>NC_137262.1:57117952-57602952 GCF_053477335.1 Acartia tonsa | reverse complement strand
ATGCGTCGTTTAGGATTAATTACGTGCTCTTTAATAGAGAAGGGGCTATAAAGTCATTCTTTAAGTCATAACTAGCGGCTTCGCCCCTAGGCTCTAGGGGCTTTGCCCCAAGAGGTAATTAAAATAAAAAATAAGTACCTCTGGTGCTGTGGCCACTAATTTCAAATTAATTTATTTTTTATAATAGCTTAAAACCACCACAAGACCAATAGATATATTCACTGAAGATAAGAATCCAATCGGTTCTGTGGTTACTGAGATCTTAAGGGACAGACATCGTTCTACTTTTTATTATAGATAAGGATCACACTATATTGTAGAATTTCTCATTCATGTATGCAGAACATAAACAGGTATATCGATTATATGGGTACATATGAGGCTTCAAACATCATGTAAACTGGCGATTGCATAAATGGTGGCGGAGTTATTGATGTTTACTCAAATTGATTATTAAATGGCTTTTCACGGTTTAAGTAAGTCCCCGCTGTAATTTATATTGAAATTTGAGCTTTAATTAAAATTTAATACCTCTTTTTATTGCATTAAATACACAAAATTTTATTATAAGGAAAAAAATTTGCTGAAACCTTATAATTTTAATTTTGATATGATTTTAGGAAACTCTAGCGGTAAAATTCACAACTGAAATAAACTCTAGCAATTTATCGCATATGTTTCCCCTTCCCATTTCCCCCTATATTTAGCCTTTCCGTAGATTTCCATCTAAGAGAAAGGGGTGACAATGGGCTGTTTATTACAATAGTCCCCAAAGTTTAATATTAAAGTTTTCTTATTTGTTGGCTTAACAACTTTGAGGACTTTTATTGAATTTAGATTTGTTGCTTCATTAAATTGAGTGTCTAAACGTTTCAACTAGCAATTGTAATCTACAGAATGAGTAATTTGTTTATCTTTATTGGGGATGTACATCAATCTATCGGTCATTGTCTTATCCCTTGAGATCCCTGAATGCATCTATCAATCAATCAGCTGTGACAAAATTAATACATTGAAATTTAAAAAATATAATAGAAATTGTTACAGTGTAATTAAACTAAAGTATCGTTTCTAAAGCTTTTCTGTGTTAAATGATTTCAGATACAGCACTAAGGGTAAAAGACCTTCTAGGCATCAAATATCACAATGGAGAATAAGAAAATGGTGGTTGCCCTTTTATACAGATTTGCTCACAAATTTTATTATAATTAACTTTTCACAGTACATGTAAAGACTTATTTTAATTGATATTTATAGTTGACCTTTCATTAAAGATTAATACCTTAATTTTTACATTTTATTTAACATTTATGTAATTAGGGTGATAAATTTGTTAAAACTTTATAATTTTGTGTTTAGCACAATTCTTAAAGAAACTCTAGCGGTAAAACTTACAACTAAAATATATCATAACAACTCATCCCATAGACCCCCCCCTTCCTTTCCCCATTGTTTCCCTATATTTCCACTTTTATTAGCTATCTATCTATCAATCGATCAGCTGTAACAAAATTAAATTATTCAAGTAGCTACTGGAATTCAAAAAAAAGCATAAATTGCTTAAGCGTCATTTTACTAATATATGATTTTAAAAAAATATAGTTCTGTAGACTAAAACGTATAAGAAAGGCAAGTAATAAGGTATTTCGAAGAAATACAAAACAAAAATACCCCATGGCAGCAATATTAAGCTAATATTATTTTTAAATGTATTTTTGTAGAAGGGGTACCCTCTCCTAAAATAGTATATAGTAGACACTTTTTTGACCTTAAAGAAGCTCCATAGAGAACCATATCGGTTTAGTGGTTAGAATGACCCATGTCCATACGAAAACTAAAACAAACATAATGTTTCTTTTACATAAGGATGTTTAATCTCTTGGTAAATTGTAACTGAGACAACCTTCCCTGAAAAATTGTTTGTGTTGACCCCGCCCCTAGTTCATTACGAGTGTAACTGCCGACAATTTATCAATTTGTGCACAGATGAAAATATAAGTAGCATTGATTCTTTATAAGTATGTCTTTCCAATTATCTTTTTTTTTCTCGCTCTCTCTCTCTCTTTTTCTCGCTCTTTCTCTCTCTCTAGTTGAGAGAGAGACAGACAGTGAAGGATAGACAGACATAGAGAATGAAATGCAGAAAGTCAGCCTAGAAGGCTTCAAAATTTAGAGTAGATAGTAATATAGAATACAAATGTAATTTTGTTGAGCTAGAAGCTTATAAATTTGAATCTAAAGGGTTTTCCACAATTTATGTAAATGTAAGCTGTACTTTATATTTATACTTGAGCTTTTATTCAAGTTTAATATTTCTATTTTAAAAATTATATTAGATGCATTATGAGCTTAGGATAAAAAGTTTTTTAACATAACAATTTTGTTTTTGGTATAATTTTAGGAAACTCTAGCGGTAAAACTTACAACTAAAATATATTCTTACAACTTATCCCATACAAATCTTCCTTTCTCGATCGTTTCCCGTATTTCCCCTTTCAGCAGCTAACTACCTATCAATCGATCATCTGTAACAAAATTAATATATTCAACTAGCAACTAGAATTATTTAAAAATAGAATAAAAGAATAATTAAGAGTCAATTTACTAATATGTGAAGTTCAATATATATTTTTGTACACTACAACGTGTGAAAACGGCAAGTCTGATAGTGTCAGGGTCTCTCGAAGGAATAGAAAAAACAAGGATAACAACATCCACAAAAGCGAAGCACTAAAACGATAGGACAAACAGACATTAACACTTGTATAGTGTCAAAACTAAATAATCAGAATATAAAATTATGAGGCGAAGCAAAATTGTAAGTAAATTTGTTGAAAAACTGCTTGATGGACATACCTACATTTTTAGGACTTGTTTATAGAGTTGCTTCGCTCATAATATTTTACTGTGTTGTCCCAGGAATCAATATACAAAAAAATCTGATCAAACGGATAATTAGATCACATAAAAATATGTTGTTAAACATGTAGAAAATTCAACATGTTTAACAGACAGAGAGAGAGACAGACAGACAGAGAGAGAGACAGACATACAGAGAGAGAGACAGAGAGAGAGACAGAGAGAGAAAGTCAGACAGACAGACTTAGAGAGTGATAGACAGAGAAACAGAGAGACAGAGAGAGACAGACAGACAGACAGACAGAGAGACATACAGAGTGATAGACAAGGAGACACACAGAGAGACAGATAGACAGACAGACAGACAGAGACGGAGAGAGTAAGATAGACAGACATAGAGAGTGAGAGACAAACAGACTTAGAGAGAGATAGACAGAGAGAGAGAGAGAGACAGACAGAGAGAAAGACAGATATAGAGAGAGTTAGACAGACAGACATAGAGAGTAAGAGACAGAGAGAAACAATTACCACCTTTTTCTTTTAATAATCTATGACAGGTGTACGGCCTAACCTTATATATAGAGTAGCTATGCTTCTAAAACATAGACATACAGACATACATACCCTTGAAGAGTAGTTACGCTACTAATATTTACCTAATCGCGGACCAATTTTCTCTTTGAATAATTCCGCTGCCAATTCTTAGAAGGTCTTCTCTTACACTCTATAAAAAAAGAGAATTAATAAGGAAAATAGTAGGGTTGGGCCGGATATCCGGCCATTTTCAATATCCGGATATCCGGCTGATTTATAATGCCGGGTAGCCGGTTTTCCGGCCGGATTTTCAGTAATTTGCCGGATATCGGGCCATTATTAATATCTGGCCGGATACCGGATATCTGGCATTAGAAATCAGCCGGATATCCGGTATTCGGCCCATCCCTAGAAAATAGACTGATTGACGTTACTTGTAGACACAATTTTTAGCCGTCTATATCAAATAGCAACCTAAAAATTAACTAAGTTAAGGAGATCAAGGAAGTCCATAGGGAGGGGGATTGGAGTATTACAAAAAAAAACTTCCCTTAAAATAGTTCACATTAGGCCTTTAAAAATGTAAAAAAAAATTTACTGTCCTTTCGTGTAAAACCGTTCAAACCATTAAACTTATAGAAATTATTTTCAGTAACTTACAAGCTAAATAAGTAGACATCCATATAGAGCACCTTTTCCCTCTAAAATGACGGACGTACAAAAAAAACCCACTGTTTTAGAGGTCTCAAGGACCGCACAAATAAGGAGAAATCGTTATTAGTGGAAGGGTGTAAAAAATTCACGAAAAAAATGGATCATGGAAAGAAAACGAATTAGCGGGCATCGTCGTATTTTTACAGTAGCTTTTTATATGTTTTAGGTTAGATAAATGTTAATGATTGCCCCGCAGGGTTAGGAAATTGTCCCCGCACTGTTAGAGCCCCCCCGCAGGGACTAGAAAAATAGGAGAAAAGCTACTTTGAAAATAAGACGAAACCCCTCACTTTGTTTTCTTTCCATGATCCCACAATTTTATTTAGACAGACACACGAAAATACAGTTCACTACTTTGACATTTGACATTTCAAATTTACCTTTGCCATTGACTGTCGCAAATTGTCGCCAATCTGTTTTCTCAGCACCCTAAAATAATAGAAAAATAGTTATTTATTGTCAAAGGGCTTCAAATTTGGTTCTTCCTATTCATATGACGGATTTTAAAAATTACTTGAAATTAGGTTTATTGCTGCGCTTCTTATGGACGAAATTGTTTTTTGTTTCAGAGATTTTAAATGACATTTATAAAAAGCTTTTTATTGCCAATTAACAAGAATATTTTATTTTTGTTAATTTCTGAGAAAAAATACGTAAAATTAATTTGATTAACATAATTCATAGGAAATTAAAGAATTTTACATCCCCTAGTAGGCGTTTTATAGGTATATACTAAAATACACTGTGCGAAGTTAAGTATTTTTATAATTGTTAATTTGGCAATTTTAGAATTGTCTTATTGACTTCAAACTTTGCCTGATGATTCTTTAAACAATAAGGTATAAGTTTGAAAGGGTAGCAACTCTTTAAACTTTACGAAACAGTCCATTTTATAGATGTTGTACAGAGAGAGAAGGGACAATGGGCTGTTTAATGCACTAGTCCCTAATGTTTTAAAACAACGTTTTCATATTTCATGGAATTTTGATTAAATTGAGTGTTCGAACGTTTCAACCACTAATTTTCATCTACAGAAGGGGGTAATTTGGTGTATATCATTAGGGATATACAGTACATTTTATCGGCTATTGTCTTATACCTTTAGATCACTGGATACTATGACCTCCAGTTTTTACATGAATGGTGATCACTATAGCGATACAGAATATCATATTTAAACCAACAAAGTGCACTAAAATAATAAGTATCAAATAAAATTAAGAATTTTTTATAGTGTGTTTGAGTAAAAAATGGCAGTAATATTTTTTTACACCCATCTAACCCCAAAAATTAAGCTGTTTTTGGTCAAGATATATCAACAAGAAACTTTCTATTCATAGATTTATCTTTTGTCGAAAATAATTTATTTTGGACATTTTGGCTTCGAAAAAGATTAATGGATTAGAATTCAGCCATACTGAAAAATTATGTATAGCATCGTATTATATCCAGTTTTCTACGAATATAAAAATGTACAATTATAAGATTAAAACATTTTTTACATCTTACTTACTTTGTCCGTTCAATTTGATTTTTGTTTCATTAAAAAAATCCCTTTATGTATTTATGAATGTCTTCTTGATAAATGGTTTGATCCGTCTTTCTGTCTGTCCGTCCGTCCAACTGTTAGCAATTTAGCGATGATAACTAAATTTAAAACAAAATTAAAACACCTTTTACTCTCAGAGGAGCTTCAATGTAGTAAAAATGTTATTATAAGAAAAAGTGTTATCTTATCATACATAAAAAATATATATAGGTTTATTTTTGGATACGTAGCAACTCTTTCGGCATAGACGTCCAAGGGTTGGGGTAAAGGGGTGTTTATCCCCCTCAAACTTAAAACTCCTCATTTTCCCCCCCTCTCCTAAAAATTTTTAAACATAAATCTTTGAAACCCCTAATTTACCCTCCTGAAAATAAAAAGCTTTGACGTCTCCTTATTCCTCACTTACTAACTGACTGAAACAAAACTCAGACTTTCTAGAAAAATAGACGTTATATTTGTTTTTCTTATTTTCTTCCATCTCTTCCTTTCTCAGCTTTTCTCTCTTTCTTTTTCTCTCTTTATCTCTCTCTCTCTCTCTCTCTCTCTCTCTCTCTCTCTCTCTCTCCCCTCTCTCTCTCTCTCTCTCTCTCTCTCTTTCTCTTTTCTCTGTCTCCTTTTCTCTCTTTACATTTTTCTCCTTTTTCTCTTTTCCCTCTCTTTCACTCTGTTTAATCTATCCATCTCTCTATTTTACTATCCATCTTTTTATCCTTCTTTCTCTATCTCTTTCGTAATCTTATCTACAGTAAAAATGTTTTACAGTTTTAGTTTATCACTTCTGTAAAATTTTGAGAATACATCAAAATTTTTAGTATAAAGGGATATTGTAACCAAAGTTTTATACGTTTTGTTATTCGTTGACTTATAACAAC
The DNA here is from genome assembly GCF_053477335.1 of Acartia tonsa. Classification (NCBI taxonomy): domain Eukaryota; kingdom Metazoa; phylum Arthropoda; class Copepoda; order Calanoida; family Acartiidae; genus Acartia; species Acartia tonsa. The sequence goes on along the minus strand of NC_137262.1, from coordinate 57,596,424 downwards.
TTTGGGTACTTTTATTAACTTTTTAAACTTTTGTGAAATTATTATTTGCAGATTTAAAAGTTTTAGCGGGCGCATAGAAACATCCCCCAAAACACACCCCTATGAAAAGGTTATGATTAAAATCTGACCATGGGCATAGTTCTTTACCAGTATGGCTTCGAAACCTATTAATATCCAGTGGATTAGAACAGGTTATTAGCCACACTGAAAAATCAAGCATCATAACGTATCAAAGACATTAATAAAAATCATAACATTAATACCAGTTTTGTTGGCCAATGCATTCGGCCCTTCGGGAAAACCAAACCAAAGAAGTAATCATGTAATTTTTCTTTTTATCCGCGGAATGCTGTCTATAATACGATACGATAGATAACTATTATTGAAATTCCCTTGGTCAATTAATAGGACATTACCAGATTAACCTCCTCTATTTCGTCAGATTTAATATTAGTAGCGAAGCTACTTTTTATAACTGACTTTAATAAGCCTTGATGGAGCAACTAAATCTCCCACCCCCCCCCCTCCCCCCCCTCCAAAAAAAACCCTACAAATTCTTGTTAAAAAGGCAGGTTCGGGGGGTGGTGGAAATTACACTCCTTGAATTTAAAGGGAATCATTTAGAATTTAAATCTTGATAAAAAGCACGGCTTATGAATAATAAACTTTCAATACAATATTAAAACATAAACAATTTATATAATAGATAGGAAAACTGTGTTGCTATGTCAGATGCGTGATATTATATTTAATAAAAGAAAAATGCCTTGATTTATAAAAAGGTGTTACTTTGTACATTTAAGACTTGCAGACAAAGTTCGTGCAATAAAAAAAGTTTAAGAAAGAGTACAAGTGTGTTTATTATAGTTTATTTTATCCTTATATAAAAGTAACAGGAAGTATAACTGTGTCTGTCCTTCAAGATCTCAATAACCACTGAACCGATATGGTTCTCCTTTGCATTGAAGCTTCTTATAGGTCCAGGGAAGGTTTATAGCTATTTTAGTGGATGGTACCCAACTTATCCAAAAAGGAATTAAGAGCCCCTAGAGGCCTTCTGGGGCATAGCCGCTAGTTTATTCATAAATTTCCTTATTATATACATGCCAATGAAAAAGAATACATTTAAAATGAAAGTGTTTAAATCTTAATTTGTATCTTGAAAAATTGCTTTTTTATCTATGACTATAGTAGTGATCAAAGTATATTCAACTAGAAGTAGAAAAGTTATACAATAGCACTTTTTATCTATGACTATAGTAATGTTCAAAGTATTTGTAACTTAAAGTTATACAATATCACTTTTTATCTATGATTATAGTAATGTTTAAAGTATATTTAACTTGAAGTAGAAAAGTTATACAATAGCACTTTTTATCAATGACTATAGTAATGTTCAAAGTATTTGTAAGTCAAAGTAGAAAAGTAATACAATAGCACTTTTATCAATGACTATAGTAATGTTCAAAGTATATTTAACTTGAAGTAGAAAAGTTAAAAAGCCTCAAAAGGGATCTAAAATGATAAGACAACAAAAGGATAAATTTATAAACATCCTCAATGATGATTAACAAACTATCCCTTATGTAAACAAATTAATGAACACTAGTTTGGAACCAACCATGCAACCAAAATTTAACAGAGGTGCAAAGATTTTTGGGCAACGAATAAGATAATTCAGTGTAAAATACATTTTCCTCTCCCTTACTGATTATTACAGAATTAGGGTGATTATTCAAGTTTCCTTCAAGAATATTGGTAGCATGTTATTGTTGTGTTACCTCTGTACAAAATTGACTTTGTTTCTTTTCTTTTAATGCATAAAAACTTATTATAAAAGTGGTGTGCGGTAGAGGTTTGACACCCCCCCCCCCCTCCTAAATTTGAATTAAAAGGGCTTTTATCCCCTTTTTTCACCCCCCAGGTTAATTGCTGTGCACGCTACTGATTTTATTTTTGAGCTAGTTAATAATTTTAATAACTTTCCAACTCAAGTTTAAAATACTTTGAAATAAACTACTAAAATTGTTGTCTATAAACCCATACACACCCAAAAAATAGATAAAGAAAAAAATGCCATTGGAGTGTTTTTGTAAAACTGCTAAAGGTAATTTTTAAAGGTAATTTTAAAAACTCTTAATTTAAAAGCTTGGAAGAATTAAATTCTTTTGAGCCGTCTTAAACCTTTTGATAAGAATTTTTGTTTGTAATATCTTATCATATTGAATAGAAACCAAGCCGTAAATTTAGCCCTAAAAAGGTGCTACTAGTTATTTATCGCATCGTATTATTGGCAGTTTTCCGTGGATATTGAAATTAAATTTATAAGATTTAAACCAGTCGGGGCCAGCAACCGGTTTTAATCTTTTTATTTCTATTTCAATATTAGTGGAACATTGTCTGTAATACGCTGCTATACAAGATTTTTCCTTATGGCTCCAATCCAGTGGATACTAATCGGTTTCTAAGCCATGCTAGAAAAGGAATTCAAATTTTCATCACGTTCTTCATATTTAGAAATTCTAAGAAAAAAAAGTAAAATAAAATATTTGTAGTAACTTTTTCTTTGACCAATCATGTTTGGAAATTTAACACAGCCAAGTAGCAGAAAACAATTTAAAGGCATACGAATAAGGTCATTGAAAAAGGGAGGTAGTTATTTGTATATAAATCTATACTACACATTTTCTATGAAATTGAAATAAAAATCATAAAATTAATAAAAGTTTTGTTAGCCCGTGTTTTTGGCCCCCTTGGGGCTTTCAAAACTTGTTTTAACCTTACAATTTTCATTTCTGCGGAAAACTGTGTATAGCTATTATCTATTTGTTTTCAAAATGCTTTTCCTGAGAATGAATTCAGAGAACAATTTTAGAATTTTTAACTTTGACATTAATCTTTTTTAATACAGTTATTTATGTCTAAGAATTTACAGAACGCAGCTACGCATTAATGATTATGTTCGTACGTCTTTATGAATTTTATTTTTTGTTGTATCTTTCTTAATCTCTTTCTCTCTCTCACTCACTTTTTCTCTTTTTTTTTCTCTTTTTCTTTCTCTTTTTCTTTCTCTTTCTCTTTGTCTCACTTTCTCTCTCTCTCTCTCTCTCCCTCTCTCTCTCTCTCTCTCTCTCTCTCTCTCTCTCTCTCTCTCTCTCTCTCTCTCTCCATCTCTCTCTCTCTCTCTCTCTCTCTCTCTCTCTCTCTCTCTCTCTCCATCTCTCTCTCTCTCTCTCTCTCTCTCTCTCTCTCTCTCCTTCCCTCTCTCTCTTTTGCAATCACTCTTTTTCAATTTCTATCTCTCTCTCTCTCTCTCCCTCTCTATCTCTTTTCATTTATTAGGTATAAATTTTAGCTTTAATAGACATTAACATCTTAATTTATTCACGAAAGTCTATTTTGAAAACCTAAAAAGTAGTAATTTTAAATAAATCATAAAGTAATAACAGTAAAAGTTGAACTGTTTATTACCATTTCTTTTCTCTGCATTTTAATTTTTATATTTTTAATGGGGTATTTAAATCATGCCACTATTCTAGGCCCTTTCGGCCATTTAAAACGTGAAGAAAATGATATTTAAATTAGCTAAAAGTGTATCGACTTCTTTAATAGTTATAACGCATCGTATTATATACAGCTTTAAGCGGATATTAAAATTAAACATTATGTGAATAAAACCTGTTTATTTAGCCCAGAGGGGCCGAAGGCCTGGGATAACAAAACTGGTATCAATTTTATGATTCTAATTTTTATATTCGTGGAAAATTGTTTGTAATACTATAATATTTATGATTTTTCAGTGTGGCTCAGAACCCGATCTAATCCAGCAGATATTTTCAAGCCATACTGGAATAGTTAATTATCGCAACGTATTATAAACAGCTTTCCACAAAAATGAAATGTACAATTTTAAGATTAATAGAGTTTTTTTAGCACCGAGATGACGATTCCCTTATCTTTTTTACTACAAATAAGAGAAAGTATTAAATTTCTTTAAATATTAATATATATTTAACATTTAAAAAAGATGCCGCGATTTTCAGATTTTTTAGGAAAGCGAGATTAACTGATAATTCAACCAATTTGGAATTTTAATATTTGGAAAAAAGCGAGGCTACTCTGTTTGACCGTTTGGCCGTAGGATGAATGAACATTCTACAAAAAGGAAGGAGGAGACATTGGACTCACAATTACACTGGTGCCCAAAGTATTATAAAAGGTTCTCTCAATGGTTCGATCAAAAAACTTTGGGAACTTTTATCAAATATTGATGGGGTTGTCAAATATTTTGAATCAACAGAGGAAACACTTCATTTATCGTCCATTGTCTATCCCTTAAGCTACCTGGTTGGAATAACTACTAATTATCTAAAATTATCAGGGATCTAAAGGTATAAGACAATGGCCGATAAGTAGATATACATCCCCAATGATAATACACAAAATCACCCCTTCTGTAGATTACAATTGGTTTGGTCAATATAGTTAATGATCAAAAATAAATATAAGTCCCCAAAGTTATTTAGCCAACGAATAATAAAATTTGGGTATTAGCGCAATAAACAGCCCAATGTCCACTTTCTTCCTAGTATAAACAAATTAACTGTTTTTTTGTCTAATATCACACATTGTATATTTTTTTTATTATTGTCAAAGCTTGACCATACAACATCTTTAAACAAATCAAATTAAAATAAATTTGATTTGCTGTTAGACTATTGTAGATAATCATCCTTGTTAAATCTTTTTTTATTATTTGATATTTTCCGCGGGTTTTAACCCAAAGAATAGGGATAGATTATTTTTACTAGGTCTTGTGTACATATATACTAAATATATCCTGCGGTTAGCGAGATCTTAAGGTACAAACACACACAAAGACAGAAAGACATCCAGTTCCTTTGATATAAAGATATGAAATTTAAAAAAAAAATTGACAAAATATAAATGCCTATATTAAATCCTCTAAAAAGATGGGCAGTAACCTACTGAATTTATTATAAATTTATCATTTATAAAAGGAGAGTACAAACGTTTTTTTATATCTTAAATACATTTTTAAAATCAGCATTTCTACCTAAACTTGACGGTTTAGCGGTTACAGAGATTCTTTGGTACAGACAGACAGACAGACACAGATAACTTTTACTTTTATATAAGGATAAATTTGCTTTAAAAATCCAAAAGGACAGTCTTTTAAGAATTGATAAATAATTGTTTACACACCTGAGGCAGATAGCATCTGAAATAAAGTGACGATGCTTCCTACTAACCTGAGGCAGATAGCATCTGATATAAAGTGACGATGCTTCCTACTAACCTGAGGCAGATAGCATCTGATATAAAGTGACGATGCTTCCGTAATACAGATATCACAGAACTCAGATACACCTAGAATAATCGATTATATATTTACTTGGATATTGCACCAGATTTTCACGTACTCTAATAAAGTGATACTCATAGCTGGCTAAAATAATGATACTTCCCTCCACCGTATTCGCTCCATTTCAGCCCCCCCCCCCCCTACGGGATGAACGAATTGACAAAAAAATTGGTTCATATTGAATTAACCTAAACTTAGCCCTTGTTAATATATCCACGTATTATATATCCATTCCAGTAGTTGATACAGATATTTCAGACATTTATAATAGCGAAGCTACTTAATACTTTCTCCTCCCGGGCGTTTGTTCGTAACGCTATGATATATGATTTACTCGGCTACTATTTCAGAAAGAAAGATGATTTTATGTGATACTCCTTCCAAATTTGCAGCATTTTGCACACAACCTACGTCAAAAAAATAAATGTCGGGGGTATATAATGGTTCAAAAATAGGTCTAAGTGAAGTGACTTATCTATAAATTGATGAGCATTGAACAAACATAAACCTCTTAGTTATAGAGTAGCTGCACTTCTTAAAATGTTGTTACCTGTGAAGCTAGCATCTCCAACTTCTGGGGCTGAAACTTTACTGGCCTGTTAAGTTAAAACATTATTTACATCAGATTTTTTTAGTTTTTACATTTTTTATCCCTAGTTTTCACAGTTTTGTGATTAAGCACCTAAAATATTTTTGTATCATTCAAAATGTGTTATTTTACAATATAGAAACAACACGAATTGTTAAATTTAGTTGTAAGATACTTTAAAGGGTTTTTGTTCCAATTATGCAAAATTTTATGCCAATTAGCCTGGATTTACAGTGTAATTTTATCTCATTTCATCATATATAAGTGGGGTAATATGCATTAGTAAGCAAGTAACTTTGAAGGGTTATTTGGTAAACAAAAAAAATACAGATTTTTTTTGTGAAAATTCTTCTAACAAATTAGCATCTAGTCTTTTTTAAGATAGGCTATTTATGAGTTTAGCCTTGCTTATAATTTTCTTCTAATGGGTTTAATGAAATCTAATCTTAAAATAGCATAGTTTGAGATGGGCTATTTTTGAGTATGGCCATTATTACATGGTTTTAGAAAGTTGTATTTTTTAAAGCGCAATTTTTATATATCATTGTCATGTATGTTTACAAGAGTAAACTAAAATAGTTTTGTCAATTTCTATGAAGTCTGATTTTATAGTGGGCAATATTTGAGTATAGTCATTATTAAATGATTTAGAGGCATATTTTATGAAGTGCAGTTTTTGAGTATATTAATATCATGTATGTTAACAAGAGTAAACTAAAATGAGTCTTGTCAGTTTGAATAAGGTCTAATTTTATAATGGCAATATTTGAGAAAAGCCTTTATTACATGATTTTAGAGAGGCATATTTTATGAAGAGCAATTTTTGAGTATATATATGTCATGTATGTTAACAAGAGTAAATTAAAATGAGTCTTGTCAGTTTGGATAAGATCGAACCATAGAATAATATTTTTATATTGGCTATTTTTGAGTATAACCTTTATTAAGAAAGGCAAATTTTATGGAGTGCAATTTTTGAGTATATTTATGTTATGTATGTTAACAAGAGTAAACTAAAATGAGTCTTGTCAGTTTGATTAAGATCGAACCATAGAACAATATTTTTATATTGGCTATTTTTGAGTATAACCTTTTATAAGGAAGGCAAATTTTATGGAGTGCAATTTTTGAGTATATTTATGTCATGTATGTTAACAAGAGTAAACTAAAATGAGTCTTGTCATTTTGATTAAGATCGAACAATAGAATAATATTTTTATATTGGCTATTTTTGAGTATAACCTTTTTTAAGGATGGCAAATTTTATGTGGTGCAATTTTTGAGTATATATATGTCATGTATGTTAACAAGAGTAAACTAAAATGAGTCTTGTCAGTTTGATTACACACTAACACACAATTTAAAATGTTCCCACAAACCTGCTAGAAATTGTGCTGATGTTTTATCAACATAATAAATTTAAGTTCCTTAATCAAGTACGAGGGGATGGAATGGAATAAATGGAGTGGATGTGGAGTACTGATATTTAGCCAGCTGCAAGTATAATTTTATGAGATTACATGAAAATCTGGTGCAACATCCATGTAATGATACATCAATTATTTAGACAATAGGCATAATGTTTTAATTATAATTAAATTTCAATTAATTAAATTTAATTAATAATTTTGCCTAACAACCTAATCTAAAATATAAAAAGCTAAATTAAAAATTAAATTTATTGTTAGAACATTTATGAAGCATTTTAAAAGCATTTTTTCCTTCTAAATTTTTATTTTCCACCAAAAATGCAATAAACATAGGTGGCTTTTTAGTAACACAGCTACTTTTTTACTAGTCTGTAGGTCCGACTGTACATATTTTTTAATTCACTGAATCTTCTATTTTAGCTCGTTGTTTTTATTGAATTTAATTGTCCTTTTCTGATATGCTAATGTAATAGATAAAAACAGTGACGTGCAGAGGATTTTGTCAGGGCGGTGCGCGAAGCGCACACGAAAACATTGACACACCCCTTAAACCAAACTCTAGGGGGTGTCCAATCACTTACTCAAAAGCAATTCACTCTCTGAATTGTTAAATTGACGACCGCAGCTATGAAATTTTTATTCACACCCCATTAATTTATTATGCTAGCCACGACCACTTATAATCAAAGTCATATAGTCGATATGAAACCTTGAAATTGTACATGAATATGATGACGACAGCTTTGATACGGTTTTATTTTTGGTTTGTTAGACATTAGACATTAGACATGAAAATGCGCTCCTACAAATATTTTAATATTAACATAAGATTAAAGTATAAATGATTTTTTTGCAAATATCATTATCTTAAATTATCATAATAAAGTGACTAGCAAATAAGTTTTATTTTTTTTTAAGGAGAATTAACTTCCCCACCCCTTACATACCATCTCACCCTCCTAATATAGATAAAAAACCTACCTATAGATTATTTTCAAAAATATTTTTCCTGTTAACCTCCAAAAAAAACTTATTTTGATAATATCTTTCACTTAGAGTTGGTAAAACAATGATTTTTCATGAATTTCGAAAATGTTTAAATAGAATTTATAAGATTTAAAAATTGTTTTAAGTTTATGATTGTAATAAAAAGTAAGGTTTGTTTTAGTGGTGAGTAGGTTTTAAGCTATTAAACCCATTGTATGTTGAAATTATTTAAAACTCCTTTAACGCATCACATGAAGGTATCGTAAATAAGAATAAATAGAAAATAATTTATTTTATACATTTTATGTTTTAAGATTAATAAAATCATATTAAAAATTAGAAATTATATGATTCAAATCGATTTAGTATCTTGAAGATTTCTCTCTTTTTTATTTATTTATCTCTCTCTCTCTCTCTGTCTCTCTCTCTCTGTCTCTTTGTCTCTCTCTGTCTCTCTCTCTCTCTCTGTCTCTCTCTCTCTGTCTCTGTCTCTCTCTTTCTCTCTCTCTTTCTCTCTCATTCTCTCTTTCAAAACTAATAAATTTCCAATCCACAAAAGCATGATACCTAATACACGATAAGTCAACCCACAATATAGTTAATTTTCATTTTAGCTCTACCATTTCAAGCGTAGAAAAACCTTTTTTTGATAATAATGGATATATTATTACTTGGATCTTACAACAGATTTTCAGAAACATACAGCGGGCTAAAATAACGATCCACCCCTTCCCCACTTAATGAATGAACTGATCAACAAATAATTAGCAAGCTTAATTGACGACAATTTTTCCTTCGATATATCATTGTAAAATCAACATTTTAACGCTGAATGAAATGGACAAATTTCTTCCCTCTTATACCAAAATATGTACACTATCTAACTAATAATGTGATGGGATTGTTCCATATATTTTTGTATCATTCTCTTTTTGTTTTGTTTTCATAGTAGCTATGCGAAAAAAAGACTTAGCTAATTTGTAAGTTTTTAAGGGAATGTTTTAACGCTCGGCACGATTTTGAAATAGATGTGGCATTTTAGGCTATTGTAAATATTCATAAGCTTTTAGTATTGCTATTTGTTAAATATTTGTTATTCAATTTTCAGATTGTGAATGAAGACAGTGGCGTGCTCAGGGTTTTTCCAGAGCGGTGGACGACCAACATCCAACTTTGACCATTTTATATGACACTAGCGGCTGTGCTTTTTCATTGGGCTGAAAAGCAGCCTAAAACCATTATGACGGCTTAAATCTAAAATTAATATAGCCTAAAACTTTCCCTGGACATATAAGAAGCATTCCTGTGAAGAAAAACCATATCGGTTCAGTGGTTCACTCATTTATATAATAGGATAGAGGCTGCAGGTATAACCTTCATCGGATGAGTTACAGTACTGTAGTCGCTGGTCTACCCTAATGTACAAAAACTTAATTAAATAGACATAAACTCTAAAAATGATATTTCAACTAGAACTAAAATTACGCTATTTTTATGATAAAATTATGACTGCAGTGCTATGTTGATATAAGAACAACACCATGGTATAACTTGGGAAGATATCTTATTACAGAGAAATGAATAATAACATTACAAAGCTATTGTTGTGTTCAAATCTTTTTATTTCAAGCACCCATAAAAATTCTTGCAGTATCCCATTTTTTAATTTGGAGCATTTTTCACTCACCCCCCCCTTCCCTTTCAATAAATGATTATGTTTTTAGTAACAAGAGTGGATTAATAGTATAGTATTCTAAATAAAAAACGGTTATTTATCGCATTTATTTTATGATTTTTGTTTTATATTTAGTTTTTAAAAATTGTCTGTAATACGATGCCATACATGCTTTTTCAGTATGGCTGAGAACCGGTTCTAATCCAGCGGATATTAATCAGAAGCCATATAATTAAAAAATTAAGCATCAAGTGAAATAAATAAGCACGCTTTGCTAATGTTTTATTTTACAAAATTACATTTATTTAAAATACAATAAAACTCTCTATATATCATAACTATACTTTAGTCTTCTGTTATTTGGACTTGTATTGTCATCTTATATTTTAAAAAGGTGTAAAGTAAAAGACCTAATTTAAATTGAGAGGGAATTGTTAAAAAGTTTAAAAAACACGATCCATAAAGGCATTAAATTCTGAAAGAATAAAAGCTATAAAGATTTTTTTAAAGCAAAGCCACTATTATTAGGGTCGGTCTGTACTTCAGTAATGGATAGCTCCGATATTACAATCGTCCTATCGATTTAAAACTTTGCATGGTGATTCCTAAGACATCAGTTAGGTACGATTTGGAAAGCATGACAACTTTATAATCCAATACCAGTAAGTCTGAACATCAATATAAACCATGATATTTTTTTCAACTTTTTTGACAAAAATTATTTGTATGCTATAATTATCCTATTCATAATGATTCCTAGAACAACACGGTAGAATAGTATAAGTAATACTTTCTTTAATCAAGTCCTAAAATGTAAAAGCATAATCCTGTATACATTTCTAAATTGATATTCTGCTTATCAAGTTTTGACACTCTACAAGTGTCCATGTTAATTTGTTTTAACGTTTGATTTTAGAGCTTCGCTTTTATGGACGTTGTCATTCTTGCTGCTTTATGAGAGTACACAAACAATGGATCTATTATTATTTGGATCTTACACCAGATAATCATGTACTCTAATAAAGTAAAACTTGTAGCTGGCTAACATAAAGATACCCCCCATCCACCCCCTTTACCCCATCCCCTCCATGTTCATGTTAGAAACCTAAATTGAAGATTTTTTTCCCCTGTCATAATATCCACATATATTCTACATCCATAACCCGCACTAAAAGCGCCCATAAGACAAAGAATGACGTTTAGATATTTCTCAAGTTAATTACACAAGTAATGGCTGCTTTATAGGCCCAAACTGGCGGGGGGTCCCCAAGGTGTTTTTAACATATAACACGTCTTTTTAGACAGCGTCATAACTAAAGACGTCAAAAATGGTTTCCACACTTGCTATATTTGTCAGATGCGCGACATTTAGAGCAAGAAAAATGCCTTGGCCCAAAACAGGCACAAGCACAGTTAGAACTTCCAGACAAAGGTCATGCAATCAAAGAATTGGTTGTCTATGGGGTGTTGCTTAACCTAATACCCAGATAAGGGTCGTGTAATCAAAGGGTTGTTTATCTATAAAACATCATAAAAATTATACTTTATTTCATTTTTTGAAGAAACATATATTCTTTATTGTACGTATGATAGACGACAATTTAAAAGCAAGGACAATTATTTTCAATAGTAGCGCAGCTTTCTAAGAAAAATGTTTAAAAAAAGACTTTTATCTTTAAAAATCTTATAAGTAAGGAACAAAATATTGTATTAAAGGAGAGGACGATAAATAAAATAAAATTATTGGTTGAAAAGTTTGGACACTGCTGTTTTGTACAACCCAATCATTAATACTAGTCCCTACGTTTTAATGCCACAAATGAGAGAACGTGGTTATAAAATTTTGGGGTCCCAGTACATTTATAGTCCAATGTCCCCTCCATCCCTAAAAGTCTGAAAAATTGAAGACACACAATCAAACAGGCAAATCTTACATATAGTTCGGCTTCGCGCTTAATTGTTATTTATAACATCGTATTATAAAGAGCTCTACGCGGTTATTGATATTAAAGAACCATTTCAATCTAGCGGATATGAATCGGTTTCCAAGCCATTCTGGAAATTATTTTCTTTTGTTTCTAGGAGACTTTTATAAGCTTAATAGCTTTTGCCCTTAGGCCAATGTTAAATAATCATACACAATGTTTTTCATTTAGTAGTGGCGCTATTCTATATCTTGGATAGGTCTGTCGATTTAAGTCTTTTGATGGTTTTAGGCGATTTTTTTTATCTTTCGAATACAAAGCCACTAGATGTTAGGGGCGCCGCAACTAGTCAAATAATATAAAGTTTTTTGTCTGAAACTAAAGATCTCGGCGAAGCTTTAAAAATGTCTTTGTTTGGTTTTAGGCCATTTTCCTGACAATATTAAAGGGCTAAGGTCGAAACAACTACTGGGTATACATATTACATATATATTATTGCTTAATAATTGGTTTTAATGTTAATGCTAATATCACGATAAAAAAAGTTTTTTGATTATCGATTAATATCTCTCGTATTAAAAACGGTTCTCAGCCATACTAAAAAATCATATATAGCATCGTATTACAGACAGATTTTCCACGAATATTAAAATACAAAATCATAAGATTAATACCAGGTTTGTTAACCCGGACCTTCAGCATTTTAGAACTAACAACACTGGTTTTAATCCTCTAATTTTTCCATTTAATATCCGCGGAAAGCTGTAAATAATACGAATCGATACATAACTCATTAACATGTCGATTATTTGTCACAAAAAGCATCAAGGGTTACCAGTACTTGCTAAAATTCAACTGTTACACCATTTTATCAGAAGCTTTAAGGAACCAGCCATACTTCGTGATATATCTAAATAGCCTATTAAATCGATATATTATTGCCTGGATGTTGCACTAAATTTTCATGTACTCTAACAAAAAAAATGTGATGCTCGCAGCTGGCTAAAATAACGATACATACCCCTCCACTCACTTTACTCATTCCCTCCCATCCTACTGGATGAACGAACTGACCAATAAAGGAGATTCATATTAGTAACCTAAATTGACGACAAATTTTCCCCTGTCAATACATCCACATATTAAAGATATTATAGAAATAAGATACATATAAAAATGTATTAATGGTAGAATAAGAAACAGAGCTAAATAATTCTAAATACATATTAATAAAATAACATTTTGTCTGTTTACATATCCGTTAAGATCTTGTAAACGGATAAATTTTAAAGAAGGTCTAGGAAAGGTATTAGGCTATTTGTGGATATTATATATTTGCTAAATGTGTCCTATAATATTTTATTCTATTAGTGTGTTCATTTTACTCTTTTTAGTAGCGAAGCTACTCTATTTCTTAATGTTCTTCCCCACTCCTTGCTATATTACTGTTTAAGAATTGCATGTTCTTTTTTATGACCACAAAAGATCTGCTATGTTTGTTAATAAATGATTTTTGTGCTTTGCTACTTATGGATGTTGTCATTCTTGTTTTTTTTATCCAGTATTTAAAAATCTTATTGTTGGAAAGTAATTTGAGCTTTAAAACTATCTGAACTTAAAGTGTTTTTGGTCTTTAAGTTTTAAACATCAATTAAAGCAACAATTAAGATTTTGCTTATTGCCTTAGTTATATTTCTTTTTAAACAAAACCTTTTGTCATTTTAATTCTTATCATTAGAAACTCTGAAAGCTTATTCAAAATTATAAAGGATAATCATGCCCAATGATGACATACAAAATTGTCCCTTCTTTATGTTGAAATTATTGGTTGAAAAGTTTAAACACTGCTTGTTTAAACCAAACACTCATGATTACATAAAACTGCCCAAAGTTCCAAATACACCGAATCAGAAAAAATGTTTTCAAATTTTTGGCTTGTAAAATAAATTTGTCGTCAGTTTAGGTTGCTGATATGGACCTCATTTATTGATCAGTTCGTTTATCCAGTAGGAGGGGTGGAAAGGGGAAATCAAATGTCCTCTCCCTCCATTTAAAACTTTTTTTTCTTATTCATTCGAAACCGATTAATATCTGGTGGATTAGAGCCGGTTTTCATCAATACGAAAAAATTATGTCTATCATCGTATTATATCCAGTTTTCTACGAATATAAAAATGTACAATCATAGATTAAAACCAGTTTTTTTAGCCCGTGCTTTCGACATTTCGGGGCTATAAAAAACTGGTTCTTATCTTATAATTGTACATTTTCTATCCGCGGAAACCTGTTTATAATACGATGCGAGAAATAACTATTCTCTGAAACTATAATTGAAACTGTTAATCAGTGTAATGGGTTTCGAACCCATAACCGTGCTGACCAATTGCTAATTCAAAAAGCAATTACTGTTTATTGCTTTTGCTTATTGAGTACTTAAAAATTCAAATAGTTAAAGTCAGGAATGAAGGCCTTAGTATTGAAGCAAAAAGAATAATATAAAAAATACTAAAAATACTTCCCGCCTTATTTTACAAATAGATTAAAATCCGTAGCAGTTACTTTTTTTTATGTTTAACCCATTGGGGTCTTAACCCTGTGGGGTTACCTAGTACCTAATTTAAACTAAACTTACTAGACAATTTTAAACTAAAGACAAAAAAAACATTTAAACTACATCCCCTTCTTTTATTATCAAATTATTTCAAAGAGAGGGGGGGTCTATTATTGCAGGGCACTTTGGGGGAAACCGCCAAAATTCTACAGAATTCTTATTTTTGCCTAAATTCCTGATCCTTTAAAGCCATGTTGAGAGGGGTTTTAACAATTAATTAACTTCACTAAATATGGTAAAGAAAAAATATTAAGGAGCTACTTTTAAACAGCAAAAAAAAAATATTTTGCTTTAGAAGAGATTTGATGATTTATATCGAAGTGATGCTTAAATAATTTCCAAAAGCTTTAAAATTGCTGTAGGAAAAGAAACAAAATATTGTATACAGCTTTCCTCAGATAAAAAAATATAAAATCCGGTTCTTATCCAGCGGATATTAAATGATTTCGCAGTCATACTAAAAACCTAATTCTATTCTATTTAGTTTGATATATTCGATACTTTTTAGTTTGATATATTCGATAAAAAAACTGTTTTAAAGTTTGTGAAAAACTGTTAATTTAAATGAACGTTTAGAGCTACTTTATTAAAGGATACTTTTTAGTTTGGAAGCTACTATATAAGGATCTAATCTACAGCAATTCAATATTTAATCATTTTCCATTATCTTATCCCTGTATCTCATATACTATCAGAATGGGAAGGCCCATTGGATTATACTTGTACTTTAATCAAAAAAGTCCTCTAACTCGTGGGCTTCAAAACTTTGGGTACTATATAGAGTTTTGTTATTAGAGATTTACATCAATTTATCATCCATTGTCTTATCCCTTAAGATCTCTGAATGTTTAACCAATAAAAAAAAATTTGGGTATAGTCCCTTTCGTGGTAACGCACCTTAAGGGGCGATTCTTCGTATTTTTTCACAGTAGCTTTTCTCCTATTTCTAGCCCCTGCGGGGGGCCCTAACCATGTGGGGCAAACACCTAACCCAATATAACCTAACCTAACCTAAAATAGCCTAGAAAAATCCATTTTAAAAATACGTTGCCACGAAAGGGACTATTCTCAAAAATTGTCTTTGTGCCTTAAACGTAAACCAGGGATCTTAAGGGATAAGACAATAGACGATGAATTAATGTATGTTCCCAATGATGATAAACAAAATCATCCTTTCTGTAGGTTACAATTATCGGTTGAAAAGTTTGGAACCAAACCAATAAAATTTCTATAAAAGTAGTTTTTTGAACTAATGACTAAGATAACGTGGTTATAAAACTTTGGGTACCAGAGTAATTTACAGTATAATATCCCCTCCTTCCCTGAAAGTAACCCAACCCAATCCATAGTTAACTAAATCCTTAAGCCTTTTTCTAAAGAGCGAAGTTACTCTATAATGAATTTTAGAACTGAATAATCATAAAAATGAAAAAATCAAAACGAACTAAAACAGCAATACTAAATTTCGATAGACAAAATTACCCCTCAAAAATTATTGGTGAAATTATTTTTTTTATATAACAAAATCATCATTTAAGAAAAGTAACATTCAATGAATGACAGCTCATGGTTTAAAAACTTTGGGTACCAGTATAATTTACAGTCCATTGTCCCCTTCCTCCTTAACAAAAATGAAAAAGAATTTAAAGAAAGCCCTTTATCAATCTTTCTTATCTATTAGAATCTAACTCAAAGAAAAAGTGTACTCGTAGAATGTAGACATTCCCCTTTTCCAAATTTTTATCTATGTCATATTACAATCTGTGTTGTTTCTTGTTTTTTAATAGACTTCAGAATATTCTACCAAAGAGTGGGGGTGGAGTAGTTTTTCGTTTGTTTCTTTATTACTTTAAGTCCGTTTAGGTACCCAGTATGGTTAGGACTCCCCTCAAGGGTTAGGTATAGGAGAAAAACTATCCCACTTTCCTTAAAATAAATTAGGGTTGAGGGAGGAGGGGGGGGGGGATTCTGGCTTAGGCCTTTTAGGGAAAGCACTGACTTTGTTAAAAAATTGTGTGAAGTTTCTGATTCCGTTACCCTCTTTTGAGCATTCAAAGTAATTCTATAATCAAAGATATTTTTTTGAGTAAAGATTATTGAAACTAGTTTTTAGTCAACTAGATTAATGGATAATATTATTACATGGATCTTACACCAGATTTTCATGTTCAAAAATAAAGTGAAACTTGCAGCAGGCTAAAATAACGACTTCCCACTTCCTCCTCCTTTACCCCATCCCTCCCCTCATACTGGATGAACGAAGTGACCAATAAACGAGTGCCTTGTTGACAAGATAGATTGACGACAATTCTTCCCCTGACATAATATCCACGTATATTCTACATCCATTACTAAATTTCTTAAATGCCATCAATAGCAGTTTTTATTTTAATAGGATTAAATGAAAACCAACAAGGATTATTTTAACCAAAAGTTGCGAAGGCTTACAAAGGAATTTTTTCTAGGGGTGTTTTCTCTTTGGAGGATGGAGCAGGGATATAAAGGCATAAAACAATGGTCGATAAATTGATATACATCTAGTTGATGATACACAAAATTATCCCTTCTGTAGATTACAATTACTGGTTAAAACAGTGGACACTCAACTTGAATAATGAACAAACCATTCAAATTTGCTTGAGTCTCCAAAGTTGTTAAGCAAATGGATAGCAAAACGGTATTTGGGGACCAGTGTAATAAACAGACCAATGTATCCTCCCTCCAATCACCAAATTAAGAAAAAAGTTTATTTAAATAAAGTTTTTAAATCAACGTGCTATTATGTTTATTTGGGCACCAGAGTTTAATTCTTAAAAAAAATTTTGTCTCACTAAAATCAGTTTGCCTCACTAAAATTTTAGTGAGGCAAAATTATCCCCCTTAAATTTTTAGTGAGCCTCACTGATTTTAGTGGGGCAAACTGATTTTAGTGAGGTAATTTTTTTTCTCGTATTCATTTGAATCCGGTGGATAGGAACCGGTTCTCATGAATACGAAAAAACTATGTCTAGCATCGTATTATATCCAGTTTTCTACGAATATAGAAATGTACAATCATAAGATTAAAACTAGTTTTTTTAGCCGGTGCCTTCGGAACCACGGGGCTAAAAAAACTAGTTTTAATCTTATAATTGTACATTCTATATCCGCGGAAAGCCGTTTATAATACGATACGAGAAATAACTATTAAAGAATTCACCTCAGTACAATGTACAGCCCAATGGTCCTTTCTTAATGTAATACTAACTTTCATATTGGGGGAATAATGAATTGTAGATTAATTTATATTTCATTGTCCTCTCCCTTCCTGGATAAAGTTATGACTAAAATAAATGTAGCGTGTAGCTCAGATAAGAATCATATTTACAGTATATATGGCTTCCAAACCGATTAATATCCGCTGGATTAAAACCGGGTCTCAAAATCATGTATTGCATCATATTACAGACAGTTTTCTACGAATATTAAAATAAAAATCATAAAATTAACACTAGTAATTAGCCAGGGTCTGCGGCCCCTCTGGGGCCAACAAACTATATCAATCTTATAATGTACAGTTTTACTATACGCGGAAAGATGTCTATGATACGATGCGATAAATAACTATTATAAAATTCACGTGTCATCCATGACCTGTTAGAATATAGTGCTGTCATTTTGTCAACATAAATCATAATGTTATTAGGTTTCTAATATGTTTGACTTTTGTGCTTTGATTATACCTTAAAACTAACAGGATGTTTGTACGTGTGTAATGTGTATGTAGCTTAAAACCTCTCGAACCAATTTATTTATATGGCTCTCCTTTACAATTGAGCTTCTTATAGGCTAAGGAAAGGTTTTTTTTTAACTATTTTTAACTCAAAAGAAATTGCCTCTGGAAATTTAATTTAAACTTAGGCCAGATGCCATAAAGTCAACATAAAACTGTTTAAATTGTATGTCAAAAAAATCTTAAGTTTAACATGTAAGAAAAATGTATATTTATCTATATCGTTTAATTTTTTATTCTGTCTATATCGTTATCTTTTTATCTATCTTTAAGGTGTGTTTTTAGTCCATAGGCCTATCTATCTATCTTTTTTATCTTTTTCTCCCCCCCCCTCTCTCTCTGTCTCTTTCTCTTTCTTTCTCTCACTCTATTTTTCTATTTTTATCTACCTATATTTCCACTATTCAAATTTTTTTTATTTATCTAAAAATTCTTATTTACACATTTTCCATTTAAATATCTAATTTTAAAACAATTTTTAAAATTTTAAAATTTTATTGATGTAAATAATTTTCCTGATATAACTCATGATGTAGAGCTGTATGTATGTATGTATATTGTAGATTCTATTCAAGATATATGGATAATTACTCTGTGTAATGATTCTAATCTTCTATCAATTATTAGTAGATATACTCATCGCTTACATACATTATTTGGGGGGAGTGGGGCATGTATTATAAATTTCCCCCTGCCCCATGTTGTATTGAAACACCACACCCTAATGTAGCCTACAGCCAACGGTTGTTGTTTAACAACTTGGGAGTGCTGTTCTATGATGTTGCTTGATGATGATTTGTTGTTGTATGTTGTGGTTGTTGTTTTCTTTTTGGATATTCACTCTTGAGCCACTAGTATTATCAAGTGCGTTTTAGGGATATTATATATATTTTAGGAAATTGGCCCCGCAGAGTTAGAGCCTCCCGCAAGGGCTAGAAATAGGAGAAAAGCTACTTTAAAAACACGACACGTACCTTAAGGGGCGTTGCCCATAAGAGACTATACTCGAAAATATTCAATGTTTTAAAATAACGTTTTTTATTCGTTGGCTTAACAACTTTGGGGACTTTATTAAAATTTTGATTGGTTGGTTTATAAAGTTAAGTGTCCAAAATTTTCAATCACTAATTGCAATCTACAGAAGGAGTAATTTTGTGTATCATCATTAAGGATGTACATCAGTTTATTGGCCATTGTCTTATCCCTTGAGATCCCTGGAAAAAAAACTACATTGCTTGTTAATTTTTTGCCGTTTTATGTTACACTTAGGGGTTTGTATTCAAAGGGGTAGAAATGGGTATGAAAATAGCCTAAACCCATCCAAAATATCTAAAATAGAATAACCCCAAACCATCCCAGGGCCTATGTGAAGCGTCCCTAATAAGGAGAATTCAATCAGTCTTTTTGTAGTTCTTAAAATCTTAAGCTTCAGACAAAAAAACCTTACTACTTTATATTATAGGATATAAAAGTAACAGGATGTCTGTCTTTTGCGAAGGATCACAATAGGCACTGAACCAATATGGTTCTTTTTTACAACAAGCTTATTATAGGTCCAAAAAAGGTTTTTAACTATATAGAGGGGGGGGGGTGAATAATACCTTCTCCTTTCCAAGATAAATCATCCTTGGAAAAATAACCCCCATCTAATGTTTGTTTTTCTTTTTATGTGCCCCTAGAGGCCTCTAGGGCCGTAGCCACTAGTTTCTAATAAAGTAATAACAATTGAGAAGGGGGAAATTCTTTGATCAATTCCTAATTTTTAAAAAATCTCCTAAAACGCACTTGATCCTTACCTATGACCCTCCTGTGATCCTTGTAATTGGGTTCTTTCTTCACAAGAGAGGTTGAGGGAGAGGGGGGCGTCTTGTTCACTTGAGATATGTAGGGGGGTGGGCCCTGGGGGGTAATATTAATGTATTATATTATTATTTGATGCCCCCAATCAAAAAAGCACAAAGACTTGAACTCTAGGTGCCCCCAAATTTTTGGGCTACTGATAAAAAGTCACTTTTTAATATAATAAACAACTTAACCTTTTTTTTTTATAAAATCACTGGGATTAATTAATTAAAATAAGATCACTTTTTTACATTATTTCACTTCTGTTTCACTACGAAATGTATTTTTTTTTTCAAAACAAAGAAAATTCATCAATCAAATATTTTTTATTCAGCTGTCAAAAATGATAAAGAAAAATGTTGAACTTTTTATTGGTATGGTTCATTTACTTCAGACTTAATTTTTACTGTAGCAGGTGGTTTAATATCTTTATTTGATATCATTAAATATTTTTCAGCCTAATTATCACCAAAAGGTTTAATAATTAGTTTTATAAAACTTATAGGTCACCTTTAAATACTTAAAAGGTCATTGCTGTTTAAGGTCAGCCTGTACTTTTACTAACTTTAAAGGTCACTTTTTAATTGATCACTATTCTAAGAGGTCACCACTTTTTAAGTTATAGTTTACTTGAATAATACTGCTTTTTGATCTAACTTTTTTATGTCAAATCATGAAAACTCAGTATATCACTAAACTAAGAGACAACTATCTCTCTATAAAACACTGCTGAATAAAATCACTAAACTGTGAGGTCACCACTCAGTGTTTTTGTTGTTTTGGCGCGTTATCTGTAATGTTGGCTGGGATATATGTGAGGGGGCCCACTCCAACTAGTTCTACCTAAAATATAATTTATGATTAATAATTTTTTATTGGGGGGGGGGGGGGGCTAGGGTTGATGGTTGATTACCTTTATAAAGAAAGTTTTTAATTATGTAATTTTAATGAAGAGAGGAGACATTGAACTGTAAATCACTGTAAAACTGTAAAATAAAGTTTTATAACAAAGTTATGTTATCAAAAACATTGAGTACTTTAATTGGTTCTAAAACATTAGTGTCTAAACTTTTTACTAAAAGTTTTAATCTACAATATTATCATAAAGGATGAATTTAAATCAATTTTCCATTGTCTTATCCCTAAAGAAAATCAAAAATGAAATTTTTAATAAATAAAAAGTTAGAAATAAAATAGTTTTCGTAATGAAAAAAAATTGTTTTATTAATTCTTGAAGGACATAAATATAAAACATTTTATAGTTTTTACTCATTTATTGTTTCACAATTACTTCAAAATTTCACAAGAACAGTAATATCCATAAATAGCACAGCCACAACAAGGAACCTAGTAAAAGTGTCTGACTCTGATTATGACGTAAAAAGAAATTAGCCAATGAGAGGCCAGTATACACTGTAATTGACCAATGGTAAAACTTATAGAGGCCTCTCATTGGCTATTTTTTTACGTCATAATCAGAGTCAGGCACTTTTACTAGGTTCTTTGGAAGCCAATTTATGAATAAGCATGTTTATAACTTATTAGACTTTGGGTACCAGAATAATTTACAGTCCAATGTCCCGTGGACGTAGAGCAAGTTATAGAGTAGCTTTGCTAAAAAAATAATAAAATTATACTTTTAGACTATCTAACAATTTCATAAAGAATTTCGCATTTTGATATAAAGTGACAAATGAATAAATTTTACAAATATATATTTGTTTATTTAGTGACTTACATTATTGTTTTAATTTAATGGATCTAAGATATGCGTGGATATATTAACAGGGGAAAAGTTGTCATCAATATATATAGCTTTTTTTATAGACCTCATTTACTGGTCAGTTCGTTAATCCAGTAGAAGGGGAGGGGAGGGGTAAAGGGGTTTCAGCCGGCCACAAATTTTAAAATATTAGAGTAAATAAAAATCTAGTGCAACATCCAAGTAATAATAAATCCATTGCTATTATATTGTTTGATTTATATTTATACTGTATGTTTAAGGTATTAGTGTTAAAAAGGAACTTATCAAACTTTAATTTTTCATTTAAGAAAAGCAACAGGATGTTTTTCTGTTGTTCTATCTGTGAGTTTGTACCGAAAGATCTCGCTAACCACTGAACTGACTCCTCTATTAAATTGACCATAGTTGTCTCTAGAGGCTTAACCACTAGTTTTTAAAAAGAAGTACTCTTTGTGGTTTTCGATGGCTATCCCTACAGTTTTGTTTGCCCTGAATGGTCGAAGGACCTTGCTAACAAAAGTGGTAAAAATTCTATGATTTTTTATTTTTATATTCGTGAAATACAATGCTATACATGATTTTTCAGTATGGCGTAGAACCAGTCCAAATACATCGGAAATAATTTGGATTCATAGCTCTACTGGAATAAAAAAGATTTAGTATACCTTGATAAAATATATCATATCAGCGATAAATATTAAAGCTTAGCTTATCCGAAGGAACGAGACAGTTATTCTGACAAAAAATAGCATAAAACCATCAAAAGAAAAGTTTTATCTGAAGCTTTAGATTTCAACCACTACATAATTGATTGAGTTATCTTGTTTAGGGAAGGTCCCAGGATGGTTTTAGGCTATTTATTTTAAGGTTTAAGCCTTAGAATTGGATTTAGGCTATTTTTGGTTCTCTGCCTGTCGGTAAGATCTCGCTAACCACTGAACCAATATATTGAGTTTCTTCTTTTCAGGAAACCTATGTATATTTTTTAATTTTAGGCTTAGGATGGTTTAATGCTAGTTTACATTTATACAATTTGTTTTTCAGAAAACCAGTCCCAAACAATTATGCTTGAGCAACTTAAAAATGAAAACAAACACGAAATTTTGAAGGTCTCTGATAACAACAACGATAAGACGCTGCACGAAATTTTGAAGGCTGTGCGCGGTGCAATGATAACAAATGGATGGATAAATAAGCCGTTTTGCAAGTTTCATCTGGTCTTATTTGTTTTGGTTTTTGAATAATTTGAATATTTCCATTTGATATAAATAGGATATACAAATTTGGAATCTATTGGAAGCTTCCTTAAAATGGAGAAACTAATCGATTCAGTTTGACAAACCAATAAAAAATCTTACTAATTTATTTATGGGATTATCATTTAAAACTAGCGACTCCGCTACTAAAAAGAAGTGAGGGGGTAAGTCGGTTTTGAAATTAGGTAAAAAAAGAAAACATTTATTGCGCGGGTGGGGGCGTATTTTTTTCTAGGGGCGATTTCTCTTGAAAGGTTGAAAGTACCCTTCCTTAAGATAGTTCTAAACCTTCCCTGAATCTATAAAAATCTACGCTGTAATAAAGAACCTTATCGGTTAAGTAGTTGACGAGATCACAGGTGATTTAATAAAAATTCTAAAAGTATCTTATTAATGCGCTACTTATGAATGAATATAATGTTGTCTAAAATTAAATGATATCTAGAACCAAAGTTATGGGAAATAAAAATGATAATTTTAAAATTTTCCCAGAAAACTAGATGAAAAACCGGCAATTTCCAACAAAAGTTCCTTTTTGAGCACAGACCCCCCCCCCCCCCCTCCTACTTTTAAGAGGGGGGGGGAGGCAGTTTTTTAATTGTTTGTTCATTACTTTAGATTAGATTATTAGACATCGGGAAAAAAGTACCCCCCCCCCTCTTATTTTCAATGTTTTTTAAAGAGGGGAAGGGGGTTGAATTCAGTGCTCAATAGGCAATTTGAGGGAAAGCATCTGGAAAGCCAAAATATGAATTACAGCAACGTCATTTGCATGAGTTGGATATAAAAATAAGCTTTTGATAATATCTTTTTTAAATAGCGAAGCTTATCTATAATTATCTAGTCTTTACTACGTACGTACGTATCTTATGAATTTTAAACTTTAGATGTGGATTCCTATAATAGTTGTCATCTTTATTTATTAGAGAAATAGAAAAGTATTAGTAAAAACAAACCTTATTTTATACTAGCTTTGCCCCAAGAGGTTTAATCAAACCTATTAAAATTTTAGATTTAAAAGAAAAATATAAAAAAAATTTGGGGGGGGGGGGTATTTTTTACTATTTTCTTGGGGGTTGGGGGTGTCCCACCCCCCAAGAAAATAGTTATAAACCTTCCCGGGAACTATGAGAAGCTACCCTGTAAAGGAGAACCCGATCGGTTGAGCGTTTAGCGAGATCCTTCGCTACAAACAAACAGACAAACACACAAACAGACAGACATCGTTCTACTTTGTATTATAGATAAAAATGATGATTTTTAAAAGGATTTTAATGTTTGTCTTTAAGAAAGCTGTATATTTTGGTTTTTAGGCCATTTACGTATCTAAGCTTTTCATGGGTTTTTGAATGAGTTTAGGCTTATCCGCCATCCTCCATTATAAATCCCCTAGAGGCTATGGAGGATCGCGTTGTTAAAAATCGGAAAAAAAGATTAAAAATGTTAAAATCCATATAGAATAATCAATGAAAAAATCGTGTTATATCATGTTTCCAGGACTTATACTTTGGGCCGTTTGTATAGCAATATCCTATTAAGTAATTATAAATTCAAACAACAATCCCCCCCCCCCTTTCTGTACTAATGAGACTTCATGAAATTATTGCTTTTATTTTTATAGTGACTGCACCCCTAGCACCTAGGAGGGGGGTGGAGGGGGGGCAGAAAAATAGCCAACAACCAACCAATAACTTAAAGCTAAAAATCAATTAGCATACAACCATTCTACCGAAAAGCTACTCTTTAAATGAACAACTCAAAAGGTAAATAGATTAGCGAGATCCTTTGGTACAAACAAACAAACAAATAACTTTACTATTTTATATAATAGGATAGATCATAGCCTGGTTAAATAGTTAAATAATTGTAAAAAATCACATTTACATTTGACTTGCAGATAAGTTGGAGGTAAGGGGGATGAAGGGCCGGAGGGTGGGGGCACAATCTTAAAATGAAGTATAGTGGAAAATACTACAATCGTATATCTCGCGCGCCTAACAAAATATCACCAAAATATACAAATTTTAAATCTGATAGCTTTAGCTATATAGATTGGGGTGGTGTTTATTTATTATTGCTAAAAAAGTTGTCCTAAATAAAAGTCGCCAGGAGTTCTATAAATACCAGAGAGGGAGAGCTAGTTATTACGCTAGTCCCCAAAGTTTATAATAGCGTTTTCTCATTTGTTGGCTTAACAACTTTGGGGACTTCTGTGAATTCTGGTTGGAAGGATTCAACCACATATTCTAATCTACAGATTGGGTAATTTTGTGTATCATCATTGGGGATTACATCAATTTATTGGCCATTGTCTTATCCTTTTATATCCCTGATAAATACGTACTTAACTTATAATATGGTATATCTTTATCCTTTAAGAAATTATTTTGAAAATTAAGAAATATTAGCTGTTTTTTTTATTTGGCTGTAATAAGTAAACATCTCTTATAGGTTTGAAGAGTAAAATGATTATTTATTTTGGAATAGTGATATGTAAACAAACAAGATCAACAATGTCCATAAGGAGCGCTCAATAACAATGAATATGCCTGGATATATTGATAAGGAAAAATTTGTCATCAATTGATAATATGAATCTCATTTGCTGGTAAGTTTTTTAATCCAGTAGGAGGAAGGGGGTGGATAGATGGTATCGTTATTTTAGCCAGCAGCAAGAATCACTGTATTAGAGTATATGAAATCTAGTGCAACATCCAAGTAATAATATAGCTGACGAAAGTACTGTAATGCAGCAGGGAAAGAATAATTTTAGTCTTTTTTAAGATTTTCTCATAGGAATTGTAAATAAATTACATAATATAACATTGTGTAGCTTATTGCCGACAATAAAGATAACACAAGATCATCTTTCAAAAAACCCAGGTCCTCAAATCTTTATGTAATGTTATAAAAGTTAATTGGTGTAAAACTTAAAAAGCTTTTAAACCAAAAACTTTTTTGATTTTTAATAAATGAATTTAAGAAAGCAAATTTTATTAAAACTTAAATTTGCTTTTCTCATTCCCACACAAATTTTAGAATTTGAACAGAGAAAAAGATTCGAGAAAAATTAAACAGGATTTCCGGAATGATTCGAACCCCAAGCAAGGACGTCCAAGCTTTTGTTGAGGGGGATAAAATGAGGGATAAAACATCCCTTTAACCACGCCCTTGGACGTCTTGTCCTTGCTCAATTAAAATAGCAATAGATAATTATTTTTGGCCTCCTAATCAGGGCTCAGGTGCCTCTAGGGGCACTTAAGGAGGGAGAGGGAGAGGAGAGATCGACTCCCAACTTTACATTTCTTAAAAAAATACACCTTTTTTTAGGGGGGTGAGATATTTATTCAAGGGGCAATTTCTCTTTAGAGGGTGGAGGTAACCTCCCTCAAAATAGTTGTAAACCTTCACTGGACCTATAAGAAGCTTTACTGTAAAGGAGAACCATATTGGTTAAGCAGTTAGTGATATCCTTTGGTACACCTGTTACTTTTTATTAGTACTAGCGGCTACGCCCCTAGAGGCCTCTAGTGGCACTTTAAATGTTTTTGTTTGTTAAAGTTAATTTTTTTATGTACGATACCTCTTTATTTGACGTTGAAATCTCCCATAAGTTTTTAAAAATTTCGATTTTTTGTCATTTCTCTTGGGAGGGTGGTGGTACCCTCCCCCAAAATAGTTATAAACCTTCCCGGGACTTATGAGAAGCTACCCTGTTAAGGAGAACCCGATCGGTTCAGCGGTTAGCGAGATCCTTCGGTACAAACACACAGACAAACACACAGTCAAACACACAAACACATAGACATCCTGTTACTTTAGTATAAGGATTATTCCGTATTTTAAATTTTATAATATTCATCCATTTTTATTTTTTGTATGGATTGGGATCCCAAATTTATTGGCAGATCATAAATCACAAAATTCTATTTAAAGGTACACTCTCAAATTTTCTTTTTTTATTTCAAATGTTTTTTAGGTCGATTGTACATCCGTCTGTTATGCAACGTTTGAAATTGATAATGTTCGTTTGTCTGGCTGAGTTTTATGAATTTTGGGTATCTATATTAGACCTCGATTGGTTGGTATAAACAAACTGTGTCCAAACTTTTTCAGCAATAATTTTAATAAGTATTAGTATGTACATTATTTTATCGTCCATGTCTACTCCCTAAAGATTCCTGCATGAAGATGATTAAAGTCCCTCCACAGATTATTAGGTCATACGATAGAATAGCCAATGAGAGGCCAGGATACACTGTAATTGACCGATGGTAAAATTTATGCTGGCCTCTCATCGGTTATTCTATCGTATGACGTCATAATCAGTGGAGGGACTTTAATCATCTTTTTCCTGCATGTATATATCCTTTCAAAATTAGTTATTACTTTTTTTAAACTAGCGGCTGCGCCCCTAGCCTCTATGGACTCTGTATTTCAAGGGTATGGTAGGATAAAAATAGCCTAAAACCATCCAAGACTTTTATATCAAAAAAAAAGCCTAAAATTATCTTAGTATCTAAATAAAGCTTCACTGTAAAGGAGAATCATATTGGTTCAGTAGTTATCGAAATCTAAAAATACAGACAAAAAAAAATTTCTTCTTTATATAATAAGATGAATTAACGTAGATTCTCTTGGCTGTTTGTATCTGCAAGAACAATCTAACAAGCTGCTTTCAAAAACTTCTTTCCCAAGACCATAAAAAAGCTTTTTCGTCAGCGAAGTTTCTCTACAAGTAACTATTGTCTGTTAGTCTATAGTTTCGCAGAGAGAGATAGGGGAGAATGGACTGATTATTACACTAGTCCCTAAAGTTTTATAATAACGTTTTTCTTATTTGTTGGCTTAAATCTTTAGGGACTTCTTTTGATTAGTTAATTTATTTAGTTGAGTGTTTAAACGTTTCAAGAACAAATAATCTACAGAAGGGGTAATTTTGTGTATTATCATTGGATATGTACATCAATTTATCGTCCATTGTCTTATCCCTTTAGATTCTTGATTGTTTTAGCATTTTATTCACTTGCTGTTTACGTTCTCTTAAGATAATATTCTAATAAATAAAGATGCGATGCTTTTTTGCTTTTCCGTTAAAATATCGAAAACCAAATCAGTTCCCCATTTTAGAGAAGCTTTGGGTTTCGTTTTAGGCTTTTAGCTTTAAAATTCAAGTCTTAGGATGGTTAATGCTATTTTAATGCTCAGCTTAGTTTTTGAGAATATTATTATACTTGTTTTTGTTCAATGTTTACTGAGTGAAAAAAATGCTTTTTAGAAGCAATTTTGCGGTGCCTTCTGTATAATAAAAAAACAGTTTGAGAAAATTGACAAATTTTGTCTAGAAATTTTGGTAGATTTTGCAATTTTTAAAATAATGCAAAGAGAAATATTTAAGGATTTTTAAAATTAGGTTTTTAAGTTTTTCTTTATTTAGGGGTTATTTTGTCCGTCGTCATTAGCTCTTATTGCTCAAGTATGTATGTTAAAATTCTCCTATCGATTTCAAACTTTAAGCCTGATGATTCCATAACAGTTAGGTACAATTTAGAAAATGTAGCATCGCTATAACAATTACCAAAAAGTCCATAAATCAATTTTAAACATACAGATATTTCAGCGTTTTTTCAATAATTTTGTATACGAAATGATTATCCTATTTTATGGATATATTTTTTTTCTTTTATTTTATATGTTGAAGTTAAATTAGATAAAGGATATTTAATTTGTTTAAATCTTATCTATTTATCAATTTTATGGTATTTTATCTATTTATTTATGTGACCTATAATAGATAGGATTTTAGAATGTGATATAGAAAGAGGGAGAGAGTGAGAGAAATAGAGTGAGAGACAGATAGATAGATAGAGAGAGAGAGAGAGAGAGAGAGAGAGAGAGAGAGAGAGAGAGAGAGAGAGAGAGGAGACAGACAAAGAGAAACGGGGAAAGGTGAAAGAGAGATGGGGAATGATGAAGAGTTAGAGGTTTCTCTCTCTCTCTCAGAGATGGGGAATGATGAAGAGTTAGAGGTTTCTCTCTCTCTCTCATTCTCTCTCTCTCTCTCTCTCTCTCTCTCTCTCTCTCTCTCTCTCTCTCTCTCTCTCTCTCTCTCTCTCTCTCTCTCTCTCTCTCTCTCTCTCTCTCTCTCTCTCTCTCTCTCTCTCTCTCTCTCTCTCTCACTCACTCTCTCTCATTCTCTCTCCTCTCTTTCTTTCCCTATCTTTCCATCTCTCTTTCTTTTTTTGCACCTTTTTACATATTTCGTGATATTAGCATGCCAATTAAATCCCCCATAATCTTATTAATTTTTGTAATTTTCACCCAAAAATTGATATAAAGAACACACACAGGAGTTAGGGAATATGGATACTGGATAGGTATAAAAATATTATTACTTAGATGTTAACCCATCATCTTCTCTCGTACTGGATGAACGAACTGAACAATGAAGTCCATATTAGCAAGTTATATTGACGACAAATTTTCTCCTGTCAATATATATCCGGCCACGTATATCCTATATCCATTTGTAAGAAACACAAAAAGAAAATTTTACTTTTAGATTTTTAAGGCCACAAGAGGGCATTTTATAATAAAAAGCTTGGACGTCCTTGTCCGGAAAGGGGTAATTTGTTTATCTTTGTTTTGTTCGAAATGTACATAATTTTATCTTCCATTATCCTATCCCTAAAGAGATAAAATAGATAAAATGGGATAAAAATTTGGTTTACAGGCAAATTAGCAGATTATCTATCCATCTATCTATTCTAAAATTAGCCAGGGACTTATGGATCGGACAATGGGCAATAAATTCAATATGTTTTATGTTGTCCTTTCCCCACCCAAGACGATAGCAAAGAAGCCAAAAACTGCGTCATAACTAAAGACGTTCAAAGTGTATCTTTGTGTGATATTATGTATAGGGAATGTCTTGGCTCATAAACGGGCGCACAGTAAAAACTTTCAGTAAATAGCCGTGCAATCAAATAGTTAACTGTCTGGAAAAAGTCGAGATAAATTGAGGAAAATTATTTAAGGCTTTTGTGTAAAATTATCTTATTCATGAATGCATGAAAATTATTTGAGATTTTTATGCAAAACTATCTTATCCATAAATCCGTGAAAATTATTTGAGGTTTTTATGTAAAATTATACACACATTAGCAACCCTTACTTAGAGGAGAGTCTTATTTCTTAGTTTTTTTTTATCATTTTTAGAAATCAAGAGGACAGTCTTATTTCTTATTTTCTTTATAATTTTAAGTAATAATATTTATCTATTTGTATTTATATCAAGAGATCTAAAGGGATAAGACAATGGCCGATGAATTGATGAACATCCCCAATGATAAAACACAATATTACCCCTTCTGCAGATTTAAATTAGTGGTTGAAAAGTTTGCACGCTCAAATTCACTAGTCCCCAAAGTTGTTAAGCCAACGGATAAGAAATCATTATTATAAAATTTTGGGGACTAGTGTAATAAACAGCCCATTGTCTCCTCTCTATCTGATTTCTACGTGTTAAGCTATTGATTTATGTATCTATTTAATTATGTTATCTTTGAATCTATATCTGTCTGTCTGTCCGTCGCCAATCAGTAACGCAATCGAGTATGTAATTCAATTTGTCAAATTTTTATCCATTTAAATCTTTTTTAACTTTAAGAAATTTTAAAAAAGATAATCGTTATAAAATACTATGCAATTTATTCTTTAGTTTCTAAGATAAAAATCATTTGAAATATTGAGCTTAGTTTAAACAAGGACAGCTACGCCCATAACTTGCGCAGTTATAAGTAGCTTAGCTTTATATAAAAGTAATATGGTGTTTGTATGTCTGTCTTTATTTAGCTTCAGATCTCGCTAGCTGCTGGACCTGTAGGTTTAAAATGAAGCTTTATTTAGGTACAGGGAAGGTTTCTAACTATTTTGGGGGAGGGTAACTCTACCCTCCCAAGAGAAATCAACCTTGACTAACAGAACTTTTCTTTAAAAAACTGTTTCATAGGGGATAAGATAATGGATAAAATAAACAAAATTACTCCTTGTGTATAAGATTCAGTGATTAGTAAGACTGTTTTGGATTAATATGCCAACCAATCAAAATTGAAAGTACTCAAACTTGTTTAACCAATTAATGAAAAGAGGATATTAGAAAACTTTGGGTACAATTAAAATTTATATTGTTCAATCACAATGTCAACTCCCTCCCTAGTTAACACCTAATTATAAAGTTGCTGCACTTTTTGTTTTAAATGTAGAAAAGTTTCGCTTTTTATAATTTGAATTATTGAGCTAGGAAAAAAGTTTTAAGTGAAAAATTTCCTGAAAAAAGTTACTACAAAGCCATTGTTCTATCGCCCAAGGTTTAAAAGATAGGTACTTTAGAATAAATGGAATTCCAGTATGGCTTCCAAACCGATTAATATCCAATGGATTAGAACCAGTTCTTGACCATACTGATCATGTATAGCATCGTATTACAGACATTTCTCCAAAAATATTAAAATCAAAAAATCAAAACATTCGGCTCTTCGGGGCTAACAAAACTGGTTTTAATCTAAAAAAACAATTCAATAATAACTATAAGATAATTTTATATAACATTTTTTTCATGATTTACTTTTTTCTTTATTCTATTCATGTTCTTTAGATATTTAAAATTTTTAACTCCTTTAATTTTGAGCTTCTATGTTTTAAACAATTTAAAACAAGAACTGTTATATGCATTAGTGGTGCAACCTTATTAAGCTTTGGGACGAAAATAGAACATCAAATTATTAAACAGTTGAAGCAATAAATATAAGTATAAACTATTATAAAGTAGTAAGGTTTTTTTTGTCTGTAGCTTAAGATTTGGATAACTACAGCACCGATTGAGTTCTCCATTCTACGAAAGCTTCAGATAGATCCTTGGATGGTCTTTAGGCTATTTTAAGTCTTTGGATTGTTTAAAGCTATTTTCTTTCCTTCCATGTCGTTTAGAATACATATTTCCTATGTGTTAGGGGCGCAGTCGCTAGTAATCTAATAACGTAAATCAGAACCATGATCTTATGGGATAAGACAATGGACGATGAATTAATGTACAATGTTACATCCCCAATGATGATAAACAATATTAACAAAATTATGTAAATTAAAATTATTGGTTGAAAAGTTTAGAGACTACTAGTTAAGTACTCAAAGTTTTTAGTCAACAAATAAGAGTACGTGGTTATAAAATTTTGGGTACTGGTGTAATTATTGACAGATAGACGTACAGATATACACTAATTTAAGAGTAGCTGCGCTACCAATAAATTATGCTTAAATGGGTTTTCAAAGGAAAAATTTATTTTCAATCAGATAAAGAAAAGAGTTGGAATCAGAGGGATCGAGAGAGGGAACAATAGACTGTTTATTACAATAGTCCCCAAAGTTTTATAATAACTTTTCTTATTTGATGGTCTAACAATTTTAGGGACTTTAATGAATTTTGATTGGCTGGTTCGTTTAGTTGAGTGATCAAACGTTTAAACCAATAATATTAATCTACAGAAGGTGTAATTTTGTGTAACATTATTGGGGATGTACATTAATTTATCAGCCAATTTCTTATCCCTTTAGATCCCTGGTTAAAATGCCTATTGAATGGTTAGTAAACCATGAAAGCATTCACTTGTTTTGATCTAGATACACTAAAATGCTGGGAGGGAGGAGATATTGGGCTGCTTTTTATACTAGTCCCCAAAGTTTTATAATAACCTTTTCTTGTTTGTTAGTTTAACATTTTTTGGGACTTTTATTGAACTTTGATAAGTTTGTTCATTAAGATGGGTGTCCGAACGTTTCGACCATTAATTGTAATCCACAGAAGGGGTAATTTTGTGTATTAATTTTGAGGGATGTACATCAATTTATCGGCCATTGTCTTATCCCTTTAGATCCCTGCAAAAATGGAACCTTGTAGAGCACCCAACCTTTAGAGGTTATCCAGGTTCAGGTACAGCAATATTAGGCTTTTTTGTGTTATTATCCTCTAGATGTTATCCCATGAAACCCCCAAAAATAAACATTAAACTTATACCAAGGAAAAAAACAATTTAAAGCATGAATAAGACTACATTAAACCTTTTTAGGTTAAGTTAGTTCAAGTAAGATTTCTAAAAGCCCCAGCAGGGTTAAAGCCCACTGCAGAGGCTAGAAACAAACTTTATTCAAAAATAGGGGGGGGGGGGGGGGGGTTGAGAGAAAAAAGAAACTTTTTTCTTGCAACAATCTTAAAAGTTGAGGAATTTATCAAATAGACCATATGGCGTTTTTAATATATTAGATTGGGTTCTCATCAATTTTATTAGTGCAACATTTTTTTAGAAAGCAGGGAAAAATTCTTTACAAAGAATGTTTATAGAAACTTTTTATGAAATAGTATTATAGCTGCAACCCTAGCTTCTGGGTATTAACCCCCACGAACCCCCCTCTTCCATTGGTTTTAAATAAAAAAAATATTGTTGAGGGAAAATGGGGTCGGAGGGGGATGTCGTAATCATCCGAAGGAGTACTTTCTAAGCAACCCCTAGAAAATATCCTAAAACCTGACCAAAAGACTGAATCTAAGTATTATTGAAAATTGAATATTTTTAATAATTACAATAACTTTTAAATATTAACTTTTCCCCTGTTTAAAATTATTAATAGTTGTAATAATATTAACTAGCGGCTACGTCCCTAGCATCTAGGATAACTATTTTTAAATGAGCATATAGAGGCTATGAAAAAAGCTTAAAACTACCGTGAGACTTAAATCCGAAAATAAAATAGTCTAAAACCATCACAATACCATGTAAAGCTTTCCTAAAACAGAGAACCCAATCGGTTCAGTAGTTACTAAGATCTTAAGCTTCATGCAAAAAAAGCTTGCTACTTTATATTATAGGGTATTCAAACGTATATTTTTTTTATATTCACTAAAATTAACTGTTGTAGGGTCACAAAAAGGGCCATCTATTTTAATTGATAGCTCAAAAAAACACTAATTTTAATTCATAAATGCTTTTAAACAACTAAAAATGAATAAAATTCACTTCATTTATCACTTTATATTTATTAAAAAAATCATTAATAATATCACCAAAAAATCCACTAAAAATTAAGCAAAAAATGCGCGAAATTTTGTGTATGAAAAAAAGCGCAGCATACCTCTATGTGTCAACTAGATGAAAGCGCTGCCGCAACTGAGGAGCTTTTTGGTTTACACACACACACACACACACGCATGCACAGGCCTTCCTTCGTAGTTACCCTCCTCCCCCTCTCCCTCTCGCCTTTCTCTCTCTCTTATTTTCTTTAATCTCTCTTTCTGTATGTATGAGAAAAAAGAAGCTTATTATCATCTTTTTTCTTTCTCTTTCAGCTAAAAACGCACACAAAAGTTCACATAAGAAAGAGAAAGGGGGGGGGGGGGCAATGTGGTTTTGAAAGCAACCATCCCCCCAAATCTGCTGCCTATGTTATGTGTGTGTGTGTGTGTGTGTGTGTGTGTGTGTGTGTGTATATGTATAGGCTTATTCTTCATTATAAAGTTTCGAAGGCCGCCAAAATAGGCCCCTTTCTATATTTCTCTCTTATTTCTTTTTTAATAGCAAGACTATTCTATAAATAGGGTCGGTCTGTCCGTATGTTCGTAACGGATAGCTTTATCGTTGAATTAGACATGTTAGAATTGTTCCATTTATTCTAAACTTTGCATGATGATTCCTGTAATAATTTAAAAGCGCAGCAACTCTATAATAGTTCCCAAAAAGGTCGAATGTAAGTTTTTTACTTTTTTTACAACAATTTTTAGAATAGTGAAAGCAAGGTATTATATAATAAGCAAAGCATCTCTATAATCAAGTCATAAGAATGTAAATGTGTCCTTACAGTATCTTGTATTTAAGTGATTTTGCAACAAATAAAATTTAGTTTAGACTTCTAAATTCAAATACTTTTTCAGACACTCTACAAGTGTTAATGTTCGTTTGTCATACCGACTAATTTTATAGCTTCGCTTTTATGTTGTCATTCTTGTTATTAGTTTAGCGAAGCTACTCAATAAAGTAAGTACGTCGATTGGAAAATTGGATTTACTTAAAGCTTCTATTTACAAGGAATGGCTGATATTTATTCAAGAGAAATCTCACAGAGATAAAGGGGACATTGGGCTGTTTATTACACTAATCCTCAAAGTTTTATAATAACGTTTTATTATTCGTTGGCCTAACAAATTTGTGAATTTTGATTAGTTGATTCACTAAGTCGAGTGTTGAAACGTTTCAACCTCTAATTTTAATCTACAGAATAGGTATTTTTGAGTATCATCATTGTGGATGTACATCAATTTAACAGCCATTGTCTTATCCCTTTAGATCCCTGGATTCCTCTCCATATGTACTAACTTCATAACTAAATGTTGTCGTCTTTCCAATAATTATGTTTTTATTTTTTACCTTCGCTACTTATTGATATTGTCATCCTTGATTATTTTCTCTTTCTCTCCCTCTCTATCTCTTTTACTCTCTCTCTCTCTCTCTCTCTCTCTCTCTGTCTCTCTCTCTCTCTCTCTCTCTCTCTCTCTCTTTCTATTTGCCTTTAAGAAGCTGCATTTAAGTATGTTATATAAGAGGGTAAAGTATTTTAAAAACACAAATTTAACTGGTCAAAAAAAGGCTTAAAATAACAATAATTCGATTATTTTCTTGGCGAATTTATAAAAACTAAAACATAAATATTATTAAACAGAAAAGTAATTTATTGTTCTTTTTTCATAAAAAAGGTTTCATATGCTATTTAAGTAAAATGATAGAGAGGGCAAGAGCTATTTGGGATCTTTGAATATCAGCCAATAGCGTCGTAAATATAAACACAGCCAAGTCGCTACAGCATAACAGAAAGCAATTTACTGGCAGACGAAAAGTGTCCCAACCGCTTGGGTCAGTTAGTTGTCTGGATTAAACATCTATAATTATACATTTATTGCTCCTCTACTTATATTTTTAAAAGTGAAGCTTTTCTATAATTAGGGTCGGTCCGTCCGTACGTCCGTCTATCCGTGCGTCACGAATAGCTTTTTTCGTTAATTTAGGCATGTTATAATTGTCCTATCGATTTAAAATTTTGCATGGTGATTTCTTTTGTAGTTAGGTACGATGTAGAAAGCGTAGCAACTCTATAATCATTACCAAAATGTCCCTACGTCCATTTTAAACATGTTGGTTTTTTTACTTTTTTAACAACAAAGTTTTATGTGATCTAATCATCCGATTGATCTGTTTTTTGGTATAGTGATTCCTGGGACAACAAAGTATAATGTTTTAAGTGAAGCAACTCTATAATCAAGTCCTAAAAATGTAAGTATGTCCATAAACATTATTCTGTATAAAGCAGTTTTTCAGCAAATTTACTTACAATTTTGCTTCGACTCTTATACATTTATATTCTGATTATTCAGTTCTGACACTATATAGGTGTTAATGTCCGTTTGTCCTACCGTTTCAGTGCTTCGCTTTTATGGATATTGTCATCCTTGTTTAAAGAATATTAGTTCCTCTTCGAGGGTTTGTTCAACTTTGAAAATATAACTAATATCTATCTGTTAATTTGCAGGGAGAGAGAGGACAATGGGTTGATTATTACACTAGTCCCTATTTTTTATTCGTTGGCTTAACAACATTGAATTTTGATTGGTTGGTTCATTAAGTTGATTGTCTAAACGTTTCAACCACTAATTGTAATCTACACAAGGAGTAATTTTGTGTATCATCATTGTAGATGTACATCAATTTACAGGCCTTTGTCTTATCCATTTAGATCCCTGGTTTGTTTGGCTGTCCGTCTGTCTGTTTGTCTGTCTGTCTGTTTGTTAGTTGTGAAAGCAGACATTAGCTTTTATATTGTCATCATTATCAAGCTATTGATTTTTAATCACGGACGGGGAAATAAAATCTGAAGAAAATTTTATACCTACAGCTTCGTTTTCGAAGATGCAAGGGGAAAAAAGTATTTAACTATCCCAGTACCAAACGGTTTTTTTTTGTCTAAAGCTGAAGATCTCAATAATTGCTAAACCAATTGGGTTTTCTATTTTAGGTTTTTTTCTAACTATTTTCATTTTGGTTCTGTGATGGTATTAGGCTATTTCATTTTTATTTCAAGTATTGGGATGTTTTTTTCTAGCCTCTTTCCGATCCTTCGAATACAGTCTTGTTAGTCACGAGGGTCCGAAAACCCGGGCTAACAAAACTGGTATAAATTTTTATTTTAATATTCTTGGAAAATTGTCTCTAATACGAGGCGAAAAAAAAAATTATTTTTCAGTATGGCAGAGAACAGGTTCTAATCCAACTGATTTGGAAGCCATATTGGAAATGAAAATGTACCTTTTTATTTTTCAGAAAAATTGTCCATAATTTTGTGTACGTGAAGTGAACCTTAAAAATTTAAATCATCTAACATTTCTTCGTATATAGATATTTTGTACTTTACAGCAAGACAAAGTACGCCAAATAAAGGAGGGGAGATATGGGGGTGTATTACAATCCACATGCCCCAATTACAAAATTTATCCCCCCCCCCCCCTAGCCAAAAAAATTTAAATTATTTTAATATTGACAAAGTGTCTAAAAAATCTGCCATGTGACGTCATAAAAATGAGGGATTATCCATATCTTTTTTAGCGGTTTTATTTCTCACTTCTCCTCTCATCTCCCTCAATTTTATGACGTCACATGGCTAATTTTAAAGATAATTTGCCCCACTACCATTACATATAGACCCACAAGTAAAATATAACCGAAGGTAAAATCCCAACCCACTCCCTCAAAATATCAACCCCCCCCCCCTCTCCTTCTTCCCCTGCAAAAAGGAGCTCGGGCGTCCTAGCAATTTATTCTAACAAGCAAAGCTATTAATATGAGAAGCTATTCGTTAAAAGTGTAAACGTTAGGAACACAACACCTAACTATAGAACAGCCTCGCTCTTTGAATGTTGCAACGTCATGTAATAATGGAAATAGGATATACGTGGATATTTTGACAGGAAAAATTTGTCGTCAATTTAGCTTGCTATTATGAAACTCATTTATTTGTTAGTTCCTTCATCCAGTAGGAGTAAAGGAGGTGGATGTGGAGGGATTTATTATTTTGGCCAGCTGCGAGCATCGCTTTATCAAGACACATGTAAATCTGGTGCAACATCCAAGTAATAATATATCGACTCATATAATGATTGACGTTTCTATTCAAAATATATTCAATACATATTAAATTTGAAGTCATAGCGTTTTTCATTAAATAATTTGTATGTTCATTTGATGCTATAGATTTAAGGCACGGTAAAATATGTACAGTATGGTCTTGCAATGCATTCAGTAATGATTATATATTTCTGCGATAAGACACTGGCCGATAAATTGATGTAAATCCACAATGATGATACACAAAATTACTCTTTCTGTAGATTAAAATTAGTGGTTGAAACGTTTGAACACTCAAATGAGCAAACGAATGAGAAAACTTTATTATAAAACTTTGGGGACTAGTGTAATAAACAGTTCATTGTTCAGTCTCTCTGGGTCTTTGGGGGGGTTTAGAGAGGTGTCAACACCCCCTAAAAGTGAGTTTGAGAAAGTCCTACCTCACACTTTTTTCAGCCCCTAATGGTTTGACACCCCCCTGGTGTATAAATGTGCACGCCAGAGAGAGAGAGAGAGAGAGAGAGGACAATAGGCTGTTTATTACAATAGTCCCCAAAGTTTTATAATAACGTTTTCTTATTCGTTGGCTTAACAACTTTGGGGAATTTTGATTGGTTCGTTTATTAAGTTGAGTGTCCAAACGTTTCAACCACTAATCTTACGCTACAGAAGGGGTAATTTTGTATTATAATTGGCAAAGTACATTAATTTATCGGCCATTGTCTTATTTCTTTAGATCCCTGGCATCTAATACATGAATACAAGATGTACCTTTGTCTGTTTATGCGCGTAATAGTGTGTGTGTGCGTGTGTGCACGTAACTCTGTGCTTATAGGCGCGCTAATGTATTGCGCCTAAATGAAAAATCAACCCACTCAAATTCTATATTTTACCTATCATATGATACATTTTTATCATATAACTTTGCTAAAATTCATAGCATGTAAAATTTTATTAGCTTAAAAATTTAATTATGCTTAAAAATTGAACTTAGGCATTAAATTTTTTGCAAAAAATTATTATTTTGATCTAAATTAATATTTTTTATCGCATGTGGTTGATTAAATTTATTATAAATAGGTGTTTCTTAAAATTTTATTATTAACCAATAGGAAAATGGTTTGAAACTTTTGTGGGAGGTTTTGGGGATTTCCACGCCCTCCTGAAATATTATTTTTTGACTTCCCCCCCCCCAAAAAAAAAAAATCTGTAAGTAGCTTTAGTACTAAAAAATTAAATATAGGCGAAGCTCTTAACTAAATGGTAGAACAAACGAACATTAACACTTGTAGAGTGTCAAAATGTAATATGCAGAATATTAATTTAAAAGTAATAACAAAATTGTATATAAACTATTAAACTTGTTGCAAAATCATGTAAATAAAAGTGGGATCTGAATGGATAAGACAATGGCCGATAAATTGATGTACATCCCAAATGAAGATACACAAAATCAACCCCATCTGTAGATTAAAATTAGAGGTTGAAATATTTGAACAATCAACTCAATAAAACAAACAATCAAAATTTAAGTCTCCAAAATTGTAAAATCAACGAATAAGAAAACGTTCTTATAATGGGTATGGACTAGTGTTATGAATTCTTTCTAAAAAATACAAGATTCTACAGTGTGTTTTTTTTATGAGAACTTTTTTGAAAGCAATTTTACCCCACTTATAGTTATCAGAATTTAATGATTAATGGCTTATTTTCTTTGTTTTTTAAGGCAATTAATAGAACAACAAAAAAAATATTTAAGTTTTTGTAAAATCTAAATTAAATAAATCTAAAACTTAGGTGTCAACATATAAAAATGGTTTTAGCGCATTTTTCTTTAAAAAATGGATTTTCTGTAGTCGACTTTGGGGGGCCAGTACTCCCTCCCTGGTTGAGATATG
The DNA here is from genome assembly GCF_053477335.1 of Acartia tonsa. Taxonomy (NCBI): domain Eukaryota; kingdom Metazoa; phylum Arthropoda; class Copepoda; order Calanoida; family Acartiidae; genus Acartia; species Acartia tonsa. Next base: position 57,556,091 of record NC_137262.1, on the reverse strand, counting down.
ACCTTCAAACTTTGATATGTTCTAGTACATGTCCCTAATAGTATCTGTATACATTTTTATATATCAACTTATCTCAACTTTGTAGTGTTTAGCAGCCATTCTTGCAAAAGATTGATTATTTGAGCATAAGAAAAATGCGCTAAAACCATTTTTAGATGTTGACACCTAAGTTTTGAATTTTAGATTTTACTGTACTTTTTAAATCAAAACTGAAATATTTTTTTGTTGTTCTATTAATTGCCTTAAAAAACGAAGAAAATAAGCCATTAATCATTAAATTCTGATAACTATAAGTGGGGTAAAATTGCTTTCAAAAAAGTTCTCATAACAAAAAAAGCACACTGTATTTAAGAAAATACTTACTACTTACATTTTGGGACTTGATTATATAGGGATGCTGCGCTTAGAAATTTGTATCTTGTTGTCCTAGGAATCATTGTTCCAAAACTCAGATAAATAGTATAATTATATCAAACAAAATATTGTTTTTAATGGACGTACTAAATCCTACCTAAATGTTACAGAAAAAATCATCATCGAAAGTTTGCAATCGATAGGACAATCCTAAAATGCCAAAGAGCTAACTGTGACGAACATACGTACAGACCCTAATTATAGAAAAGCTTCGCTTTAACCCTTAACGGTGTATAATATAACATGATGTATTAAAATTTCATAAAGATCCACCGCCGTTTTCCCGCCGACCGCCGATGGCGGCGGCTGACAGCTGCCAAGTACAGCTGCGGCCGCTGAAATTTATATTTTGATATTTCAAATATAAAATTTACACAAAGATAAACATTTTCTGCAAAACAAATTTTCTTCTAGCTTCAAAAATAAAAAAAATTACAGCCGTTTGAAATTTTTAAGTAAAAAAGGACCTAAAAACAAAGGTTGTTAAATAAAAGGGTGAAGGAAGCGAAAATTGACTTTGACTTAATTAAGGTCGGAAATTCATCATAACACAGGGGACTTGCACAAAAAAATTTAGCCCTTTAGCTCTAATAGGAACTGAGATAATATGGGGGGGCGTTGAACGCCCCCCCCCCTTCCCCCCGACTGATTAAGGTGCGGCAAGGGGCCCGACTGTTAAGGGTTAAAAATGTAAAAAAGTTAACTGAAATTTAATTGCCGAATGTATACGCAGTTTCCTCGGTGTTTCCTCATCCTATCTCAATATTTACTACTAGCTAAAAAACTTCAAACTTCTAAAAAAATCTAAATTTCAATGTATAAACGATCTATACATTAAACATTCAAATTTTTTGGAAGTTTGAAGCTTTTTTAGCTATAAGTAAATATTGAAATAGGATGAGGAAACACCGAGGAAACTGTGTACACATTCGGAAATTCAAATTCAGCCCATCATGTGAAATATAAGCATGCAAATTTGTTAAAATTTGCTATGATAACCATCACTACCAAAGTTTTCAAAAAAAAGTTTGAATTTCATTAATGCGATTTTTTTCTACTTTTAGAATTAAAGTTGAATCATCCAATCAATTTCAAACCTTAGGGGAAAATATTGAAGACGTAGCAACTCTATAAGAGTTGTTATAAAGTGTCTTTTATGTATTGTTTGAACTCTTTGATTGCACCACCTTTGTCTGAAAGACCTAACTGTGCATGGTAATGAGTTTGAATTTCATTAATAGAGATTTTTTTTAGAATAAAGGTTGAATCATCCAATACATTTCAAACTTAGGGGAAAATATTGAAGACGTAGCAATACTAGTTATAAAATGTCTTTTACGTATAGTTAAAACTTTTTGATTGTTTGACCTTTGTTTTAAAGTCCTAACTCTGCATAATAATGAGTTTTAACTGTTTTGAGCCAGGGCATATTAATATCACGCATCTTGCCTAGCAGCAGTTGGAACCATTATTAACCTCTTTAGTTACAACGCAGTGTAGAGCAGAGATTCGAACTCGGTCGCGGGTTTTTATTCATTGGTCAACTTTTTTTTGAAAAACATTGATATAAAAGTAATCTTCTCCCTTAATTGTTTTTCTTTACACCGTTTAATATTTTGCACGACATATTACAGAAAATTAGGGAATAGGACAATTTAAAATCCCTCCCCAAATCCTTCGCATTATTATATTATATATAATAATGCGAAGGATAATATTATTATAATATTTCGTATTCGTACATTAATTTTGGTTTATAGTTCCTTTCGTGGCAACGCCTCTCAAGGGACGTCGTTTTTTCGTATTTTCACAATGGAATTTCTCCTATTTCTAGCCCCTGCGGGGCCATTTGCCTAACTTAACTTAACCTAAAATAACCTATGAAAAGCTACTGTGAAAACAGGACGAAAAGCCCTCAAGAGGCGTTGCCACGAAAGCGACTATACTCTAATTTTGTTAGTGGAAGATTGAACTTCCCCCCCCCCCCCTCAAAAAAAAATATTGAACAAAAACTTTGGAGTGTAATGATCTTAGTAGGGATCTTAGGTGATAAGACCATGGACGAAAAAGTAATGCACATACTAAAAAAAATAAACAATTACCCCTTCTGTAGATTCAAATTTTTCGTTGAAAAGTGTTGACATTGAAAGTTTGAATAAAGATTAAGATATAATAAAAGTACCCAAATTTTTGGTACCAACAAATTAGGTCCCATAATAATTTTTAATTTTGGTATTATTTTCTAGGGGCGATTTCTCTTGGGAGTGTGGTGGTATCCTCCCCCAAATAGTTATACACCTTCCAAGGACCTGCGAGAAGTTACATTGTAAAGGAGAACCATATCGGTTCAGTGGTTAGGGATATATTTCGGTACAGACAGACAGACATACAAACATCCTGTTACTTTATTATAAGTATGATATACAGAAAAAGACAATGGATAATAAATAAATCATCATTCCAATTAGGTTAAACAAAATTCCCCCTTGGGTAGGATTAGAATCAAAAGAGTCCCCTCCCTCCCAGACAATAACCCATGATATAAAGTAGAATGATTTATTGTCTGAAGCTTAAGGTTTCAGAAAATGCTTGTCCAAATTGGTTGTTACGCCCCTAGAGGCCTCTAGTGGCACTTTAATTGTTTGGTTTTTTTGGTTCAAGTCTCTACGATACCTCTCTATGTTGCGTTTTTCGTGATTTTTCCTGGGAGGGTGGTGATGCCCTCCCCCTAAATAGTAATAAACCTACCCAGGACCTAAGAGAAGCTACCCTCTAAAGGAGAAGCCGATCAGTTCAGCGGTTATCGAGATAATTCATACACACATCCTGTTACTTTATTATAAGGATATCTTATAAATAAAAACAAGTATTCGCCTTAAAGGAGTTAATTTAGGGAAACTATTCTTTAAGTTCTTAAAATACGTTACCATTTGTATAGTGGTATAAATATATTTTATTAACATTTAATGATGTGTATCCTTTCGTATTGTTTGGATGAGCGGGGTAACCCCTTTCAAATTTTAATATGTTTACTGGAGATGCAACATTGAGAAATCGGCCCTTATTGAATATAAAATTTCATTATTTATATATTTTAAATTTTGATTTGTTGAGCTTTTTTACTAAATTATTCTTAAATCTAAAATCATAGATAAAATTTAATTGTAATTAATTTTTAATTTTGTACATTTATAATCCTCAAAACATATAAACGATATTGTAAAAGATAAAATTAATAATTAAATATTATTTATAGACGAGTAGCGGCAATTTTATAAACTAGAATTATATTCCACTTATTTAGGGGTTAATTGCCTGTTTTATCAAAACCAGTTTTTTTACAGAAGCGCGAAAATATAGAAAATGCTGGTAGTTAAAGTGTTACTTTTCTATTATTTTTTTGTCGGTACATCCAGTGGCGTGCGAACCGAAGGGGGCATTTGGGGCAATCGCCCCCCCCCCTAGCGACCAAAACGCCCCCCCCTGCCCCCCCCTAGCCACCGCCCCCCATGCCCCCCCCCTAAATGTTGAAAAATGCCCCATTTTGCCCCCCCCTGGTAAACAAAAATGCCCCTTTTTGCCCCCTACCCTACAAAAAGCAAAACTATCCCAGTTTCCAAAAAAAAGATCAAGAAATACTCAAAAAAAAAATTTGGCGCTTCGCGCCAAACAGACAGTTACTATTCATTTAACCTTACCAAATTTTTTAATTAGTGTAGAAATACTCAAAAAAAAAATTTTGGCGCTTCGCGCCAAACAGACAGTTACTATTCATTTAACCTTAACAAATGTTTTAAATAGTGTAGAAATTAGGTAATAATCTTTTTTCACTGAACATAACAAACCAGGTAATAGGAAGTATTTTATTTTGTATAATATAAACTTTTTACCAAAGAAATTTTGTACATCCCCAATGATGATTACCCTTATATAGATTACAATTAGTGGATGAAATGTATGGAAACTCGACTTAAGTCCCCAAAGTTGTTGAGCCAACGAATAAGAAAATTTTATATGAAATATTGGGGACTAGTGTAATAAATAGCCCAAAAACCCCTCCCTCCTTGCATATTTAAAGAAAAAATTTGCGCTTCGCGCCCTTCCAAACGGTTTTTTCTTTTTATTTCATTGTATATTTTGTTTTTATTTCTATAAAACAACAAATATTTAATTAAAAAGTTATTTTATATAAAAAAGAAACAGCATTGATATTTATCTAAGCCTTTTTCTCAACACTGTATGTCTGTCTAAATGAATAACTAATACTATATATGATGTCATATTATTTTCAGGATAAGTTTATCATTTTTTTTGTGTACATACCCTTACAAAAAGACATGTTTTTTTATGGCAATTTTCATTAAAAACCCTTAAAACTAACTACACTCTATATTCCTAACTTGATAAAATACGCCACTCTTGTTGTCTTTAATTGATTTTAGTTCAAAGGGGGAGTAAATATTTTTAGGTGCGCTTCACGCACTTCCCTTATAAATCATTGGAAACACCACTTAATCAAAAATTAACAGAGTTTTAAAGTGCCATTTAAAGAGGGTAGGATATGTTGATATAACTTTTTAGCTTCTCTATAATTCACTATGGCTGTCAGTACGAAATGCTAAGGGGGAAATGTGATTTTTTCAACTGCAATTAAAGATAGAAGGCTAAAACTTAATGTTAACATTCCCATCATTATGGAGTATAATTAATTATTAAAAATTCATGGAGGTTGGACGTTTTTGGCTTTTTTTGTATCTTTTAAATTTTGGGTATAGTCCCTTTTGTGACATTGCCTCCTAAGGTGCATTTCGTCGTATTTTCACAGCAGCTTTTCACCTATTTATAGCTCCTGCGGGGACAATTGCCTAACCCTGCGGGGAAATCACCTGACCCAACTTAACCTAGAATAACCTATTAAAAGCTATTAAAAGGCGTTGCCACAAAAGAAACTATACCCCAAAGTTTTCCATATTTCTAAGAGATTTTTATATCTGTAGATGAAAGGACAAGTAATTTTCTTTATATCTTTGGTTTTTATGGAAGGATAATTTTTTTTGTGGATTATAAGATTAAAAAAAAAAATATTTTGCTGTTTCGAGCATCCAGTATGTAATTTACTTTGACTGTCATCACACAACATACAGAAAAAAGGATTTGTGACTTTTTCTATCTAAAATATAGATTGATTTCAACAGATGCTCTTTAAATCTACTTGTCTGTATTCTTATTATTGATTTTTTTGTGCTTTGCTACTTATAGATGTTGTCATCCTTGTTTAAAATCAGTTTTACATAATAGGTAAATTTTAAGTAAATTATTTCCAAAATGAGTGTTTTTATCTCCCCCCCAAAAAAAAATTTAATGGGGTTATTCATCCTTCCTGTTGAGATTTTATAACATCCCCTTCCACCCATTAAAAAATGTTTTGTGGGGGGGGGGGGGAAGGTTAAATTATCTTCTGTACTTTTTTTCAAAGATGCTTTCTAGCACCCTTCCCTTCGGTCATTGCAGGGTGGGGAGAAGGGATGGGGGAGAAGAGATGGGGGATATAAATGGAGAATAGGGATGGGGGAAGGGATTGGGAAGAAGGGATAAGGACTAGAAGGCCCATAATCAAATAATCCAACCCCTTAAAACGCCCTTATTTAAAGTTAGTATATATAATCAAAATGCCCCCCCCTAAAGCAAAGTGCCCCCCCGGGGCACTTTGCTTTAGGGGGGGGCAAAATTTTACAAAATCTTCAAAATGCCCCCCCCTAGACAAAGTGCTTCGCACGCCACTGGGTACATCTGTTACAGATGGCTCTTATCGGTAATTTAGACATGTTAGAATTGTCCTATTGATTTCAAACTTTAAGATTCATGTAACGGCTAGGAACAATTTAGATAGCAGCAACTCTATATAAAGCATTACAAGAAAGTCCGTATGTTCATTTTAAATATTATAATTTTTATCTTTTTATAATATTTAATAATAAGATTTTTGACTTATTTTTTGGATGTCTCCTTTATACGAAAGATCTTGCTAACCGCTGAACCGATATGGTTCTCCTTTACAGTGAAGCTTTTCATAGGTCCAGGTATGGTTTTTAATTGTATTTTGGGGGAGGGTTTCTCGACCCTCTAAATAAAAAATACCCTCCCCCCGCCCCCATCAAAAAATATTTTTAATTACATTATTTATAACTTTAGTTGAAAACGTTGGGAGGTCGACTTTTCCCCCTCCCACCTTAGGTGCCTCTAATGGCTTCTAGGGGCGTAACCATTAGTAAGCGAAGCATCTATTTAACAGAATGTAATAACATCTATATTAAGTAATTTTTTCTAGGGCTTTTTTTTCGGAGGGTTTTAGTCGTACCCTCCCCCAAAATAATTATAAATATTCTCTGGTCCTATATTAAGAGACTTTACTGTATAAAGAACCATATCGGTTCAGCGGTTAACAAGAACATTCCCATTGCAATCTATTAAATATGTTTTAAAGCACATTAGGATCTCGTTAACGCCAATATTTTCCGTAAATGTTAACATTAGTTTTAAGATGTTCAGTTCAAAGCGCGGGGGGGGGGGGGAATATATCACAACCCCTCTCAATTTTAACTCCGTTAGGCAGAGGCCCTCCTTTAGATTATTTTTAAAAATGTAACTAGCGGTTGTGCCCCTAGCCTTTAGGGGCTTAGTATTTGAAAAGGTAGAAAATATCTACAGGCAAAATACAGTACTACTTTATACATATAACTAGCGGCTACGCCCCCTAGAGGCCTCTAGGGGCACTTGAGGAGGAGAGAGTGGAATTTGATAACCCAATTTCTTATTTTAGATTTGAAAAGAAAAAGTTAAAAAAAAAATTTTGGGAGGGGACAAAAAAAAATTGGGGGGGGGGGGGTGCCCCCCCCCCCCCTAATTTTTAATTTTAGTTTAAAAAAAAAAAATTTTGGGGGGGGGGATTTTTCATTTTTTTGGGGGGTTGGGGGTGTCCCACCCCCCAAGAAAATAGTTATAAACCTTCCCGGGACCTATGAGAAGCTACCCTGTTAAGGAGAACCCGATCGGTTCAGCGGTTAGCGAGATCCTTCGGGACAAACAAACACACAAACACACAGACACACAAACACACATCCTGTTACTTTATTATAGGGATATGATAGGATAGAAATGATTAAAAAGGCACTATGATTTAATATTTAACTAGCTGCTACGCCTCTAGTGGCACTTATATATTTAAAATATGTCTGTGTTACGTTGACGTTTATGTTGCGTTGAATTCTCTTTGTAAAATCGAGAAACGTAAAAAAAAGCTATCCTGTTAAGGAGAACCCGATTGGTTCAGCGGTTAGCAAAATCATTCTGTACAGAAAAACATACATCCTGTTACAGCAAAATAAGGGTAATTAGCCAATGATTATACATACTCTAACTATTTGAACCTGAATCAACAGGTCCTACAGAAACTTACACATTTAAGGTTTTCTTGTACACACATTTGATACAGAGAATATTATTTATAGTATTATAGTTAAATTGTTTATTGTACTACTCGCTAATGAAACTTTTAAATCATCTCAAACATTAAATATTATAAACGTTGATAAATAAAACATATTTATGTAAGATAACAAATTAATTTAATTAAAAAATTGAAATATTTTCAATTTATTTGTAAATTAAAAATTAAAATGAGTCGCCTAGCAACAAAAATTACAACTAATTTCATGTATATTGAGCCAGCCCGCCTTGACTGTCTGATTTCTTAACGTAACTATTCATGACATCCTATAATAGAAAGTAGTAGGGTGTTATGTTGTCTGTTTCAAAGGTTCTCGCTAACTTCTGAACCGATATGGTTCTCCTTTACAGTGAAGATTCTTGGAAGTCTTGAGATGGTTTTAGGCTATCTTTCTGCCCTTTCATTTATCCCTATTAATATAGAGTCTCTAGAATTAGATGCTAGGGGCGTATCCGCTAGTAATTTTATAATTCATTAATAGTTTCAGGGTAATCAGGGGTAAATATTCCACACCCCCTTGTCAGTTTTAGCACCTTTAGGTTTAGACATAGGCCTACTTTGGTAATTCCTTTAAATAATATATCAAGAAAATTTAAATTTCCATTAAATGAATTAACTATGAGACCTATATCATTTGATATACAATATTTCCAATTGAACTTGAATTTTTAAGTCCTCCAAAACAAAATTGATTTACATAATAAATTAATACTAACTAACGACATGAATAAAAAACAATACTGTTTATTAAATTTGCTGTTTTTGTACTTCTCAATAAAAAAACGTTTCAAATTAAGTCAAATAAATACAACATTAGTATATGAAACATATTTATATTTTAAAACAAATTTTTTAAACAAACAATGAATATATTTTAAATTTATTTGTAAATTCTCAATTTAAATGAGTCGCCTAGCGGCAAAAATTAAAACTAAACTATTTTCATGTAAATTGAGTTAGCCTTGGCTGTCTGATTTTCTTACGTAACTATTCATGAAGGATGTTTGTCTGTCTCTGTGTCCATTTGAACCGATTGGGTTTTCTTTAATACGGCAGCTTCTTATAGGTCATTGGAATGTTTATAATTATTTTGAGGGAGGGTACCACCACCCTCCCAAGAGAAATAAAATAATCTAAATTTTTCTATTATTACCTAGGGACTTAAACACAACATAGACATAATTAAAATAGGGAAACAAGATTTTAAGTGCCACTAGAGGCCTCTAGGGGCGTAGCCTTTAGTTATTATATATTTCATTAGTTTATTATAAGGATTATTAGTTTTAGGACAATAAAAGTGCGGGGGTAAATATTTCACACCCCCTGTCAGTTATAGCACCTTTCGGTGTAGACATAGACCCACCTTCAGAATACTCTTTTAAATAACATACAAATGATTAAAGAGTAAGTTTGAATTACCAATTAGGTATAAATCCATGTGGCTTGATAATAAGGTGTTTATGAATTCCTATCTGAACTTGATGCTTCTAGTCCTTCTAAACATGTATATGTGCAGTATTTTTTTCTGATTATGGAACTTGTAACTTGAAAAAACAAATCTGTCTATTTAATTTGTTATTTTAGTACTACTCTATAAAAATGTTCCAAATTAAGTTAAAAAAAAACAATATTTATATTTACAAAAATATTATATTTGTAAAAACAAATTGTTTTAAACAATCAATACAAAATTATTAATTTATTTGTAAATTTACAATTAAAATGAGTCGCCTAGTGGCAAAAATTACAACTTAACTATGTCCATGTAAATTGAGTCATCCTTGGCTGTGTGGTTTAGTGCCGTAGCTATTTGAGACATAATTGAATAAACATTAATATTCTTTTTTTTTCTTTTATCGGATATACTCCACAATTTTTTTTAAGAACGAAGCTTTTCTATAATTAGGGTCGGTCCGTCTGGAATTGTTAGCTCTTTTCGTTTATTTAAACAGGAATTAGCTAGCATTGTCCTATCCTTTTCAAACTTTCCTTGATGATTCCTATAACAGTTAGGTACGATTTAGAAGACAAAGCAATTCTATATTCGTTATCAGAATATCTGTTCGTCCATCTATACATAATATGTTGATTTTTAACTTTTTAACAGCTTCTATTACGTTATATAAATATCACTAGCGGCTTCGCCCCTAGCCTCTAGGGTCTTTGCCCCAAAAAGTTTGATGAAACCAATTTTTCGTATTTTAGATGTAAAAGAAAAATAAAATAATTTTTTTTTTTTTTTGGGGGGGGGGTATTTTTCACCACCCCCCAAGAAAATATTTATAAACCTTCCCGGGACCTATGATAAGCTACCCTGTATAGGAGAACCCGATCGGTTCAGCTGTTAGAGATCCTTCGCCACAAACAAACAGACAAACACAAAGACAAACAAACAGACAGACATCGTTCTACTTTGTATTATAGATATAAAAAACAATCGAAGATGATCTATGTTTAAAAGTTTGGGAGGGGTAGGGGGGTAATCACCTTTTAACCCCCTTTAACATCCTTAACGTTTTAATTTTAACATTTTACCGTCCAATGTCCTCTCCCTCCCTTCCATTTCTTATTGGATTTCTTGGATCTAGTGCAGTTCACGGTGAAATGTTCGTGGGATCAAAATCCAATAGTCAGGATCCAATTATAAACATGGAAAGCTTGACTATAGAAAACACAGGCATAAAATAAGTATTTTTCGGAACCTAGTAATAGTGTCTAACTTTTTATCTTTGTGACGTAACAAAAATCCATCTCTTTTTTAGGGGTTTCCTTTCCCACCTCCCCTCACATTCTTCGATTTTTGTTAGGTTACAAAGATAAAAAGTTAGACACTATTACTAGGTTCTATTTTTCGCGCATTTATGTGCGCTGCGAGATAATTGTGCATTACTGAATAAAGACTATTCCTAACTATTTTGATAGAGGGTACCACCATCCTAATAAGAGAAATTGCCCCTAGAAAAAAAATTACCCCTTCCCCTTCAAAAAAAAAATTGTTTTTTAAAACTAAAATTAAAGATAGAAAAGTGTTGGTCAAAAAAAATATAAGGCGTTTGGCCGCTAGTAGCCTTAAAAGTTCGATATCAGAAACATTTTACCGTAAACTGCATTAGATCCCAATTATTTGTATACGTGGGATATGAATTTTATGCTAATGTCTCAATTTTCGATAAGTTTTTTTTTTAATTTACATTTCGAAGTTTTTCTACAATTAAAGTCAGTCCGTGCATACGTCCGTGCGTAACGGATATACTCTAATTGTTAAGAATTATGCATGTTAAAATTGCCCTATCGATTTCAAACATGATATTTTAGATATAGTCCCTTTCGTGACATCGCACCTTAAGGGGCGATTTGTCGTATCTTTAAAATGGCTTTTTATAGGTTATTTTAAGTTAGGTTAGGTTATATTGAGTTAGGTGATATCTAGTCTCCCGCAGGGGCTAGAAATAGGAGAAAACCTACTGTGAAAAATACGAAGAATGAAGGTGCGATGTCACGAAAGGGACTATACCCGATAATTCTTGTAACACTTGAATACGATTTAAAACTCTCTAGAAAGACCGTTGTTCTTTTAAAACAGGCTGATTTTGAACTTTTTGACAACAAATTTTGGTATGATAAAATTATACTCTTCATAAGATTTTTTGAATAATGTTTCCTAGGACAACAAGGTATAATATTATAAGCGAAGCATCTCTATAATCAAGTCCTAAAGATGTAAGTATGTCCTTAAAAAGAATACAATTTTGCAACAAGTTTTCATATATTCGCTTGTTCTACCGATTGATTTCATAGATTCGCTTTTATGGATGTTGCCATCCTTGTTTATACATAAAGTAGTAAGGTTTATATAAAAAGAAGGGTAGATTCCTCTTAGTATTATTTTTAGCGATTTCGAAAATTTGAGTACCCCCCCCCCCCCCGACAACAAAATAATAATTTAAGTAAACTATTATTAGGTTGGACAGGAGGAAGGGAGGGAGGGTATATAAGGCGAGACACGAGCCTTGCCTTGCCTCCTTAGTCAACCATGCCAACCAGTTTAGGATCTCAGTCCCTCGCTACAAGGCAGTCGACTAGCAAACAGCTTCAAGCTTTCAGTCTATTTATATACAGAATTCTTACTGTATTGTTTACCCCTTTCCCCTCCCATCTGACCAACAACCCCCTTATCCCCGCCCCCTTTATGTTCTCCCTCTCGTCCGCTCCGTGTCCGCGTTTTTTTACTGTATTGTTTACCCCTTTCCTCTCCCATCTGACCAACAACCCCCTTTTCCCAGTCCCCTTTATGTTCTCCCTCTCGTCCGCCTATTTTTAGCAAGAACAATTTTATTTGTGGGTTGCGTAGCAATATTTAAAAGAAATAGCCTAACCTAAAATAGTTTTTTGAAATTTAGAAAATTAAAGTACCCCCGACAACGAACATCTGTGGCCGCAGCGCTCGGCTCCCTAGCCTATAACCTAACCTAACCTAACCTAAAATAGTTTTTTGAAATTTAGAAAATTAAAGTACCCCAGACAACGAACATCCGTGGCCGCAGCGCTCGGCTCCCTAGCCTATAACCTAACCTAACCTAACCTAAAATAGTTTTTTGAAATTTAGAAAATTAAAGTACCCCAGACAACGAACATCCGTGGCCGCAGCGCTCGGCTCCCTAGCCTATAACCTAACCTAACCTAACCTAAAATAGTTTTTTGAAATTTAGAAAATTAAAGTACCCCAGACAACGAACATCCGTGGCCGCAGCGCTCGGCTCCCTAGCCTATAACCTAACCTAACCTAACCTAAAATAGTTTTTGAAATTTAGAAAATTAGAGTACCCCGACATCAAGTTGTGGACACAGGAAAAAGGCAAGCTTCAATTTAATTCAATAACGTGTCCGTGCTGTGGAGAAGCCTCGCTTCGCTCGGCTTCCCCACACAGCACGGACACGTTATTGAATTAAATTGAAGCTTGCCTTTTTCCTGTGTCCAAATCTTTTCCTCCTCCCGCAGACTATCCAGACTGTCGGGGGGGGGGGGGGGGGGGGGGGGGGTACTCAAATTTTCAAATTGATAAAAAATTTTGTAACAGGATAACGCCAAAAGAAGTAAATTTGTCGTAAATTGAGCTTGCTAATATAGACCTTATTTATTGGTCAGTTCGTTAATACAGTAAGATAGGATAGAATCGGGTAAAAGCTTGGATGGGATATCATTATTTTAGCCAGCTGCGAGGTTTGCTTTAATAGAGAACCATTAAAATCTGGTGCAATATCCAAGTAATAATACATCCTTTGTATTACACCTTTGAACTTAATTGTCTTTGTTATATTTCTGAGAAAATTATTGGCACGGATTCGAAAATTTGTAAATTATACATCTATACAGTTTCAGGAGAAAGGGAAAAATTTGAATCATGTAATATTAGTTTTAAATTAATGTTTAATTTCTTTTCCTGGGTGCAGTGACGTCCATGGGGGTGGTGTGAGGTAAAGGGGTGATTAACCCCCCCCCCAAAAAAAATGAATTTGGGGGTGCCCTTAAAATTTTTAATTTTTTATGTTTACCCTCCCCCCCCCTTGCCAAGGTGGTTACTCTTTTTTCCTCTCATGGACCTAAAAGAACCATAGCTGTAAATGAGAATCTTATCGGTCGAGCGGTAAATGAGATCTTAAGCTACAAACAGACAAATAGATATTCTGATACTTTTTTGCAAGGATACGCATGATTTTTTTTATATCTTAAGAGGTGTTGATTTTTGGGGATTTAGATTTTATCCTTCATTTACATATCACTGTATTCCTGCATGTTGGTGAATTATTATAGAATTATCAGGGATACAGGTATAGCATGTTAGAAATGTCCAATTGATTTCAAAATTGGCATAGTGATTCCTGTAATATTAAGGTACGATTCAGAAGCGTAGCAACTCTTTGTTTGATACCAGAATGTCCGTACGTCCATCTATAATATACTGATATTAAAATTTGTTGGCAACGTTTTTTTATGTGATATATAATTATCCTATTCATCTGATTTATGGAATACTGATTCCTATAAATACTAGGTATAATGTTATAAGCAAAGCATCTCTATAATTAATCTTTTAAAATGAAAGTATGTCCTTAAATATTCAAAATTTTAACAGTTCTGGTACTGATTTCCAACGACATAGTACAATGTTATAGGCGAAGCATCTCTTTGATAAAGTCTTAAAAATGTAAGTATGTCGTTAAACAGTAGCCTGTATCAAGTTTACTCACAATTTTGCTATTTATAAATATATTCTGCTTATTCAGTTCTGACACTCTACAAGTGTCAATGTTCTTATGTTATTGCTTTAACTTTTTACAATTTTGCTATACATAAGTATATTCTGCTTATTCAGTTCTGACACTCTACAAGTGTCAATGTTCATATGTTATTGCTTGTTATTACTTTAACTTTTTAGAGAAGCGATGCTAATCTACATTTCATTTTGTTTTTACCTGGAACTGCAAATGATCCAAATATGTATACATTTACGTATCTATGAACGCACATTGACTTGTTTTTTCTTCTCGTCTATCTATTTTAATTGGCATTTCTCGCTACATAATTCATCTTTCATCTATAGACAATGAGTTTCAAAAACTTTTATGATTTGGTTAAATCCCTTTTTTGCTTGCAAATTATCCCCCTTAATTATTGCCTTCAGTGTTAATGGGCCCGGATTCGAACCCTCTCCCGAAAAAATAATTTTTTATGAGATCCTCCCATGGGTGAGGTGATACGCCTACTCTTCTAAAAAAGTTTTTTTTTCAGATTTGAAAACAAAACTCCAAATCGGGGGGTGGCGGAGGTGCACTTTCCCCTTAAGGTTTTTAAGCCTCTAGAGTTTGATGCCACTAATTGAAGACGTAAAAAGTCCCTCAAAAAAAAAAATCAGCATGTTACGTCATAAAAACGAGGAATTATCCATCTCTTTTTCAGGAGTTTTCTTTCCCACTCCTCCTCTCATCATCCCTCCACTAATTGGAAAAACGATATGAACTAGGGGGGGGGGGGGGATTTGTGTCAATGCGATAATAAGGTATTTTGCCCCCCGAAAATTTGCATGAAATCAAATTAACACTTAAACAAAAAGGCACCAACTGGATGGATATATAGATAGCAATTTTATGCTTAGATCTTTTGTAGCATGGCCGACAAAAAAAGAAAGTTATATAAGGGATGCTCAACAAATTATAGGGAATCTCCACATAAATTTCAGACGTCTATCTTAAGTAGCAGCCAGGATGATTCCTCATACAGTTTTTACAGACAGTCGGATAGACACACAGAACTTTATTTTAAAACAAGGATGACAACATCCATAAAGCGAAGCTTAGAAACGGTAGGACAGACGAACATTAACATATGTACAGTGTCAGAACTGAATAATCAGAATTATAGATTATGATTTTAAAAAAAATTTTTAAGTAAATTTGTCGAAAAACTACTTTAATACAGGATAACTTTTATGGACATACTTACATTTTTAGGACTTGATTATAGAGATGCTTCGCTGATAACATTGTACTCTGTTGTCCTAGAAATCAGTATTCCAAAAATCAGACAAATCGGATAATTTTACCACATAAAAATTATTTGTAAAAAAAAGCTAAAAAGCAACATGTTTAAAATGGACGTACGCACTTTCTGATAACAATTATAGAGTTGCTACGCTTTCTAACTCGTACCTAACTCCTATAGGAATCATTATGCAAGGTTTGAAATCGATAGGACAATTTTAACATGCCTAAATTAACTAAATGAGCTATCCGTTACATTGGGACGGACCGAGCCTAATTATAGAAAAGCTTTGATTTTAAAAACAAGGATGACAACATCCATAAGTAGCGAAGCACAAAAAATTGTGGATGGGAATACGTAGAAGTAGATTTAAAGTGTATTTATTAAAATCAAGAATAGATTTATTGGAGAAAATAAACACAAAACCTTGTTTTATTTTGTATGATGAAGACGGTTAAAGTAAATTACATACTAGATGCACATAACAATGGGGGAAAAAAATTTGAAACTGTTAATGCAAAAAAGTTTTAAAATTGGACCAAAAATACCAAAGATATGGGGAAATATGTCAAACATATGAAAATAGCCAAAAACCTGCTAAAAGGCAGTTTGGCCGCCATTGTTTCTTTCCTTAAAACACCAGAAATTTAATGTTAATATCTTTAACTGAACAATTTTTGAAAATTGGACTATAAACACCAAAGATGTGGGTAAAAATGTGATAAATACAAAAATAGCCAAAAACCTGCAAAAAGGCAGTCTGACAGTCATTGTTGTTTTCTTCAAATGACAGGAAATTTAATTTTGATATCATTAACTGAAAAAATTTCGAAAATCGGACCATAAACACCAAAGATATGGGGAAAAATGTGAAAAATATAAAAATAGCCAAAAACCTGCAAAAGGCAGTCTGACCGTCATTTTTGTTTTCTTCAAATGATGGGAAATTTAATTTTGATATCTTTAACTGAAAAAATTTTGAAAATCGGACCATAAACACCAAAGATATGGGGAAAATTTGGAAAATATAAAAAATAGCCTAAAACCTGCTAAAAAGCAGTCCGACCGCCATTGATGTTTTATAGTTAATTGTGCTCCTTAATGATGGGAATGTTGTCAAAAAATTTCAGCTCTCTATCTTTTATAGGAGCCGAGAAAATCACGTTTCCCCCAATTCATTAATTACGGACGGACGGACGGACGGACGGACAGACGGACGGACAGACGGACGGACAGACGGACAGACGGACAGACGGACGGACGGACATTGTGAATTATAGAGTAGCTTCGCTACTAATAAGATTTTTATTTGCTATTATCAAAAGCTATATGTCAAAAATGTAAATAATTGTGTAAATGATGATTTATTAATAAGAAGTAGCTGCCAATTATACACAGTCTATTCTAATTTTTACAGTGGTCTAAAGGGATAAGACAATCTAATATACACACAAAATTATGATTTTAAAAAGTTGAAATTATTGGTGGAAAAGTTTGAACACTGTTAGTTTGAACTAACCAATAAAATATAAAACTTCGGGGACTGGTATTAATTATACATTTCGAAGTCCTACCCCTATATCCCTGCGTTGAAATATTACATTTACTGGTTCCAGGACAAACGCAGGAGTCCAAAACGTCGGAGTGGACAAACGCAGGAGTGTTAAAATATTAATTTTATTAAGTATTTCTATACAGATTAGGTTAGGTTAAGATATGAATTGACAAATAAGCCCCCCGCAGGGGTTAGGCATTTAAAAACCTATAAGATGGTCTAAAATAGGTTAGGTTAAGTGTCCACTCCGACGTTTGGGACTGCGTTTGTAGTAGGACCCATTTACTGTATTTGGAAGTAGGGTGGCTTAATTTTTGCACTGTATAACAACTTACTGTTCTATTATTTATGGACTCAGGGAACTAAAGATATATGACAATAGCCGATAAATTCATATCCCCAATGATAAACACAAAATTACCCCTTCTGTAGTTTAAATTAGTGGTTGAAACGTTTGGTCACTTAACTTAATGAACAAACCAATAAAAATTTAATAAAAGTTCCTAAAGTTGAAATCCAACGTTATTATAAAACTTTGAAGACTAGTGTAATAAACAGCCCAATGTCCCCTCCCTCCCGAAAATTTGATTGGTTAAGATATGAAATACGTAGAAATATAAACATATGAACAGAAAAATGTTAATTTTTCTATAAAAAATTATTATTTATAAAATTATTTTTTGATGAATATCATCTTTATTGCATAAAAAAGTATAAAATTTAATTTTATTCAAAATTAATGGTTTTGATTATAAGTTATTGATTAATTTAATTTCATATGTTATTTTTTTAGGATTTTATAGTAGGATGGGCTTATGGTTATATTTAGCCAATGACATATCAGCGGCTTTTCATATCAATAAAAATATATTTAGTGTATTAAAAGAAATTTTAATATAAGTTATAACTTTTTAAATACAATAATAGGGTTTTGAAAAATTATATTGAATCTAAAAAATTGTATGTTAAATGTTTATGTAAGAGGTTTAGTGATTTTTTATTTGGAAAATCTATGTTAGTTATAAGGGAGGGAGGGGACATTAGACTGTAAAATATATTGATACCTAAAGCTTAAAAACAAGCTTTGAAGGGCAAAATTATATATAGAAAGATAGATAGACATAGATAGATGAATATATAGATAGGTAGATAGAAAGAAAGATAGATAAAAATTCAGATGGAAAGATGGATAAAAAGATAGATAGATACTTAATGAAATACTATAAAACTACTAGTATAAATTATAGAGTAGCTTATCAACTTGATAAAATACCATAAAACTACTAGTATAAATTATAGAGTAGCTTACCAACTTAATGAAATACCATAAAACTACTAGAGTATAAATTATAGAGTAGTTTAGCAACTTAATGAAATACCATGAAACTACTAGATTATAAATTATAAAGTAGCTTAACAACTAAATGAAATACCATAAAACTACTAGAGTATAAATTATAGAGTAGCTTAAGAACTTAATGAAATACCATAAAACTACTAGAGTATAAATTATAGAGTAGCTTAAGAACTTAATGAAATACCATAAAACTACTAGAGTATAAATTATAGAGTAGCTTAACAACTAAATGAAATACCATAAAACTTCTAGAGTATAAATTATAAAGTAGATTAACAACTTAATTAAATACCATAAAACTACTAGAGTATAAATAATAGAATCGCTTATAGCAACTTAATGAAATACCATAAAACTACTTTTATAAATTGTTGAAATAAACCTTTTTCCCTCCAGCTATGAGCTTAGCTAAATATTTTTATATGCCAATTGCTTTTAACAGTGTTTTCAAAATGTCGTAGAAAATTTTCTATATTTTAGTAATTTTAAAAACAATAATACCCAAGCCTCTAAGAATAATGTGTTGGCTCAAAAACTTTGAGTTCTTTGATTCATTGATTAGTTCCAAACTCTTTGTTTCTAATCTTTTCAACCAATAATTTTAATCTACAAAGGGGTTATTTTGATTATTATAACTGGGGATGTATATCAATATATCATCCATTGTCTTATCCTTTAAGTTCCCTCTCTTTTTTAAAAAAAAATCCATTGGTACAACCTTTGTTTATAAGTATTTGCCTGTTTATTGGGCAAGGCATACTTCCATATAGAAATGGGTAAAGGGGTGTTTGTTTACCCCTTTCATACTTTATAACCTTTTATGTAACCCGCCAAAAGAAAAGCTTTGACGTCCTTAATTGCATACTACTGTAAATGTCAAAAAAGTCTAACATGACACACTAAATTGATTATTTTTGCTATATAATTTTTTTAAGTATTTTTATGTGAACACCTTTTGCATTGGATGGTTTTTGCCTACTCTACCCACTTAGTTTAGGATTAACATAAGCAACTCAGGGAGTAAGGGAGGGGACAATGGATCGAATATTCAATTTTTAGGAGTCTCAGACTTTGGGGACTGGCTTAAAGGGAATGTGCAAGAATTTAGCAGTTTCTGACTGAGTTTGGGGACTTGCGCATAGAATGCCGCTACTCGTTATGTATGTTTTGAATATTGCAGACGGGGAGAAGGGATAAGGGAAGTGGGGGGAAGGGAAATAAACACTCGTTGTGTTAGTTTGGAATGTAGCAGACGGGGAGAAGGGAGAAGGGAGGTGGGGGCAAGGGGCAAGGGAAATAAACAGAATAAAAAGGGGCAGTCATATTCTTGCTAGCAGCTGGCCGGGTCTAATAATCTTTTAATATAAAAATCACACCAAACAACCTCAATATATTTCATCAAAAACAAGTTGTGATTTCACTTTACATGACGCTATGGAAATCTATTATTCAATTAACAATCCCTTTATAATTTCCTACAAATTTATTGGATTAAACTGGATTTCATGCCCTTTCTTTGATAACTCTTATATTGAATTAATTGCCCATTGTCCCCTCCCTTACTCCCTGTAAGCAACTAGACTATAAACCTACTCATTTTTGTTGTTATTATAGCGGTTACGCCCCTAGAGGCCCTTGAGGTGGAGGGGAAGTCAACTCTCCACTTTCCATTGCAGACTTAAAAAATAAAATTACCGACTTCCTTGTTCGAAGGGAAGTCCAGTAAGTTATACAGTAGCGATTTCTCTAAAGAGGGTGGTTGTACCTAGGACATATTAGAAGATACATTATAAAGGAGAACCATATCGGTTAAGCGATAATGGAGATCCTTCGGTACAGACAGACAGACACACATAAACATCCTTTTACTTTATTACAAACTAGCGGCTACGACCCCAGAAGCCTCTAGGGTACTTGAAGAGAAGAGAGTCGAATTTTATAACCCAATTTATTATTTTATATTTGAAAAGAAAAAGTAAAAAAAAAAAATTTTGGGGGGGGGGTTGAAATTTTTTTTAGTTTTTAGTTAAAAAAATTTACAAATCTTTTTTGGGGGGGGGAATTTTTCTAGGGGCGATTTCTCTTGGGAAGGTGGTAGTACCCTCCCCCAAAATAGTTATAAACCGTCCCGGGACCTATAAGAAGCTACCCTGTTAAGGAGAACCCGATCGGTTCAGCGGTTAGCGAGATCCTTCGGTACAAACACACGGACACACAAACAGTTAGACATCCTGTTACTTTAGTATAAGGATACAGCTTCGCCTCTATTTTTTTACTTATAACCTAAATCTAAAAAATCAAAAATCAACTAATACGAATTGTATATATAGAGGGATAAGATAAGGATGGCTGATAAATTAATGTACATCCCCAATGATGATACACAAAATTATTCTATCTGTAGATGACAATTATTGGTTGAAATGTTTGAACACTAAACTTAATGAACCAACCAATTCAATAAGAGTCCCCAAAGTTGTTAAGCCAACAATTAAGAAAACGTTATTATAAAACTTTGGAGATCAGTGTGATAAACAGCCTATTGTCCCCTCCCTCCCGGATATATAATCTAATCTAAGAGTTACAGGATGTCTGTCTGTCTGTGTACCAGTCTATAGCTTAATATCTCGCTAATTGCTGGACCAATATGGTTCTCCTTTACAGTTTTCTGGTCCTGGGAAGGTTTATACCTATTTTGGAGGAGGTTAACACAACGCTCCCAAGAGAAAACGATCCTGGTTAAAAAAAATTTCCTCGTTTTGCAAAAAGAATTAATGACAACGAAAAGATGGAGGCAAAAACTTATTCTCAGATGAACTTTCCCTTCCTTATATGTATGGGATACATGCAAAGATCTAATTAAGCCAAAATTAGATTTACTTAATACTATATGTTCATACGTACTTACCAACTTTTTGTACCGAAGCTACTCTTTAATTTAAACTTTGTATGTCAGTCAGTCCGTAACGCTATGTTGTAAATGTGATTTTCTCGGCTGTTACTAGTGATAGACAGCTAGAATTTTTAATGAAAATTCCTAAGACATGTGCGAATCTAATCTATACATTGTTTAAGTTTTATCCGTCTGTCTGTCGGTCATGGTTTAAAAGATTGATTAAGGTTTCGTGATTGAAGTTTTTACATATTATCTCTCTTTCTTTTCTGTGTTATGACCACTGAACATATGTTCTAAAACTCACTCAGTCTGTTGTTTAATCTTTTGTGCTTCGCTACTCATGGATGTTGTCATCCTTGTTAAATTCAATGTCCTGTCTTTTCATTTATAGTTATAAGCAATTTTTTCGCTATTTTTCTTATTTATGAATTGTGCTAGTTTAAGTGAACGTTCGTTGGGTTGCCTTTTAAGGAATAGGCTTATCTGTATATAGCAAAAAACAATAATTTTTACTGGGGTTTTGATATTTATTTTTAAAACAAAGTTTTTGTTGATAGATTTTTAAGATCTAAGGTAAATCTAGCAACTTATTATAAACAGTATTCCGCGGATATAAAATCTACAATCATAACATCAAAACCATTTTTGTTAGCCCATGCCTTCGGCATCTCGGGGCCTAAAAAAAAACTGGTTTTAATCCTATAATTGTACATTTTTATAAAAATATATACTTTTTTTCTGAAAAATTGTCCCTTTCCATAATAATTTCATGCTCTTTATAATTGTAATTAAATGTAAACTCTACAATTTTCATATTCTATAGTAGCGAAGCTACTGTATAACTTGGGATTACACGTATGTCTTCATGAACAAGGACGTTTACGTCCTTTTACAGTGAGGTTATTAAAAGCGAAGCTTTTCTAATAATAGGGTCGTCATTCCTTAGTACGTGCGTAACGGGTAGCTCTTTTCGTAAATTTAGGTATGTTAGAATTATCCTATCGATTTAAATATTTGTATAATAATTCTTCTAACAGTAAGGTACGATTTAGAAAGGGTAGCAACTACCAGAAAGTCCATACGTCGAATCAAATTATGCTTATTTTTAGCTTTATAATAAAAATGTCTTGCGTTATATCATTATCCTATATTAAGGTACAACATTATAGGCGAAGCATCTTGATAATCAAAACCTAAAAATGTGTGTATGTCCATTAAAAACTTCCTGTATGTAGTGTTACTAGCTTATTAGACAATTTTTGTATGATATAATTATACTATTCATCTTACTTTTGGAATAATGATTCCTAGGACAAAAAGGAACAATATTATAAACGAGGCATCTCCAGAATCAAAACCTAGAAATGAAAGTATTTCCTTTTATTGTATCAGCCTTTTATTCAATTTTACAACAATTGAAAATTTATGGACATTTTTGTTTAGACTTACAAATTAAAGTTCTGACTCGAGCTAGCCCTATAACTAATGTAAGACAAAATGTAAGTTAAAGAGTCTCTTTTTAATCTTGTATATTTATTACTGTTGTATTTTAAGCTACTTAAACTTAAAAGGAGTTGATATTAGCCTAAATCTTAATTCTAATTTAAAAGTAACAGGATGTCTATCTAGGTGTGCAGCTCAAGATCTCGCTAACCGCTGGATTGATATGGTTCTCCTTTGCAGTGAAGCTTCTTATTATTCCAGGGAAGTTTTTTAACTTTTTTGGGGGAGGGTACCTCTCTTTAGAGTGTCCTCAGAGGCCTCTAGGAGCGTTTTATATATTATGAAAGAATATAAATTAACAGCCGCCTCTTTATTTAACTGTAAAATCAGAGGAAAGGACAAACAAACAATAACACTTGTAGGGTGTCAAAACTTAACAAGCAGAACATTAATTTGTAAGTCTGTACTTTCAGTTAGATTATAGAGATGTATATATCTCTTAAAATATTGAACCTTGTTGTCCTAGGAATCATTATTATCAAATAGATAATAGGGTAATAACATCATACAAAAAGTTCAATATGTTTTAAATGGACGTACGGATTTCTGGTAACGCTTATAAAGTTCCTATGCTTTCAAAATCAAACCTAACTGTTATAAATCCTAAAAAGTTTGAAATCGATAGGACAAATCTAACATGTCTAAATTAACGAAAAGACTAACAATTATAGAAGGACGTATGGACGGACGGACCGACCATAATTATTGAAAAGCTTTAAAGAATCTGAAAATGCTTTATTTTATTATAGTGCATTATTTAAAAGCCAAATAACTTGAAATGTTTTATTTTTATTACTTTTCTATATCTTTACAATTGCAGTAAATATATACATTTCAATAAATAAACAAGGATGACAACAATAATAAGTAGCGAAACACAATAAATTTGTAGATGGACTTACGGTCAATGTTAGTTATCGAGCAGATATTTATTATGCTCATTGAAAATATAAGAAATGACAAAATCTTTTAGCATAAAATATGTTTTGGTCTTTTGTAACACCAAAAAAACCGACGGACTAAGTAACTTAACAACTAGATGCTCACTGGTATAGGAATTCAGTTACCTTAAATAGCAGCCAAAATCAGGGAGTAAGGGAGGGGACAATGGGCAGTTAATTCAATTTTATAGTTGTGACCCTTTATGATTGGAAACCCAGATATTTCCAGATAAAACAAGTATTTGCAATATAGCAACCTTTAGTGGAAATTTTTGACTTTTTGAATTGTTTTTAATTCGAAATGCACCATCCTTAAACTGATGCTTTACTACAAGCCTTAGATTCTAGAGATCAAAACCCTTGTTTACAATTCATTTTCATAATTGTTATTATTTAAACTTCGGAAAATTAAGTAAAATACCCTTTTACTACAACATCTTTTACCCAAATTTTTTTATTGTATTTATTAAAAAGCTTAGACATGAAAAAGCCTTTAAATAATTATATTACAAAACTTACTAAAACAATTACCTTCCTACAGAACTTTTAACTCAAGTTATTTCATTTAACGAAATAAAAATGAGATACCTTGCGTCAAAATTTCATACTACATAAATAAAATAGTTGAGAACATAAGTACATCTTAATTTTAAAGATCTTAAGGTTTAAGTAACATATCTTAGGATAACTGGTAGCTGCGCTCCTAGCATCCAGGACAGAAAAATAAAATAACACCATCTTGAGATTTTAATGATAAACAAACCTTGAACAACTCAGGACTTCGTGAATTTTCCCTAAAATTTTGAAATTAATCGGATCATTAATTACAGAAATATTAAGCTAAAGACAAAAAAACTTTTGCCTTTACATTAAATCAATAAGAAACATCTAACATGTCTAAAGTAACGAAAAGAGCTAACCGTTACAGACGTACAAATGTGCGGGACCTAATTATAGGAAGGCTTTGCTCATAATAACTAATAGTCTTAATATAATTTATTTCTACAACGCACTAATCGGAATGAATTAACATTAAACAAGAATTAGATATAAAAAATGTAATGATTCAATTTACAAAATAATTTTCAAAATCAAAATATTCTGTCTGCTTGTTATTGTTTATCTTTTTGTTGACGCGCTAGTTTGCCGCGAGATTATGCATGATTTTGCGTGACGTCATTCATAATTGGTCCCCAAGATTGGTTAGAAACTGCTAAATTCTTGCATGTTCCCTTTAAGCCAGTCCCCAAAGTCTGAGACTCCTAAAAATTGAATATTCGATCCATTGTCCCCTCCCTTACTCCCTGAGCCAAAATACATTCCTAAATTTGTCTAAATGCTAATTATAGAAATACTTTGTATTTTAGAAGCGAAGTTACTCTATAATTTCAAATGTCCGTAAAAACGAAGTGGGGGAAACCTGAATTTTTTAAAGGAACTTCTTATCAACATTCATTATGAAGCATAACTAACTATAGATATCCATGGCGGTAATGCAGACTGCTTTTAAGCAGTTTTATAACTGTTTTTTTATTATTATTCTTTACATATTTCTCCACATCTTTGGTGTATTTGGTTCGGTTTCAAAAAAAAATTTAAATGACAGTATTAAATTAATTTACCAGTTGTTCCATGGGATATTTTTGTGTTCAAAGGTGAAAGAAGTGGTAGCTATTTAAATTTTTACATATTTCTCTATATCTTTTTTGTGTTGATAATATAATAGTATCAAAATAATTTTCTAAGATTTCAGTATGTAATTTACTTTGACTGTCAGTCTGTTAGTTATCATACAAAATCTCCTTATCTGTATTTTTATACAAAAAAAAATTTTGCTTCGCTACTTGGGGATGTTGTCATCCTTGTTAACACATTAAAAGGCCTATCTTGATAAGAAAAGAAAACAATAAAATAAATGTATTTTTACATTTTTAATGAGACTTTAATTTTCATTTTTATCTCAAGTTATTTTGGATTGGATAATGGGAGATTTATTTTCTTTCATTCTAATCCAGGAACGTCCAAGGGGGAGGAGTAAAGTGGTAATTACACCCAACCCCCCCCCCCCCCTAACATTTTTAATTTGTCATCCCCCCCCCCAAAAAAAAAAATAAAAAGGGCTTGGGCGTACTTGCCTATATGATATAAAGATTACCACCCCCCCCCCCTCAAACAAAAAAGCTTGGACGTCCTTGTTCTAATCCTTATGTAAGATTAACAGGATGTTTGCCTGTCTGTTTGTCTTTAACTTAAGATTTCCCCAACCGAAGTACCGATATGGTTAACCCTTTACAGTGAAGCATCTTATATGTAGGTTCCGGGGGAGGTTAAATTTACCCTCCCAACAGAATTCGCCAGTTTTTCTTTTTAAGGCAAAAGTGAAAAGATGAAGGTCTATTAAACCACCCACCCCCCCTTAACCACAAGTGCCTTTAATAAATTATGAAGTAGAATTTTTAAGATATAAAATTTCCAGTATTTAGTATTTTGGGAAGATGATTAAAGTCCCTCAACAGATTATGACGTCATAAGATAGAATAGCTAATGAGAGGCAAGTATACACTGTAATTGACCAATGGTAAAATTTATGCTGGCCTCTCATTGGTTATTTTATCGTATGACGTCATAATCTGTTGAGGGACTTTAATTATCTTCGTATTTTGGGATAAGTTATAATTTTTATTCGAGGTTCAGTGATTTTTTAAATCCTATAATATAAAGTAATAAGCTTTTTTTTTTGTCTGTAGCGAAGGGTCTTGCTAACCGCTGAACCAATATGGTTCTTCTTTACAGTGAAGCTTCTTGTAGGCTTTGAGATGGTTTTAGGCTATTTAAAAATAAGTCTGGGTAGGGTTTTAGGCTATTTTTCTGTCCTTCGAATGTAGAGCCCCTAGGTGCTAGGGGCGCAGCCGTTAGTAAAAATATATGGTGCTTTCACAGAAAGAGTAAGTTAAGCACTGGCTGATAAAAGTTTAAAAGGTGTGGGGGCCTAACCCTGCGGCGTATACCTAATCAAAAAATATCATGTAAGAATTATCCTATCGTTTTTAAACTTTGCATGTAAATTATTGTAATTTTCTGTTTGGATAAATGTACTGCTTATTAGGTTTTTAAAACTCTAGAGTGTTAATTTTCAATTCTGTCCAATATTAGAGCTTTGCTTTTTAGGGATGTTGTCATCCTTGTTTTACTTTTGCTTAGGGACAAGCTAGAAGCATTAATTTTAACTAACAAACCTGTGATGCTTAAAGTTACTAAAAGGTATACTCTTTATCTTAACTTTTTAAAGATTACATTCAAACGTATATTAACTCTTGTAGGGTGTCAAATCAGAAAAAGCAAAACATAGATTTGTAAGTCTAAACAAAATTGTACATAAATTTGTTGCAAAATGTTGTTAAAGCAGTTAAAAATCAGCATGTTTTAACTGGACGTACGGACTTCCAGGTTACGATTACAGTTAATCTACGCTTTCTAAATCGCACATGTTATAGAAATCATTATACAGTTTTAAATCAATAAGACAATTTTAACATGTCTAAAAGAATTAAAAAGGAGACGGACAGACCGACCCTGATAATAGAAAAGCTTTTAAAAAGTCCTTGCAGAGTGTCCTTTTTATAATATGTGTTTAATTTGGGCAGTCACGAAAAAATGGACACGAAAATAATTATCAGTAATTTCCTTCCTGTTGGAGGTTAACCCCCCCCCCACCCAAAAAAAAAAAATTATCATCTTATGTAAACTAATAAACAGGGATCCAGGGGATAAGACAAGGATCGAAACATTGATGTAAATCTCCAATGATGTTTCACAAAATTAACACTACTTAAGATTAAAATTACTGCTCAAAACGTTTTGACACTCCGTTTAATGAACCAATTAATCAAAATTCAATAGTTGTTAAGCCAATGAATAAGAAAAAGTTATCATAAAACTTTGAGGACTGTTTATAAATCATACTGGTTCTCTTATTCGTTGACTTAAAAACTTAAGGTATTTTAATAAATCATGTTAGGTCAAAACTTTCAAACAAATAATTTCAATCTTGATAAAGGAAGGGTAATTATGTTGATCATAATTGAGAGTGTTATCCTCCATTTTCTAATCCCTGACAAACAGACAGTGAATTATAATATAGTAGCTCTGCTACTAAAAATTTAGCTTTCAACAGCCAATTTTATTTTACTATTAGCTTGATTTTGCTCCGCTATTTATGGACATAATTGTACTTGTTAAAAGCGAAGCATTTATATAATGAGCGTCGGTCCGTCCGTCCTATTCATTTAGTTTTTGGAATAATGATTCCTATTACAAGGGGATCATGGAAAGAAAACGAAGTTGCGGGTTTTGTCGTTTTTTCACAATAGCTTTACTTTACCTAACCTAACCTAAAATAACCTTACAAAATCTACTGTGAAAATACGATAAAACCCGCAACTTCCATTACCCCAACAAGGTACTATGTTATAAGTGAAGCATCTCTAAAATCAAGTCTTGTAAATGTAAGTATGTCCTTAAACTGTAATTAAGCAGTTTTCCAACAAATTTGCTTACAATTTCATTTAGACAAAAAAATTTATATTCAGTTATTCAGTTCTACAGGTGGTAATGTTCGTTTATCCTACCGTTTCTGAGCTTTGCTTTTGTGGATATTGTCATTCTTGTTTAATAAAAAATTAAATTTTTAAGGTACACATTTATTATTATAAATCTATAAGAAAAAAAAAACATATCAACTATGATATAAATCAATATGGGAAAAATAACAAATTATATTATTGAATCTCAGATTTAAATATTATAAAATTTATCAATCTTTTTTTATCATATCTCAAAATTATTTAGGAAAATCAAAAAAGGATTGAAAAATATTAAATGAAAATAGTTATTATAGACAGCTTTCCAAGGATATTATGATTAAAAATTATAACATTAAAACCAGGTATGTTAGCCCCAAAGGGCCGAAGGCCCGGGCTGACATTCTAGTTTTGATTCTATGTTTTTTCATATTTTATTATTCATGGAAAATTGTCTGTAATACGATGCTATACATTTTTAAAGTATGGCTGAGAACCGTTTCTAATCCAGCGGATATTAATCCATAATGGAAAATACAATACTTTAAAATTTAACTTAAAGGTACATTTTTAATTTTTTCAAGATCATGGATTACAAATTGTTTAAGATTTTGATAGGCAGCCTCAACGTCATCGTTTACGATAATGATGTCAAAGTTCCCCTCCGTTTCTCCGTACTCCAGCTCTTGCGCAGCCGCCGATAATCTCTAAAATAAAAAGCATGGGTTGAAATATTTAGACACTAAATGGATATAGAATTTACGTGGATATATTGCTAACAAGGATCTTATTTATAGGTAAGTTTGTTCATCCAGTAGGTAAGGAGTGTATGGGTTAAAAGGGGTGGATGGATGGTTTCGTTATTTTAGCCAGCTGCATGTAATACTTTATTATAATACTAGTGGCTACGCCCCTAGAAGCCTCTATAGGGTTAAAATTTTTAGATACTGAATGGATATATAATATTGATATTGACAGACGCATATTGTCGTCAATTTAGGTTGTTAACATGGTTCTCATTTAATGTCCCCCAAACTCCTCTATAAATTTTTGAATATTCTAATTAAACCTTAGCCACCCTTCGCCTGAATTTTACCTACAGTAATTCAATGAATCGCTTGTGCGGCACAGATATGTGTACCAACTGTTAAGATGAACTTCCATCAGACGCTAGTGATTTTACATGTATAAATTATAAATAAAATAATTATAAACAAATAATACTAATTTTAAAAAATTTACCTAAATGTTTTAAAAATTTTATACACAAACTTCTTAAAAACATATAAAATCATTTGAATAATTGTAATTAAAACAATATAATGCATGTTTATGTGAGCAAAATAATGTTTTAAATATTATAGAGGCTCCTAGCGGATGATTTGAAACTTTGAAGTTTGTATAGAATAGTCTTGCCTTATATCATTACTAGCGGCTACGCCCCTAGAGGCCTCTAGGGGCACTTGAGGAGGAGAGAGTCGAATTTCCCCAACCGAAGTACCGATATGGTTAACCCTTTACAGTGAAGCATCTTATATGTAGGTTCCGGGGGAGGTTAAATTTACCCTCCCAACAGAATTCGCCAGTTTTTCTTTTTAAGGCAAAAGTGAAAAGATGAAGGTCTATTAAACCACCCACCCCCCCTTAACCACAAGTGCCTTTAATAAATTATGAAGTAGAATTTTTAAGATATAAAATTTCCAGTATTTAGTATTTTGGGAAGATGATTAAAGTCCCTCAACAGATTATGACGTCATAAGATAGAATAGCTAATGAGAGGCAAGTATACACTGTAATTGACCAATGGTAAAATTTATGCTGGCCTCTCATTGGTTATTTTATCGTATGACGTCATAATCTGTTGAGGGACTTTAATTATCTTCGTATTTTGGGATAAGTTATAATTTTTATTCGAGGTTCAGTGATTTTTTAAATCCTATAATATAAAGTAATAAGCTTTTTTTTTTGTCTGTAGCGAAGGGTCTTGCTAACCGCTGAACCAATATGGTTCTTCTTTACAGTGAAGCTTCTTGTAGGCTTTGAGATGGTTTTAGGCTATTTAAAAATAAGTCTGGGTAGGGTTTTAGGCTATTTTTCTGTCCTTCGAATGTAGAGCCCCTAGGTGCTAGGGGCGCAGCCGTTAGTAAAAATATATGGTGCTTTCACAGAAAGAGTAAGTTAAGCACTGGCTGATAAAAGTTTAAAAGGTGTGGGGGCCTAACCCTGCGGCGTATACCTAATCAAAAAATATCATGTAAGAATTATCCTATCGTTTTTAAACTTTGCATGTAAATTATTGTAATTTTCTGTTTGGATAAATGTACTGCTTATTAGGTTTTTAAAACTCTAGAGTGTTAATTTTCAATTCTGTCCAATATTAGAGCTTTGCTTTTTAGGGATGTTGTCATCCTTGTTTTACTTTTGCTTAGGGACAAGCTAGAAGCATTAATTTTAACTAACAAACCTGTGATGCTTAAAGTTACTAAAAGGTATACTCTTTATCTTAACTTTTTAAAGATTACATTCAAACGTATATTAACTCTTGTAGGGTGTCAAATCAGAAAAAGCAAAACATAGATTTGTAAGTCTAAACAAAATTGTACATAAATTTGTTGCAAAATGTTGTTAAAGCAGTTAAAAATCAGCATGTTTTAACTGGACGTACGGACTTCCAGGTTACGATTACAGTTAATCTACGCTTTCTAAATCGCACATGTTATAGAAATCATTATACAGTTTTAAATCAATAAGACAATTTTAACATGTCTAAAAGAATTAAAAAGGAGACGGACAGACCGACCCTGATAATAGAAAAGCTTTTAAAAAGTCCTTGCAGAGTGTCCTTTTTATAATATGTGTTTAATTTGGGCAGTCACGAAAAAATGGACACGAAAATAATTATCAGTAATTTCCTTCCTGTTGGAGGTTAACCCCCCCCCCACCCAAAAAAAAAAAATTATCATCTTATGTAAACTAATAAACAGGGATCCAGGGGATAAGACAAGGATCGAAACATTGATGTAAATCTCCAATGATGTTTCACAAAATTAACACTACTTAAGATTAAAATTACTGCTCAAAACGTTTTGACACTCCGTTTAATGAACCAATTAATCAAAATTCAATAGTTGTTAAGCCAATGAATAAGAAAAAGTTATCATAAAACTTTGAGGACTGTTTATAAATCATACTGGTTCTCTTATTCGTTGACTTAAAAACTTAAGGTATTTTAATAAATCATGTTAGGTCAAAACTTTCAAACAAATAATTTCAATCTTGATAAAGGAAGGGTAATTATGTTGATCATAATTGAGAGTGTTATCCTCCATTTTCTAATCCCTGACAAACAGACAGTGAATTATAATATAGTAGCTCTGCTACTAAAAATTTAGCTTTCAACAGCCAATTTTATTTTACTATTAGCTTGATTTTGCTCCGCTATTTATGGACATAATTGTACTTGTTAAAAGCGAAGCATTTATATAATGAGCGTCGGTCCGTCCGTCCTATTCATTTAGTTTTTGGAATAATGATTCCTATTACAAGGGGATCATGGAAAGAAAACGAAGTTGCGGGTTTTGTCGTTTTTTCACAATAGCTTTACTTTACCTAACCTAACCTAAAATAACCTTACAAAATCTACTGTGAAAATACGATAAAACCCGCAACTTCCATTACCCCAACAAGGTACTATGTTATAAGTGAAGCATCTCTAAAATCAAGTCTTGTAAATGTAAGTATGTCCTTAAACTGTAATTAAGCAGTTTTCCAACAAATTTGCTTACAATTTCATTTAGACAAAAAAATTTATATTCAGTTATTCAGTTCTACAGGTGGTAATGTTCGTTTATCCTACCGTTTCTGAGCTTTGCTTTTGTGGATATTGTCATTCTTGTTTAATAAAAAATTAAATTTTTAAGGTACACATTTATTATTATAAATCTATAAGAAAAAAAAAACATATCAACTATGATATAAATCAATATGGGAAAAATAACAAATTATATTATTGAATCTCAGATTTAAATATTATAAAATTTATCAATCTTTTTTTATCATATCTCAAAATTATTTAGGAAAATCAAAAAAGGATTGAAAAATATTAAATGAAAATAGTTATTATAGACAGCTTTCCAAGGATATTATGATTAAAAATTATAACATTAAAACCAGGTATGTTAGCCCCAAAGGGCCGAAGGCCCGGGCTGACATTCTAGTTTTGATTCTATGTTTTTTCATATTTTATTATTCATGGAAAATTGTCTGTAATACGATGCTATACATTTTTAAAGTATGGCTGAGAACCGTTTCTAATCCAGCGGATATTAATCCATAATGGAAAATACAATACTTTAAAATTTAACTTAAAGGTACATTTTTAATTTTTTCAAGATCATGGATTACAAATTGTTTAAGATTTTGATAGGCAGCCTCAACGTCATCGTTTACGATAATGATGTCAAAGTTCCCCTCCGTTTCTCCGTACTCCAGCTCTTGCGCAGCCGCCGATAATCTCTAAAATAAAAAGCATGGGTTGAAATATTTAGACACTAAATGGATATAGAATTTACGTGGATATATTGCTAACAAGGATCTTATTTATAGGTAAGTTTGTTCATCCAGTAGGTAAGGAGTGTATGGGTTAAAAGGGGTGGATGGATGGTTTCGTTATTTTAGCCAGCTGCATGTAATACTTTATTATAATACTAGTGGCTACGCCCCTAGAAGCCTCTATAGGGTTAAAATTTTTAGATACTGAATGGATATATAATATTGATATTGACAGACGCATATTGTCGTCAATTTAGGTTGTTAACATGGTTCTCATTTAATGTCCCCCAAACTCCTCTATAAATTTTTGAATATTCTAATTAAACCTTAGCCACCCTTCGCCTGAATTTTACCTACAGTAATTCAATGAATCGCTTGTGCGGCACAGATATGTGTACCAACTGTTAAGATGAACTTCCATCAGACGCTAGTGATTTTACATGTATAAATTATAAATAAAATAATTATAAACAAATAATACTAATTTTAAAAAATTTACCTAAATGTTTTAAAAATTTTATACACAAACTTCTTAAAAACATATAAAATCATTTGAATAATTGTAATTAAAACAATATAATGCATGTTTATGTGAGCAAAATAATGTTTTAAATATTATAGAGGCTCCTAGCGGATGATTTGAAACTTTGAAGTTTGTATAGAATAGTCTTGCCTTATATCATTACTAGCGGCTACGCCCCTAGAGGCCTCTAGGGGCACTTGAGGAGGAGAGAGTCGAATTTAGTAATTCAATTTCTTATTTTAGATTTTAAAAGAAAAAGTAAAAAAAATTTACGTTTGATGTTTGTTTTTCGTTGAACTCTCTTTCTAAAATTGAAAAATTTAAAAAAAAAATTAATTTCTCTAAAATAGTTATAACCCTTCCAGGGACATATGAGAATCTACCCTGTTAAGGAGAACCCGATCGGTTCAGTGGTTAGCGAGATCCTTCGCTACAAACAGACAGACAGACAAACAAACAAACAGACAGACATCGTTCTACTTTGTATTATAGATTAAAAGTTTTTTGTCACTTAAACAAATAAAATATTTAGAACAATGTATCTGTTTTTATATTTGCACATAGAGATAAAAGAAGTCGGCCCACTTTATATATTAGTTTTAATATTTATTAAAAAGCTCTGTAAAGGAGAACCAAATCGGTCCAGCGGTCAGCGAGATATTAAGGTACTGACTCACACACTGACTAACAGACAAGTATCCTGTTACTGTTATGTAAGAAGAGTACACGAATTTTTTTTACAAAACTGGTATTGGCAATGGGCATTATGAATTTTAGTTTAATATTCGTTTACAATTGTCTGTAATATGTTATTCATGATTTTTCCGTTAATATTAATCGGTTCCAAAGCCATACTGGAAAACGTTGTTAACTATCTCCCCTTCCCATGGAAATGTCCTATAAGAATTGTCAAGTTTCCACCCTGTACTTAGGTTTTAGAGATCTTGGCGGACTTATAAACAATTTCTAATTCTAATGTGAAAACCCCAAAGAAGATAAAGTATAGAATAGAATCCAGGTAGAAGATTCTGCCTGGCTAGCCTGAAGTAAAATTGGAACTTTTGAAAGACCAAAACGGCTATAAGGCTGTTAGTAAATAACATGATTTCAGTAATTATTCAGAAAAAATGTTTAAAATAAATTCCTTTTGCAATATTTTACTAAAAGCCATGTACCCAAGAATCCAGCTTCCTCTTCCCTATTCACAATGGATTAAAAATGAATTTAATGTGCATATTAAGCTTTAAAAAAATTTTATTATGTAAATTTTACAAAAAAAAATATTGGTCTCAGTATTTATATTATAAAACTAGGTTGCGCTCTTATGTTTGTTTTTAAACAGCTGATTTATACATGATAGCAACTACATCCATACATTAACTTGTGGAAGGGGGGGATGGGGGAGGAAGGGGCTGTACCCATTTAGCTGACCCTTTAAAATTACAAATGTGGTCAATTGTACTTACCAAAATTAAAACAAGAGTATGTACTAGTGACAACTAGTCATTGTGATTTGTACTTGTCTTTACTGCGCAAGTCAAAGATTCCTTCAAATTTCCAAGAAATATTTAGGGTTTTCATTTCTATTCCTCCTTATTCTATGGAAAACCCTCCTAAGGCGGGAGGCTATTCGGAAATTATTTACCTTTATGAATTCAAATTAGTTTCTGGTAAAGGGTCATGATCCAAATAATACTGCTTAGTCAAGCTTCACAAATTAGGGCAAGCGAAATCTCCTATCTCAGACCTATTTATTGGCTGGATGACAATTTTGTATATATATAATAACGATTTTTTCTTTTACAGAGTCTGGTAATAATTTTTAAAAAAGTACAAAAAAAATTATTTATTCTTCATTTTTTTAACATAAAAATAGTGAACTTTTTTTTTGATCAAGTTTTTCAAAATAATAAATTTGACAATAATATGACATTAAAAAAAGAGACGCCTACCGGTAAATTTTAAAACTAATTTTAGAATACATTGCATTTAAAGTAGCCCTTTACCGACGAATAGAACAAAATTTCCTTATTCTGAGGACCCGTTTTAAAAAAAATTAGCATTATTAGGCAACCAACTATAGAGCCCCTAGATGCAAAGAGACGCGTATCCCCAAGTCATTTTAAAAAGTAAACCTTTTCTACATGTGTCAGTCAGTTGTAAATCAATCAATTTATATTATATTTATCCTAGTATATAAAGTAGTAAGCTTTTTTTGTCTTATAACGAAGGATCTCGCTAACCGCTGAAGCGTTATGGTTCTCCTTCACAGCGAAGCTTCTTATAGGTCCTGAGATGGTTTTAGGCTATTTTTAAAGTCTGGGGGTATGGTTTAAGGCTATTTTTCTGCCCTTCCTTACACTTTCGAATATGGAGCCCCTAGATATTAGGGGCGCAGCAGCTAGTCTATCATAAAGTATCTGTATCCATCGATACCCTGCCACAAAATCTTTCCCTTATCTATCTATCTATCTACCTATCTATCTATCTATCTATATATATCTATCTATCTATCTACCTTATTAAGTGACTCCTCACTCTCAGTGCCCCTGCCCCGCAATCTCTCTATTGTCTATCTATTTATCTATCTATCTATCTACCTTATTAAGTGACTCCTCACTCTCAGTGCCCCTGCCTCGCAATCTCTCTATTGTCTATCTATCTGTCTGTCTATCTATATATATCTATCTATCTATCTATCTACCTTATTAAGTGACTCCTCAGTCTCAGTGCCCCTGCCCCGCAATCTCTCTTCTAAAACTTGCAGTGAAGGTGGCTTGATAAATACATACCTTAATATTAAGTTAATTTTAGTTTTTAGTAGCGAAGCTACTCTGTAATATGGGTTGATTCGTCCATCCGTCCGTAACTGATAGCTCTTTGCGTTAATTAAGACATGTTAGAATTGGCCCATCAATTTCAAACTTTAAACGATGATTCCCTTGACAGTTTAGAAAGCGTAGCAACTATATAATCGTTATTAGAAAGTCCGTACTGCAATTAAAAACACGCTGATTTTTTTTCTTGTTTGACAACACTTTTTGGATGATATTATCATCCAATTCATCTGATTTTTGGAATAATGATTCCTAGGACAACAAGTAACAATATGAAAAGAAAGGCATCTCTATAATCGTATCCTAAAAATGAAAGTATGTGCTTTTACAGTATTCCCTATATTTCCGATTTTGCAACAAATTCATGTACAATTTTAATCAGACTCACAAATTAATGTTCTGCTTATTAAATTTTGACACTCTATAAGTTTTAATGTTTGTTTGTCAAACCGTTTCAGATCTTCACTTTTATGAATGTCGTCATCCTTGTTCTTATATATTTCTTTGTCCTCTTTACATAGACATCCGATGATAGGGGTATAATGGTTTCCCGCACCCCCTAAAACTTTAGAAACCCCTCATTTACCCCCCTTAATTAAATTTTTTTAAAAAATTTTAAACAATATGTACAATAAGTTTTCCCCTCAAACCTTAGAAACCCCTCATTTACCCCCCTTAAAAATTTTAGACAATATGTACAAAAAGTTTTCCCCTCAAACCTAAGAAAACCCTCATTTACCCCTCCTTAAAATTTTAGACAATATGTACAATAAGTTTTCCCCTCAAACCTTAGAAACCCCTTATTTTATCCCCCTTAAAATTTTAAACAATACGTTAAGTCAACCCCCTTAAACCTTAGAAACCCCTCATTATATCCCCCTTAAAATTTTAAACAATACATTAAGTTACCCCCCTTAAACCTTAGAAACCCCTCATTTACCCCCCTGTAAATATAAAGCTTGGACATCACTGCCTGTTTACTTACTTTGGCTTAAGATCTGTCTTCTTGACCGATTTCACTCCTTGAACATCAATATCCAAAATGCAGATTTTTCCTGAAAAAATTGGTCGAATATTAGTTTTCTAAATGAAAACTTGATTTACTCGGCTGCTATTGAAGATAGGCTGCTTGCTCTTACTGGCTAATATTAATACACTAACTGTAGGAACAGTACATGTTTTCATTTACCTGACTCTAGTGCTGTCTGTACATCCTATCTGCTGGTACCATATATGTTTCTATTTACCTATCTGTAGTACTGTCTGTACATCCTGTTTGCTGGTACCATACATGTTTCTATTTACCTGACTGTAGTACTGTCTCTACATCCTATCTGCTGGTACCATATATGTTTATATTTACCTTACTGTAGTACTGTCTGTACAGCTGCTTGCTGGTACCATACATGTTTCTATTTACCTGACTGTAGAACTGTCTGTACATCCTATACTGCTGGTACTATATATGTTTATATTTACCTGACTGTAGTACTGTCTGCACATCCTGTATGCTGGTACTATAAACATGTTTCTATTTACCTGACTGTAGTACTGTCTGTACATCCTATCTGCTAGTACCATATATGTTTCTATTTACCTGACTGTAGTACTGTCTGTACATCCTGTATGCTGGTACTATATGCATGTTTCTATTTACCTGACTGTAGTACTGTCTGTACAGATTGCTTGCTGGTACCATACATGTTTCTATTTACCTGACTGTAGTACTGTCTGTACATCCTATCTGCTGGTACCATATATGTTTCTATTTACCTATCTGTAGTACTGTCTGTACATCCTGTTTGCTGGTACCATACATGTTTCTATTTACCTGACTGTAGTACTGTCTCTACATCCTATCTGCTGGTACCATATATGTTTATATTTACCTGACTGTAGTACTATCTGTACAGCCTGCTTGCTGGTACCATACATGTTTATATTTACCTAACTGTAGTACTGTCTGTACAGCCTGCTTGCTGGTACCATACATGTTTCTATTTACCTGACTGTAGTACTGTCTGTACATCCTATCTGCTGGTACCATATATGTTTATATTTACCTTACTGTAGTACTGTCTGTACAGCTGCTTGCTGGTACCATACATGTTTCTATTTACCTGACTGTAGAACTGTCTGTACATCCTATACTGCTGGTACTATATATGTTTATATTTACCTGACTGTAGTACTGTCTGCACATCCTGTATGCTGGTACTATAAACATGTTTCTATTTACCTGACTGTAGTACTGTCTGTACATCCTATCTGCTAGTACCATATATGTTTCTATTTACCTGACTGTAGTACTGTCTGTACATCCTGTATGCTGGTACTATATGCATGTTTCTATTTACCTGACTGTAGTACTGTCTGTACAGATTGCTTGCTGGTACCATACATGTTTCTATTTACCTGACTGTAGTACTGTCTGTACAGCCTGCTTGCTGGTACCATACATGTTTCCAGAAAATGTGGCATGCTCAATAAAAGCTTCTTTATCTATTAAATCTGTCATAACATCCCTAAAAAATGTAAAGATTTTTCTTGGGAAGGTGGATACCCTTCCTTAAAATATTTAAAAATCTTTTCTTGGCTGTAAGAATCTTCTCTTTAAAAAGAACCATATCTGTTCAGTAGTTACTGAGATTCTTCGCTACAAACATCCTATTACTTACAATAATTAATTCTGGAAATAAAGGGAAAAAATGAAATTAAATAAAACACGGAAATTATTTGAACTTTTCAGTTTACCTGGACACAAAATGATAATCTTTTCCATCCAGTTCTCCAGGCCTTGGATTTCTGGTTAAATAGATATATTATTACTTGGAGGATGCACCAGATTTTCATATCTATAATACAAAGTAGCTTGATGTCTGTCCGTCTGTCCGCCTGACCGTCTGTCTGTCTGTCCCTTAAGATCTTGGTAACCACTGAACCGATCGGATTCTACTCTTCAGGGAATATACCTACTGGTCCTGTGGTGGTTTTAGGCTATTTTCTTGGGGGGTGGGACACCCCCAACAACCCCCCCCAAAAATAAAAAAATCCAACCCCTCAAATTTTTTTTTTTACATTTTTTGTAACATCTCAGTAACTGCTGATCAAATTGGGCTTTACCCTTCTGGGAATATACCTACTGGTCCTCTGGTGGTTTTAAGCTATTTTCTTGGGAGTTGGGACACTCCAACCCCCAAAAAAATAAAAAAATCTCCACTTCCAAAATTTATTTATTTTTAAATTTTTTTAAACAAAAACCAGTAATTAGGGTGGGGGAACCCCACTGCAACATGGGGCAAAGCCCCCATAAATCCCCCCCCCCCCAAAAAAAAAAATCTAAATATATTTTTTTCAATTTTAATTTTTGTGTATGCGAACAACCTAGGTCTAATTTTTACGAATTGAAATTTTTTTGTATACGGCAAACAACCTGGGTTTAATTTGTACAAATTAAAATTTTTCTGCATAAAGCGCACAACCTGGGTTTAATTTTATCACAGAGTAATTTTTTTGAATATTTCTATTAAGGAGGGTTGACTTCCCAAACTATATAGGGCGAAGCCCCTAGAGGCTAGGGGCGAAGCCGCTAGTACTATAATAAAGAGACACTTTCAGCTGACTAAAATAATGATACCCTCCATCCAACCCCTTTATACCATCCAATCCTCTCCTGACCAATGAATGAGTCCATATTAGCATCCTACATTAAAAACTAATTTTCCCCTGTTAATGTATCCACGTATAATATATCCATTCCTTGTTGTGTGGGATACTGAGAAGCCAAAACAGTCCTCATACTCTGCTAATAACTGCAACATAGACATTTTTAAAAAGTTCTGGTGTGTTTTCATATAGAGTTTATTTTCAGGGAGCTAAAGGGATCATCAGACAATGGCCGATAATTTTATGTTTATCCCTAATACAAAAAAATTACCCCTTTTGTAGATTAAAATAAGTGGTTCAAACGTTTGAACACTCAACTTAATGATTCAACTAAGCAAAATTCACTTATTATAAAACTTTGAGGACTAGTGTAATAAACAGCCCATTGTCTTCTCTCTGGTTAGTTTTATTCTAGTAAGCTAATTTTTTGTAGAGCAGCTACTCTATAATTCAAATTTCCGTCCGTCAGTCCGTCTGTAATAAAATGTAAGTGGAAACATGTATTTTTCAGCTGCTATCAAGTAGACAGTTAGAATTTTTTGTAAAGATTCAAATAAGCATTCAGTATATGATTTACTTGGTCGGTCAGTCTGTTGGTAGTGGTAAAAAAGACCCCCCTTCCCAAGAAAAAAGATAAATATTAACCTTCTTGAGAACTGTTGATTTTCCTGATCCACTGGGGCCACACAGCACCAAGGGGTAGGGGTCTAGATAGATAGATAGATAGATAGATAGATAGATAGATAGATAGATAGATAGATAGATAGATAGATAGATAGATAGATAGATAGATAGATAGATAGATAGATAGATAGATAGATAGATAGATAGATAGATAGATAGATAGATAGATAGATATTGTAACTTTTTGTTAGAATCTCATGATTGGTACGTACAAAGTAATGAACATTTATCATTTTTCTCACAAATTTACTTTACCTATAGATTGTCGAAATTGACCCTCCTTGCCCAAATAGGAAAACATTTTTAAAATCTTATGGAATATTTAGAAAATGTAATTTAATAGAGCAATCTTAAGGAACTTCTTTTATATTCCCGGGATTGTTTTAGGCTATTTTCTTTATTCACAAAACCTTTCAAATTCAGAGCCCCTAGATGCTAGGGCCGCAGCTCCTTATATAAAAATAACAGGATGCATTGTATTAAAAACATTTTTGGAAATCTTATGGAATATTTACAAAATGTATTACTCAAAGAGCATCTTAAACATACATATTTGAGGCAAAACGCACAAACATATTCTATTACATAAAGTAGTACGTTTTTTTGTATGAAGCTTAAGATTTCGATAACTACTTAACCGATTGCGTTCTCCATATTAGGGAAGGTTGAAATATGTCTAAAGACTGTTTTAAGCTATTTGTTTTTTAGATTCAAGTCTTTGTATGGTTTAAGGCTACATTTTTGCTTTTCACTGCCCCTTTATAGATATAGAGCCTCTAGATGTTAGGGGCGCAGCCTCTAGTTCTTGTATAAAATTACAGGATGTATGTTTGTCTGACTGTGTATCTGTAACAAAATGTATGATTCTCCTTTACAGTAAAGCTTTATATATTTTTTATCTAAAGTTGGAGCGTAATAATATTGGTCAAAAGCCCCCTCTAATCGACCCTAAAATCACATGTTATTTAATTTGGATAGTTATAAAACTTTTCTTTCCCAATCATAAGAACCCCCTGTAGAATAGAAAAAAATCGGTTCACCATTTACCGAGATCAAAAGCTACACACCTTCGAAATATTGTATTCCATTTGTACATACATATATATACAATATACAATCAGCTGTTAAAATAGTTCATACCAGTAGGTAGAAAAATTGTTATGTATAAAGTTCTAACCAAAAATTTGTCGCTAGATGTCTCTAAATATTTCTATATCTATCTGTAATATGTGTTGGATCTTTGTTATTTTATTTAATGTTATTACCTTAAATAACATTTTATAAATAAAACACAATTTTAAATATTTTTTTAATGTAATTTTATAAGTAAAATTAAGACAGCCTTTATGTATATAAAAGTTAATATTGAAAACTTTATCAACATTCCTCAGTAGCCATCCCTCTAATTCTTGCATTTTCAAAAGAAATATCTGGAGTTTGATAGACCACAAATTAATATAGCATACGACGCTGTTGGTGTAACTAAGAACCGCTTAAGACTGACCTACATACAGACGGACATTTCAAATCATAGAGTAGCTTTGATACTAATAATAGGATGTATGTTTATCTGTAACAAAAGATCTCGCTGACCCGACATAAAAATATGATTCTCCTTTAAATGCTCATCAATATACAATAAATATTCAGCTGTTATATTATTCCAAACCAGTAGGAAGAAAATTTTCAATGTGTAAATATTAACTAAAAATTTGCCGCTAGATGTCTTTAAATATTTTAAAATTTAACTATGACATTCATTAGATTTTTGTTGTTTTATTTCATATTATTATTTTAGTTAACATTATGTAATTAAAAAACATTTTTAAAATTAAAAAGTAAATTTTAATAAAACTAAATTAGGGCAAATTTTTTGTAAATATAACTTTGTAAAGTATTTTAACATCTAGATGTAAATCAACCCTTACATCGCATGTCCCATTTCTTGCAGTAAGGGATATATCTGAAGTCCTAAAGACGAATAGTTTCAAAGACTCTGTATCACCTAGAATTATGCTTAATAAATCCAAGAATTATGAAAGAGTTGACGTTTAATTAAAAAAATTATTCTTTTTGTAAGCAAAGATTTCTAAAATTAGGGTCGGTTCATCAGGAACAATTAGCTCTTTTAGTTTAAGTAGACATGTTAGAATTGCCTTTTGATTTCAAGCTTTAAATGATTATTCCCATAACAATTAGGTACAAAAAGTTTTCCCTGTCATTATATTCACATATTCTATATCCATTAATATACAAGACTTACTTTTTGACATAATATTTAAATTTGTAAAAATCACGTAAAAGCGCTGTAGCAAAAATGTCTTAACAACACACGAACAAACACTCAACTACTACCAACAACAAATGGATACAATCTTAGAAAACCTTCACGGAGGGAGGGGACAATGGCAGCTAGACTTATTTACATCCCTTTCACTTTGGCTATCTACAAAAAGCAGAATTCTAGTTTTAAGAATTTGGAGCTGAATTAATTTATCATTAATTGTCTTATCCCTGAAAAACCAATCTCTCTCCCTTCCACTCTTATTTTCTCTCTTTCTTTCTCCCTCTCTCTCTCTTTTTATCCCTCTCTCGTATTTTTCTTTCTCTTTTATCCGGTGAAATATGTAGGCCTCTCAACCGTTATATACATATATATAAATGGATGTAGAATATACGTGGATATTATGACAGGAGAAAAATAGTCGTCAATTTAGGTTGCAATTTCCCCTCGCTTGGTCGAGGGTAGGAGGGGAGGGGATGTGGAAGATTGTTATTTTAGCCCGCTACAGAGTTCACTTTATTTTAAAGAACATGCTAATCTGATGTAAGATCCAAGTAACAATACATCCATTTATATATATGTACTATTCAGGCAAAGAACGTGTGTGTCCTCTGGATTGATTCGTGTTTGATTATGTAAAACCTGGCGTGTATGTGAGTGTAATGGGACCTCGGATTTGATTCGTGTTTGATTATAGAAACATGACCATTACATACAAAAGTACGTAAGTGTCAAAAGACCTCTGAATTGGTTCAAGTTCAATAATAGAAACTTGACCATTAAATTTAAGTATGTAATAAAGGACATCGGAATTGGTTCATGTTCATGCACAGAAACCTGATCATAAAATATATATATGTGTGTCTGAGAACCTCAGGATTGGTACATATTTGACTACAGAAACCTGATCTTATGATAAAGAGTAGGTGTGTGCCACAAGATATCTGATTTGGTTTGTGTTTGATTATATAAAACCTGACCATTAGATATAAAAGTATGGTTTGGTTCGTGATTAACTACAGAAAACATGATATCTATAATACAAAGTAGAACGATGTCTGTCTGTCTCTCTGTGTGTTTGTGTGTTTGTTTGTAGCGAAGGGTCTCGCTAACCGCTGAACTGATCGGGTTCTCCTTTACAGGGTAGCTTCTCATAGTTCCCGGGAAGGTTTATAACTATTTTCTTGGGGGGTGGGACACCCCTAACCCCCCAAAAAATGAAAAATACCCCCCCCCCTAAAAAAAAAAATTCTTTTTAAAACTAAAAATAATATAGTGGGGTCGACTAACCCCCCACCAAAAAAAAAAAAATAATTCCCCCCCCAAAAAAATTTTTCTTTTCTTTTTCTTTTTTATTTTAAATCTAAAATACGAAAATTGGTTTGATCAAACCTCTTGGGGCAAAGCCCCTACGAAGCCGCTAGTAGATTTAAAAGTGTTTAGTTCCTGAGACATTTAAGTCTATTAAAAATTTTTAAATGGCTGTTTCTTAAGGTGCTAATATTTAATTTGGGGACTACAAATTTGAAGTGTATATTCACATTTGCAGTTTCTTTCATAACGCTCAGGTTTCTGATATCAAACCTGCTCCAATTCTAGGTACCCTTAGTATGAGTGTGTTTTCTTGCTTAGAAAGAGACAATAGTAAAAAATTTCCTTTTTGTTGGATATAACCCCCATTTCCTGCCTGAACAATAGGAAAAAAATTCTGGGGGCGGAAAATCAACCCCTAAATCTCCCCTGAAAAGGGTAGGGGGCTTTAAAAAAAAGATCCTTGATGCCAGAATCACAGACATGTCCTTAGAAAATTTGAGTATTCTTTCAACTA
Organism: Acartia tonsa; assembly: GCF_053477335.1. NCBI lineage: Eukaryota > Metazoa > Arthropoda > Copepoda > Calanoida > Acartiidae > Acartia > Acartia tonsa. Next base: position 57,511,425 of record NC_137262.1, on the reverse strand, counting down.
TTTTTCATAACACCTATAACTATCTTTGTTGATAAGAGGATGAGAGATTCAAATTATTTTCTGTTTTCTTTACTCTTCACTACCTTTGAAATATTGGTGCTAATGGTATGTCAACACAAGACAATAAAAAGTGTCCAATTGGATATTGGGTGGGGGGGAGGGGTATTTGTTTTGTTTTTTCTTGGAGGGTAGATGGAACAACCCCCACCAATAGCTAGAAACCTGCCCTGGACCAACTACAAACTTTTCCGTTCAGGAGATCTAAACACTGGACATACAATTACACACACATACTTATATCCTTATACTAAAGTAACAGGATGTTTGTTTGTCTGTGTGTGTGTCTGTATGTCTGTACCGAAGGATTTCGCTAACCGCTGAGCCGATCGGGTTCTCCTTAACAGGGTAGATTCTCATGAGTTCTGGGAAGGTTTATAACTATTTTGGGGGAGGGTACAACCACCCTCCCAAGAGAAGTGACAAAAAATCGAAAGAATTAAAAATATATGGGAGACTTCAACGTAACATAAAGAGGAAAACAGTAAAAGTGTCTAACTATGACGTCAGAAAAAATTAACAATTAACCAATAAGAAGCCAGTATTCACAATGGTAAAATATATAGCGGCCTCTCATTGGTTAATTGTAAATTTTTTCTGACGTCATAGTTCGACATTTTTACTGTTTTCAATAAAGAGAATTATCGTAAAATAAAGAAGTAACGTAGAGACTTTAATATATAAAAACATCTAAAGTGCAACTAGAGGCCTCTAGGGGCGTAGCCGCTAGTTACTATATAAATTAGGTATAATAAGATCCTTTATATAGGGAAAATATAAGACTACTAAATCTTATAAATTCTTATTAGATAGAATCTCATGTCAAAGGTTGCATTAATTACAGGGAGGGAGAGGACATTGGGATAAAAAACACGCTGGGGCCCAATGTTTTACCATAATTTCCTAGTCGTTGGCTCAAAAACTTTGGGTACTTTTATTAATTGGTTGGTTCCAAATTAGTAGTGTTGAAACTTTTCAACCTTTTATTTTAATCTACAGAAGGGGTATTTTTTATCAGTAATGGGGATGTATAAGTATATCAATGTAATATCTTCATTGTCTTATCCCTTTATTTTCCTGACTAGCGGCTACGCCCCTAGAGGCCTCTAGGGGCACTTGAGGAGGGGAGAGTCGAATTTGATAACCCAATTTCTTATTTAGATTTTTAAAAGAAAAAGTAACAAAAAAAATTTTTTTTTGGGGGGGGGGGCGAAAAATTTTTTTTTTTTTTTTTGGGGGGGGGGTTTCATTTTTTTGGGGGTTGGGGGTGTCCCACCCCCCAAGAAAATAGTTATAAACCTTCCCGGGACCTATGAGGAGAACCCGATCGGTTCAGCGGTTAGCGAGATCCTTCGGTACAGACACACAGATACACAAACAGGTACAAACATCCTGTTACTTTAGTATAAGGATTATTCGTATTTGGTAGATTTATGTAAAGAGTGCAGGAAGGGAGGGGACATTGGACTGTAAATTATGCTAGTACCTATTTATAAACATCTTTTTTTGACTCATTGCCTTTTGTGGTCGTTTTTAAAATCTTGATTGGTAGGTTCAAACTAGAAGTGTTTAAACTTTTCAACCACACAGAGAGGTTATTTTTGTTTAACATATTTAGGAATGTACATCAATTTAATGTCCATTGTCTTATTCCTTAAGAACCCTGCATAAAGTGATATAAAGCTTTTTTTACAAAGAAAAATTCCAGCTGTTTTCGAGATATTATCGGACACATATACACAGAACCACATACATAAAAACACACAAACACACACACACAAACACATACAAACACACACTCACACACATATAGTAACATTATTACATAGGATTTATCTAACATGAAAATTATAAAATCAATATTTTATAGATACTAATATAACATGACAGAAAAAGATTAGATGCAGATAGATAGATAGATAGATAGATAGATAAATAGATAAATAGATAGAATGATAAATAGATAGATTGATAAATAGATCAGGGAGTAAGGGAGAGGACAATGGATCGAATATTCAATTTTTAGGAGTCTCAGACTTTGGGGACTGGCTTAAAGGGAATGTGCAAGAATTTAGCAGTTTCTGACTGAGTTTGGGGACTTGCGCATAGAATGTCGCTACTCGTTGTGTTAGTTTGAAATGTAGCAGACGGGGAGAAGAGAGAAGGGAGGTGGGAGCAAGGGGCAAGGGGCAAGGGAAATAAACAGAATAAAAAGGGGCAGTCATATTCTTGCTAGCAGCTGGCCAGGTCCAATAATCTTTTAATATAAAAATCACACCAAAAAACCTCAATATATTTCATCAAAAACAAGTTGTGATTTCACTTTACATGACGCTATGGAAATCTATTATTCAATTAACAATCCCTTTATAATTTCCTACAAATTTATTGGATTAAACTGGATTTCATGCCCTTTCTTTGATAACTCTTATATTGAATTAATTGCCCATTGTCCCCTCCCTTACTCCCTGTAAATAGATAGATTGATAAATAGATAGATAGATAAATAGATAGATAAATAGATGTATAAATATATAGATTCACCAATATGTGAATAATTAGGTTGTTAAATGGATCAGAGAAAAGAAGGATTGATGGTTGAATAGACGGGTTAATAGATAAAAAGACACAGTGCGATCTTTTGCCAAAAAACGGGACATTTAGAGTAGACAAAAGTAAACTTCAATAAATAAGCTTGTATTTGAAGAAATGATGTAATTTCTTTTGATTTAACTCGGAAATAACTTAAATTTTGCCTCTGTTAACTTCTAATGTGCATTTGGTAAGTACGTCTTGCTGTTTTGGAGGAGCGAAGCTACCCTATTTTTAAAAAATCTATAAAACTTCATAACTTTAGTTAGGATAGGAATATTTTAACAAAATCAACGTCTATGTAAATATTTCTTCAATGCAAACAATGTTTGTGAACAAGAATATAGCGTCAAGTGCACCCATTTCGAGTCCCGGCATTTTTAGGTAGGTCCAGTATAAGTAAAATAGGACACTTATAAGGCATGTTTTCAAATATTTTTTTACAGATATAAACAACAATAACATAATTTTCAAAACACTTTTGATTTTGTGTTAATACCTTTATTCTAAGTCTAGCTATCTTCATTTAAAGTTTGTATAAGAATATAAGCATAATTACTTAAATTATATTCTCTCTCAAACGTATATTTCTCTCTCTCTCTCTGATGCGTATATAATGTTTTTGCAATATTATAATTAATCCCAAAATTTGAATTTCTGCTGGACCAAAACCAGTTAGAACTACAAATTTTTTAGAACACATGAAATTTAGCAAATTTAATTGCTAAAATAAAAGTATTTTTAAGTCATCTTTATTTAACGACTCCTTTATTCCTTAAATGTCCATTAAAACCGCGAGAACGGCAAAAATCGTTAAAAATCACGCCAACGGCGGCAAATAACGGCGAAACGGTTCGCCAGAGGCAAATAATGCAGAAGTAAAGAAAGATCAGCCTCAAAAAGTTTGAAAATATTGCAGAGATGACTTTGGGCTCTAAAATGACTCCTTCCCCCTCTAACGGGGGAAAATTTGAAATTAACAAGAACGAAATTGTTCAAACCATGCAATGTAAAATGCTCAATTACTCAAAAACGGACAAGAGGCCTCAGGTTGTGAAAACTGTTTAATACACAATACATGTTGTATATTAATATTATTATTGCAAACCCCGAAGCCTCCTGTCCGTTTTTGGGTAAAGTGGAGAAAACTGATTTTTTGGGGTTAAAAAACTTAATATTTTTGGTGAAATTTTCTCACAAAATGTCAATTTACACCACCAAAAAAATATTTTTTTAAAATTTTTCTTTAATAAGACATTGGTACAGGTATCTGAAAAGTACCTCAATCAATTTTTTTTTTCATAAGATGAACATAAATGTATTTTTTGATGCTTTGAAAAAATTATGTAAAAAAATCTGGAAAATCATCAAAACTGAAAAGAAATTTTTCACTACCTTTTTTAAAAATGGCATAAATCCGCCAAAAATTAATATTTTTTCAACAATTTCTCTTCTAGCTGTCTACTTACAGCCATTATTAGGTCCTAGGATAGATAAAAGTCGATTTTAGATTTTTTGGATGTCCCGATTTTTTTCAAAAGATCGCACTGTGAAAGATGGTTAAATAGATAGATAAATGGATGGATGGACAGATAGATGGATTAATGGATGGCTTGATGGATGGACAAATGAATAGATAGATGGACAGATAGATAAATGAATGGATAAATAAATAGATACATGAATGGATAGATATATATAGAATTCATGAATGGTTAGATGCATGGATGAGTGAATAAGTAGATGAATAGAGATGCATACCAAAATAGAAATATAGAAACCCATAACCACTTACATTGCATAGTTGCTCCAGTGCTGAATCTCCTGACCAAGGCCGGTGATGTAGATAAACTTGATGAGGGGCTTGAGGACAGGGTTAATGTCGTCAAGGATACACTAGACCAGAATGGACAGATGGATGGACAGATGAATGGATAGGTGGATAAACAGATGGATTCACAGATAAATTGATAAATGGATGGTTAAATAGATTAAATAATAGATAGAATAGATGTATGGTTAGATTGATAAAAGGATAAAAAGGCTTACCAACATACAAACGGACAAACAATTCTATAACTTTATACTTACATTGCATAGTTGCGCCAGTGCTAAATCTCCTGACCAAGGCCGGTGATGTAGATAAACTTGATGAGGGGCTTGAGGACAGGGTTGAGGTAGTCAAGGATACACTAGACCCAGTTGATGATAATCTAGATATTATATTTATAATGAAAAGTCTTTAAATGGAAAAAAAACTTTTTGGCATATTGTGTTAATTAATCCTTATAATAAAGTAATAGGATGTTTGTGTGTCTGTATGTTTGTACCGAATGATCTTGCAAACCTCTGAACCGATCGGGTTCTTTTTAACCCTCCCAAGATAAATAGCCCCTAGAAAAAAATTACCCTCCCCTTACAATTTTTTTTATATTTTCAAAAAAAGTCTAAAATACAAAAAATGGGTTGAATGTTTCAAATAGTTACTTTTATTAGTAGTATGAATTTCTTATTTGATAACGGTTCCAGCTTTAAGTTGTACCTTAAATTTTGATTGGTGGAATAGTTAATTATCGCATAGTTAGAAATCTTTCCCCAGATATTGAAATGAAAAATCATAAGATGAAAAACCAGCTTTGTTAGACTCAAAGGGCCAAAGACCCAGGCTAGCAAAACTGGAATTAATTTAATTTAATTTCATTTAAATATTCGTAATATGATGCTATACATGATTTTCAGAGTGGCTGGGACTCGATATGAATCCAGCGGATATTAATCGGTTTCAAAGCCATACTGGAAAAAAATTATCAAAAGAAAATTACTACTTACCTTCTAGCAAATACAGTGAGACACTGTGCCAGTGAACCTGCGGATTGGGCCGTTGCTGCCGTCATTCTCACCTAATTATACAGTAGAATTCCACGTTTTGTTTACGTTTTTTTTTGGGTTGATTTAAATGAGCATGTTAATGTTATATGCCTTGGTTTGATTAGACCCATAGATCTAAATCGATAAGACAATGGCCTATAAATTACACTCAAAATTATCCCTTCTGTAGGTTATGACTAGTGGTTGAAACGTTTGGACACCCAACTTATTGAACCAACCAATCTTAATCCAATAAAGGTCCCCAAAGTTGATAAGCCAACGAATAAGAATAGTTATTTCTCGTATCGTATTATAAACGGCTTTCCGCGGATATAGAATGTACAATTATAAGATTAAAACTAGTTTTTTTAGCCCCGTGGTGCCGAAGGCACCGGCTAAAAAAACTAGTTTTAATCTTATGATTGTACATTTCTATATTCGTAGAAAACTGGATATAATACGATGCTAGACATAGTTTTTTCGTATGGATGAGAACCGGTTCCTATCCACCGGATTCGAATGAATACGAGAAAGTCTTATTATAACACTTTGGGGACTTGTGTAATAAAGAGCCTACCTCCCAGGATTAAACCACTGCACAGTGAAATATTAGTTTAAAACCCTCTGATTTTGTTGATGTTTGCGGGTTACTCCCCCCCCCCCTCCCCATTTCTTTTTTTCTGTACCCCTAAACCTTACGTAACCTAATTTAACCTAAAAGTTCAGGATCATAAAAAAATATAGGGTATGATTGTTTGTTATCAAGGGGATATTTCCAAATATTCAATATAATTGCTACATTACAAACCTTTAACATCATAGTACAAAATTTTCTTAATGTGTAATTTTGTAAATAACTCAGTGTTAAAAAAAAATAATGGCTTTGCCCCTAGCCTCTAAGTGTGGGGGTAAAAACACACATTTAAACCACACTGAAATGCAATGACGTCCAAGCTTTTTATTTGAGTGAATGTGAGGGGGGGGGGGGAGGAGTACAAAAAATTCAATTTTAGGAAGGGGTGATTCGACAGAATATACAATTCACTTTTCACTTAACTAACTTGAATTTACGGTCAAATATACAGTAATAAAGATCATAAGATCACAAATTTTTACATAACTATGAAAAAACGCAACGTAGAATATTCCTGTTAAGTAGCTCTGTATGTGTGTATCCGACGCAATAACATGCGCTCTACTAGCATAACACTCGCTCATAGTAGGCTTTAGTCAGGGATCCAAGGGATAAGACAATGGCCGATAAATTTCTGTACATCCCAAATGATAAAACACAAAATTACCCCTTCTATAGATAACAATAAGTGTTTGAAAAAAATGATCATTCCAATGAACCAGCCAATCAAAATTCAATAAAATCCCCCAAAGTTGTTAAGACAAGGAATAAGACTTTGGGGACTAGTGTAATAAACAGCCCAATGTCCCCTCCCTCCCTGAGCTTCAAAATTGTGTATTTTTAGACAGGGATGGGTACATGCATTCCAAAATTTCAATTGATTAAAATGACATGGATAAAATATCTTATCAGTTTTGATAACCGTTAAGTAATTTTTTTGGGAATAGTCCTTTTCGTAACATCGCCCCATATGGGGCGATTTGTCGTATTTTTAAAATAGCTTTTTATAGGTTATTTTAGTTTAGGTTAGGTTATATTGGGTAAGGTGATTGCCCCACAGGGTTAAAACCCCCCGCAGGGGCTAGAAATAGGAGAAAAGTTACTGTGAAAAATACGAAGAATCGCCCCATAAGGTGCGATGTTACGAAAGTGACTATATCAATTTTTTATGTCTAAGCCCTATGGGGGGCCCAAATAGTGCTCTAACCCTGCTACGCTACTAAGTATCCATTTTAACCTAACCTAACCTTACCTTAACATAGCGGGAGGTTGTGGGGGGCGGTTCTGTGCTCAACTAGGCAATATGAGGCAAATTACAGAGAAAGAGAAGACAATGGGCTGCTCATTACACCAGTCCCCAAAGTTTTATAATAACGTTTTCTTATTCGTTTGCTTAACAACTTTGGGGACAGTAAATTTTGATTGGTTGTTTCATTAAGTTATGTCTCCAAACGTGTCACTAAATGTAATCTTCAGAAGGGGTAATTTTGTGTATCATCATTTGGGATGTAAGTTTATTTATCAGCCCTTGTATTATCCCTTTTGAACCCTGCTACAATTTACTTTACAGAATGTTAGTACCTAAGTCTCTGTCTTTGTATAATTCTGTTTTGTTTAAGATCTGAAAAAATAGGCCGATTTTTAAATATTTTGGAGAACTATTTTTAATGGCGAAGTTACAATATTAATAGTAGATGTCTATACGTCCGTCTGTACTTAAACATAGCCATAGTAAGTATTAGAAAAAAAAAACACAAAAATTCAATCTTGCAAAAAATACTCTAAAATTTGGTTAGGCAACACTTACAAGAAATGTATAAGATAAAGTCACAAATATTTTTAAAGTTTTAAAACCCAATGAAACCTAAGTTAGGTTACTGATATTCTTATGGAATATAAACAAGACTTATGTACAAAATATGATTTATTAATTAAACATGTTACATCACTTTATTGAAAAAAAAACATAAGAATATATTTAAAGCCCGAGCTTTAAATGCGCTATTCGTTGGCAAATATCCAGATTTTTTTTAAAGATCCGGCCGGGCGACAATTTTTGCCATAAATATGTACTATAGTGTGTGTGTGTGTGTGTGTGGGAAGTTTTCCAGTTGAGAAGTTGAGAACCCCCTATGGGTGAAAATACCCTTCCCCCCCCCCCTTGGTATTTATTTTTGTTTATCACATTTCCTTAGAAGGCCTAGGACAATAAATGATAACTTAATCATAATATATTATTTTTTTAAATTTCTGCCTTTGACAGCTAGAAATGTTTTGTAATCAAATTTACAGACCTGAAATTGCAGACCACACTTAATTTCAACTATATCTAACCTAACTTAACCTAATTATTTCAGATTAAAAAGATTTATGAGTCAAATTTCAAAGATAATGGGGTAGGTGGGTTTATTTTCATAGTCACCGGTTTTTTTCACTCCTTTACATTATATATACATTTATGATATGTATATTTATGAAAAAGAGGCATGTTTGTATATAGGCTTTTAGTAATTTAAGCCTTTATTTTGTATTATTTATACGAAAATATTCTTGCTAAAAATATGCTAATTATATTGAATGAAATCAAATTTTTAAAGACAATTTTGTCCTTAAGAAGCGCAGCAATATATAATAAGCTAACAATACGGATCATGGAAAGAAAACAAAGTCATTCCTAATTAGGACAGAAGTCACTGAAAATTGGTCTAAGGAAGGCTACTTATGTCCTTCATCTAACAAAATCTAACTTAAGGGAGGTGACTTATGTCCTTTGTCTGACAAATTCTTACATTAGGAAGGCTGCTTATGTCCTTCAAGTTGCAAAACTTAGCTTTTCTATCCTTCACATAGCAAAACCTCACAAAACATAGCATTTCTGTCATTCACATAGCAAATTCTTGCAAAACATAGCATTTATGTCCTTCACATAGCAAATTCTTGCAAAACATAGCAAATTCTTGCAAAACATAGCAAATTCTTGCAAAACATAGCAAATTCTTGCAAAACATAGCAAATTCTTGCAAAACATAGCAAATTCTTGCAAAACATAGCATTTATGTCCTTCACATAGCAAATTCTTGCAAAACATAGCAAATTCTTGCAAAACATAGCAAATTCATGCAAAACATAGCAAATTCTTGCAAAACATAGCAAATTCTTGTTAAAAATAGCATTTCTGTCCTTCACATAGCAAATTCTTGCAAAACATAGCAAATTCTTAGAAAACTTAGCATTTCTGTCCTTAACATAGCATTTATGTCCTTCACATAGCAAAATCTCACAAAACATAGGTTTTTCTGACCTTTTTCTACCAGGAGATCAGAACTAAATCAGAACACACATAACAAGAGTTTTACATAATTTAACTCTGCATAAATTATGATAATTCATTATTATTACCCCTCCCCCCCCCCCTATTTAAAATTTACCCCTGCATAAATTATGATAATTCTTTATTATTACCCCTCCCCCCCCCTATTTAAAATTTACCCCTGCATAAATTATGATAATTTATGCTGAGTTAAATGTACTGTTTGAACTTCTATCTAACAGGATATGAGAACTTAATCAGAACACACATAACAAGAGTGTTTACATAGTACATTCAGATTAACAATTATTCAATTGGCCCCTTTCCAGTCCATCATATGACATGGGAAGGAGGTTGAGGAGCATTTTATGCAGCCTAAATTCCACTATGCTATGCCACTTTTCCTAAAAGGCGTCATAGCTGGCCTCTTTTGTGTCCATCATATGACATGTGAGGTGGTGCCATGTAGGAAAAGTGGCATTGCATTCTTGGGAATTTAGACTGCATAAAATGCTCCTCAACCTCCTTCCCATGTCATATGATGGACTGAAAAGGGGCCAGCTATGACGCCTTTTAGGCCCTAGAATGCAATGCCACTTTTCCTACATGGCACCATAGCTGGCCTCTTTGTCACAACCTCCCAGTTCTCATATCCTGTTAGAGAGAAGTTAAAACAGTACATTTAACTCAGCATAAATTATCATAATTTATGCAGGGGTAAATTTTAAATAGGGGGGGGGAAGGGGTAATATAAAGAATTATCATAATTTATGCAGGGGTAAATTTTAAATAGGGGGGGGGGAGGGGTAATAATAATGAATTATCATAATTTATGCAGAGTTAAATTATGTAAAACTCTTGTTATGTGTGTTCTGATTTAGTTCTGATCTCCTGGTAGAAAAAGGACAGAAAAACCTATGTTTTGTGAGATTTTGCTATGTGAAGGACATAAATGCTATGTTAAGGACAGAAATGCTAAGTTTTCCAAGAATTTGCTATGTTTTGCAAGAATTTGCTATGTGAAGGACAGAAATGCTATTTTTTGCAAGAATTTGCTATGTTTTGCAAGAATTTCCTATGTTTTGCAAGAATTTGCTATGTGAAGGACATAAATGCTATGTTTTGCAAGAATTTGCTATGTTTTGCAAGAATTTGCTATATGAAGGACATAAATGCTATGTTTTGCAAGAATTTGCTATGTTTTGCAAGAATTTGCTATGTTTTGCAAGAATTTGCTATGTTTTGCAAGAATTTGCTATGTGAAGGACATAAATGCTATGTTTTGCAAGAATTTGCTATGTGAAGGACATAAATGCTATGTTTTGCAAGAATTTGCTATGTTTTGCAAGAATTTGCTATGTGAAGGACATAAATGCTATGTTTTGCAAGAATTTGCTATGATTTGCAAGAATTTGCTATGTTTTGCAAGAATTTGCTATGTGAAGGACATAAATGCTATGTTTTGCAAGAATTTGCTATGTGAAGGACAGATAAACTATTTTATGCAAGATTTTGCTATGTGAAGGACCAAAAAGCTAGGTTTTGTGTGGTGAAGGGAGGCTACTTATGTCCTTCATCTTGCAAAATCTTTGTTAAGGGAGACAAGTTATGCCCTTCATCTAACAAATTCTCACATAAGGGAAGCTACTTATGTCCTTTCTAGGAAGGTGACTTCTGTCCTAATTAAGGAATGACTTTGTTTTCTTTCCATGATCCAACAATACTTTAAATTTTAAACGATTAATCGTGAACACAGTAATAGTGTCTGACTGATTATGACGTAACAAAAAAAATGAGAGGCCGTTATTGACCAATGGTAAAATTTATAGTGGCCTCTCATTGGCTAATTTATTTTGTTACGTCATAATCAGTCAGACACTATTACTGTGTTCATTAATCGTTTGAAAGAAACAAGTGAACCAGGGGAGAAGTTGATCTTGAAATCTTAGTTTTAAAATTGAAAAAGTCAAAAAGAAGCTTCACTGTAAATGAGAACCATATCGGTTTAGTGGTTACCAAGATACTTCGCTACAGACACACACATGGATAGACATTCTGTTACTTTTATTTAAAAATATAAAATTGGGAGGGTAGAAATACCCTTCCCCAAAATGCATAAAACCTCTAAGAAGCTTCACTGTAAAGGAGAACCATATCGGTGTAGCGATTAGCGGTATCCTTAACTACATTCAAAAAAGCAACTTGTTTATATAAAAAGATTATTATACTTGCTTTACTAAAATCCTTTACGCTTTATAAATTGTAGAATATCGTCTTATTTTAGCCTCCAATTTTAGAGGACAAAAAATTATTTCATAATATGGTATTACATTTTTAAAAGCGAAGCTGTTCTATAATTAGGGTCGGTCCGTCCGTACGTCCGTGCGTCCGTCACGGATAGCTTTTTTCGTTAATTTAGACATGTTAGAATTGTCCTATCGATTTCAAATTTTGCATGGTGATTCCTTAAGAATGGTGATTTAGAAAGCGTAGCAACTCTATAATCATTACCAAAATGTCCGTACGTCCATTTTAAACATGTTGATTTTTTTACTTTTTTAAATAGCTTTTTTCGTTATTCTAGGCGTGTTAGAATTGTCCTATCGATTTCAAATTTTGCATGGTGATTCCTGTAATAGTTAGGTACGAGTTAGAAAGCGTAGCAACTCTATAATCATTACTACGTACGTCCATTTTAAACATGTTGATTTTTTTTTTTACATTTTTAACAACAAATTTGTATGTGACCTAATTATCCGATTGGTCTGATTTTTGGTTTACTGATTCCTGGGACAACAAAGTACAATATTATAAGCGAAGCAACTCTATAATCAAGTCCTAAAAATGTAAGTATGTCCATAATAAGTTTTTCAACAAATTTACTTACAATTTTGCTTTGACATACATTCGCATTCTGATTATTCAGTTCTGACATTATACAAGTGTTAATGTCCGTTTGTCCTACCGTTTCAGAGCTTCGCTTTTATGGATGTTGTCATCCTTGTTGTATATTGATCCATCTAAATTTTGACTTTCGAAAGAGGTTGACATATTACAATTTATCTACATAAGAATTAAGAACAGACAAACAGACAGACGAATAAAGTTATTTATAGAGAAGTTCCAAGAGAATCATTTCAAGATATCTCAGAAGCCTATTTCATATAGCAATGAATTAACAAAGTGAATAAGAATATGCAAATTGGTAGCTGGACAAAATGTCTCAAAAAATCAGCTTAATGACTTCATAAAAATGAGGGATTATTTATTTATCCATCTATTTTTTTATGGGTTTTATTTCCCACTTCTCCTCTCATCTTCCTCATTTTTATGACGTCACATGGCGGATTTTTGAGACACGTTGTCCAGCTATTTCAAATTGGTTATGCGAATTTTAGACATATATTCAGTATAAGCTGTATTTGGTTTGGTTTTTTTTTGTGAAATCTTGAAACTTCCCAAGGGGTTTTAAATAACATATTAAGATCTACAAGAACCCACCTCAGGTCAGATCGAAATAAATTTCTTATTTTTAAAATCTACTACATATTATATCAGAAAATGAAATTAATGCGATTTTTGGCAGGTATACTAAATAAATCATTAAATATATCATTATCATAATATAAATTGAGAAAGTTTATAAAAAAGTATCTTTATATTTTTTAAGATTAGTCAATGAACAAAAAAGCAACTAATTAAACGTACGTACAGATAAAATCTATGGTTATAGAGTAGCTACTTACTAATAACCACCTGTTTGTGTATGTGTCTGTGTGTGTGTGTGTGTACGTGTGCGTATGTGTGCGTGTATGTGTGTGTGTGAAGGTGTGCACATAGGTAAAAAACCATAGGCTGTCTTTGCGCGCACATGGGGGAATATGCGCCTGGGATATCAGAACTGTGCACGGAGCACTACGCGCGTTCAAGTGCGCTTCGTGCGCCTAGCAAGAAAACCATTCGTCTGTCATGGTGCTCGTTTTACAGGTTGTAAAATTAGGAGTTAGTAATAAGCGAAGGTTAGGAAAATATATAAACCAAGAGATCTAAAGGGAAAAGACAATAGCCGATAGATTAATGAAAATCCCCAATGATGATATACATAATTACCCCTTCTGTAGATTAAAATTAGTGGTTGAAACGTTTAAGCACTTAAGTTTACTGAAGCAACTAATCAATCAAAATTCCCCCAAAGTTTCTAAGCTAACAAATAAGAAAATGTCATTATACAACTTTGGGGACAAGTATTATCAAAAGCTCATTGTCCCCTTTCTCTGCTGTAAACCATTTTTATTTATGGACAGTTCCTAAGAATGTTTAGGCCAACTAATGAGCAAACGTGTTCATTCCCTGATTTTGTAACTTTTGACAAGAACATCCTTGTTTTTAGGGCACCAAGTTGTTTCTTTAATATGAAAAGTGTTGATTTAAAATAACATAATTATCTTCATTTTATACAATAAAAGTTGATATTTTTTTCTAAATCAAATTATTTATTGGCAATAAAAAATTTCTATTTCAATATCAATTTATTTATAAACTAGCGGTTGCGCCTCTAGCAGTAAGGGGTTCAATTAAAAAAAAGAAAAAAAAAATAGCTTTAAACCATTACAAATCTTAAACTTAAAAATGAAATAGCCCCAAACCATTCCGGGACCTGTGTGAAGCTTTTCTTAAATGGAAAACTCAATCGATTCAGTGGTTAGAGAGCTCTTAAGCTATAGACAAAAAAAACTTACTGGGTACTTTTTATTATAGTATAGCGGTTGTCCCCCTAGCATCTAGAGGCTTTGTATTTAAAGATCGAGTGATAAAGGACAGAAAGATAGACAAAAACCATTCAAATATTTTATTATATTTAAATAGGCTTAAACCATCAGGGTTATACTGGTAGCTTCCTTAAATAGATTACTCAATCAATTAGATGGTTAGCGAGGTCTTAACGGACATACATAATTTATGCAATTTTGTTTGAACATACCAGTCGAGTTGCTTGTAAGGGGAATTAACCAGGGAGTAAGGGAGGGGACAATGGATCGAATATTCAATTTTTAGGAGTCTCAGACTTTGGGGACTGGCTTAAAGGGAACATGCAAGAATTTAGCAGTTTCTAACCAATCTTGGGGACCAATTATGAATGACGTCACGCAAAATCATGCATAATCTCGCGGCAAACTAGCGCGTCAACAAAAAGATAAACAATAACAAGCAGACAGAATATTTTGATTTTGAAAATTATTTTGTAAATTGAATCATTACATTTTTTATATCTAATTCTTGTTTAATGTTAATTCATTCCGATTAGTGCGTTGTAGAAATAAATTATATTAAGACTATTAGTTATTATGAGCAAAGCCTTCCTATAATTAGGTCCCGCACATTTGTACGTCTGTAACGGTTAGCTCTTTTCGTTACTTTAGACATGTTAGATGTTTCTTATTGATTTAATGTAAAGGCAAAAGTTTTTTTGTCTTTAGCTTAATATTTCTGTAATTAATGATCCGATTAATTTCAAAATTTTAGGGAAAATTCACGAAGTCCTGAGTTGTTCAAGGTTTGTTTATCATTAAAATCTCAAGATGGTGTTATTTTATTTTTCTGTCCTGGATGCTAGGAGCGCAGCTACCAGTTATCCTAAGATATGTTACTTAAACCTTAAGATCTTTAAAATTAAGATGTACTTATGTTCTCAACTATTTTATTTATGTAGTATGAAATTTTGACGCAAGGTATCTCATTTTTATTTCGTTAAATGAAATAACTTGAGTTAAAAGTTCTGTAGGAAGGTAATTGTTTTAGTAAGTTTTGTAATATAATTATTTAAAGGCTTTTTCATGTCTAAGCTTTTTAATAAATACAATAAAAAAATTTGGGTAAAAGATGTTGTAGTAAAAGGGTATTTTACTTAATTTTCCGAAGTTTAAATAATAACAATTATGAAAATGAATTGTAAACAAGGGTTTTGA
The DNA here is from genome assembly GCF_053477335.1 of Acartia tonsa. NCBI lineage: Eukaryota > Metazoa > Arthropoda > Copepoda > Calanoida > Acartiidae > Acartia > Acartia tonsa. The sequence goes on along the minus strand of NC_137262.1, from coordinate 57,495,998 downwards.
TCTCTAGAATCTAAGGCTTGTAGTAAAGCATCAGTTTAAGGATGGTGCATTTCGAATTAAAAACAATTCAAAAAGTCAAAAATTTCCACTAAAGGTTGCTATATTGCAAATACTTGTTTTATCTGGAAATATCTGGGTTTCCAATCATAAAGGGTCACAACTATAAAATTGAATTAACTGCCCATTGTCCCCTCCCTTACTCCCTGGGAATTAACAACAGGTAGAAAGTGTTTCTTCATTGTGCTTAAATTTCGATAATTTCTTTTAGCCAATCTAATCAGCGAAAATATCCAACTTTTGAGTAAAACGCTAGAGGGAGAAAAGGTTAAATAACTGTATTTTCCTATCGCAATGACCTTGTGCCGACTTTCAATTGGGTCTTTGAAAAACAACCAATGTAAACGTGAATATTAACACAGCACAGTAGAAGAAAACAATTTGCTAGCAATCGAAAAAGGTCATTGAAAAGGAGGGAGGTAGTTATCTGCATAGATGATTCAATAGATCTGTTTATCCGACTGTCCATCTTTCCAAAAAATATATTCTTCTTTTCTGGTGAGGTTGTCATTAAACTCATAAACTTCAATATAAGATTTGCCTTTTACGTTGGATTAACAAACCGTACAATCTAGTTTTAGTTCTTCTTAATTGATTCTTAATATTATTGTTTTCTCAAAAACTATCAGCTCTTTTTGAAGGGTATATAAGTGTAGAAAAATAGCCAAAAACAATCTGAATCCTAAAATCTATAACTAAAATGGCATAATACCTCCCCCTGGACGTATGTGAAGCTTGCCTATCAATTCATATTTTATCGAAATCTTAAGCTACAGACAAAAAACCGTTATACTTTTTATAATAAAATACATTAATGTTATTTTTCTTATATATTAAAGAAGTTGCAAATAAAATATTGATTATATAACACCATTTACACAAAATTCGCTAAAAAATCGCGTGTTAGCTGTTTTGTATACTACATGTTACAGGTTGTTTGAAAGGGGAATCTTTGATTAAAATGGACGCACTAAAGTAGCTTACTAGGCGTAGTAGGTACACCAATCTACATTCTACAGGGACCTAAAGGGATAATACAATGACTGATAAATTGATGTACATTCCCAATGATGATACACAAATCATCCCTGCGTTGTTGACACATGATTATGAACAATACCAGGTAAGGAGGGGATATTGGACTATATATTACACTGGTACCCAAAGTTTTATAATAACATTTTCTTAATCGTTTTGATTGGTTGGTTTCAAAGTGTCTAAAAATTTAAATCTACATATGGGGTAATTTAATTTATTATTATGTTTATGTTTTTTTTTTATTATTAAGGATGTTATATTCAATCTATCGTCCATTGTCTTATCCCTGAAGTTCCCTGATGGTTGGTTGTTGAAGACCCAGATGAGATTGGTGTGAGCGCAGAGGGGAATATGCGCACAGGAGAACAGAACAGACCAACAAGTGGGCGCGCACAGTGTGTGTGTGTGTATGGGGGTGTGTGCTGGTTTGTTAAGGTGGGTGTGGATGTAAGTGTTTTTTTTTCAGGAATCGAAAGGTATAAGACAATGGCCGATAAATTGATGTACATCCCTTATGATGATACACAAAATTACCCCTTCTGTAGATTACAATTAGTGGTTGAAACGTTTGGACATTGAGCTTAATGTACACACCAATAAAAATTCATTTAAAGAACCTAGCACCCCAACTAATAAGCTAATCTCAATCTTTTTTAATCCCTGAAATTTAAGACATCAATATAGAATAGGACTTGAGAAAATCACGAAAATTTAAAGTCTAGGAATCGATCTAGCACCCGAATTATTTGACATATCTTGATGAAACTTAGTGAAAATAAATAATAACAAATAATAAAACACAAATTTTGACCAAAATCAAGATACACCATCATTAAATTAGGCGATTCTAGCTTTTTTTCAAGATATGTATGGACAATGTTTTTTTTATATCCCTAATTTCCAACATGTCAATTTTGTTATTCCAACTTCTCCAAAAATATTCTCCACCTTCCCTGTCACGTTCTCACCTTGATAGATAGATAGATAGATAGATAGATAAATAAATAAATAGATAGATAGATAGATAGATAGATAGATAGATAGATAGATAGATAGATAGATAGATAGATAGATAGATAGATAGATAGATAGATAGATAGATAGATAGATAGATAGATAGATAGATAGATAGATAGATAGATAGATAGATAGATAGATAGATAGATAGATAGATAGATAGATAGATAGATAGATAGATAGATAGATAGATAGATAGATAGATAGATAGATAGATAGATAGATAGATAGATAGATAGATAGATAGATAGATAGATAGATAGATAGATAGATAGATAGATAGATAGATAGATAGATAGATAGATAGATAGATAGATAGATAGATAGATAGATAGATAGATAGATAGATAGATAGATAGATAGATAGATAGATAGATAGATAGATAGATAGATAGATAGATAGATAGATAGATAGATAGATAGATAGAGGTTTCCTCTCTCCCACTTTCAATATAAGTTTTAAGAAGAAAAGAACAAAAAATTTTAGAGACATGTTAGCTTTTTTAGTCGAGATTTCACCCGGGAGGGTGATGGTACTCATCCCTAAAATGGCTATAAACCTTCCCAGCTCCTATGATATTCTACACTGTAAGACAGAAACACATACAGACATCTTATAATTTTTAAAAGCGAAGCTTTTCTATAATTAGGGTCGGTCCGTACTTCCGTCCGTATTTTTATATAAGGATACCCAAAAGATACTATAACAATCACAATAGAGTCCATGATATTTTAAAGCAACACGCCTCGGTGAAGTAACAATCGTTAAACAACCACGTCTTTTTGATTGCACGACTTTTGTCTTTTGCACGAATTGTTGAGCTGAGAATTTGGACCATGACATTCTCCAACAATCCTAAATGATATTGTAACACAACAGAAGAAACTATTTTTACGTCTGTAGTATGACTCGGTGAGGGGCAATAATTGTAATAAATTTACAACACTTTTATCTTTATAATGTAACTAGCAGCTTCGCCCCTAGCCTCTGTAATTCTAGTTTACCCCAATTTAAAAAAACATCATTTTTCGTCTATAAAGGGCTACTTTTTATAATAATCAGAATATTTTCTGAAGAGATAAAATTTGTTTTAAAAATGTAACGCTAGACGTCTCTATTAATTTTGTAATTTTTCGTTTTATTGTATATTTATTTTAAATTATAAGCAAAAATTGAAATTTTTTTAATTATTTAAAAAATATTTATTGTAAATATCTTTTTTATTCTTGAAAATGATTTTTTTTTACAAAACCGTGCATGAAAAAAATGAATATTATATATAATAAAAATTGTGCCTTAAACAGTGCACTGGATGGAATGTGCTTCCGAGACACAGTAAAAATATTTTAAGCTTTATTTAGCTTTACCGAATTTACATGGAAAATTAATACCCCCAAGTAATGAGAAAAAGCTAATAAAATCTCCGCTTGGTTATGGCTTCATGGGATAGGTGGAAACCTATTAACTGAGGTTATTATATTTAAAATTCTCGTTCATATGAGACAATTCTAACATGCCTAAATTAACGAAAAAAGCTATCCGTTACGGACGGACCGACCCTAACTATAGAAAAGCTTCGCTTTTAAAAACGCATACGATATTCAACATTATTGATAAGCCAAAACAAAATTTCTTATCATGTGAATGTACTAAAATTTAACAAATTATAGGAAAATTTGCTTATAACATAGTACCAATTGTCATATGAGTCATTATTCTTCAATTCAATGAAATATGATTTATAATACGAAGGCACAGACCCTATATATAGAAAGGCTTTGCTATAAAAATTCAGAAAACAATATTTTTATGTAATAAAATTAATCCCTCCAAACCTTATCCCGGTCCTGAAATAGTTAATTAACGAACGCGGCATTCTTTATTTGTTTGCGCAAGTTGGTGCGCATCAGCGCAAAATAGTAAACAAACAGATTAAAAGTGATAAAAGTAGCGTAGCAACTCTATTTATAACTTTTTTTGTCCTTAAAATTGTTTATGTGTCTAAAATATACAATATAAGTGGAAAATTATGTTAATTTTTGTTGTAAATCTTATCATTTGAAAAGAATTTTTTTGATGTATAAGCCGATATGGTTCAAAAATATCCTTTTTATAGTAAAAGTAGTAAGGATTTTTATTCATACGTAAAGATCTCGCTAACCTCTGAACCGATTAGGTCTGCTTATTTAGGGAAGCTTCTTATAATTCCCAGGATGGTTGTTTTTATTTGTTATTCCATTTTTATGTTTATATATTTATAAGTCTTGAGTTATTTTTAGGCTATTTAAAATAATATGTACGTCTGTCTTTTTACCTCTCTCTCTCTCTCTCTTCGAATACAGAGCACTTAGGGACGCAGCAGTTTTTTTTTTCAATGTTAATTTGGTGTATTGTTAGCTAAATGATTTATTCCGGCTAGCTTCTGTTAATAATAATTAATCTTTTTCAGAAAACTTTTTATGTAAAGCGTGTGGGTAAATCTATAAAGCCGTCAAAACTGGCTGGGTAGGCCATGGACATCAGCCAATTTCTGGACGTCACTTGTGACGTCGTCGACGATGTCGAAGAAGTTAATCTCGACATTTTACCGTCGTCCGTTAAGCCGCCCAAAAAGCCGGCCGCGAACTTAACGCCCAAGACGGTTAATCCGTTGAAACGTGTGAATCAAGTGCCTAGTCCGTTACCGCCGTCAAAACGTGCTAAACCGGCAAATTTTATCCAATCGCCGGCAGTGAAAAAGTCATTAGGCACCAATTTAACGCCGTCTCCGTTGAACCGCAGCAAAAATGGAACTCCTGGCAAAGTGAACAGAACTCCTACGTCGGGCGGGAGGGCGCCGAACAAGGCTTCGCCCGCCACTGGCCCGGGCAATCCCATAAGTTGGAAATATAAACAGCTACAGGAGAATTTGTACAACGGTGATATCAAGAAGACAGATTTGTTAAAGGTAAACCATTGTAAAATTCAGAATTAAAGATATAAACAGCTAAATTAAGTGAAAAGGGCATGAGTCTGGAAAGCAAATGGTTTTATTATAGAATCGCTAATTTTGGTTCTAAATCATCAACATTTTTAAGACAACGGCATTAATTGCTAAATTAAGTTTTTTTTCTATCAAATTTGTAAAACGTCATTAGCACCTAACTTTTATTTAGGGAAGAGTGTCGTTCACCTTCAGGTTTGTAGAAATTTTCGACTTTTTTTTCTAGTCTGAAGTTATCTTTTTTACTTACTAATTTAAAATAGTTGTCAAATTTCTCCCACATCAATCTCTCAATCATTTGGTCTTTGGAAGCTTTTAAACAATGGCCTCATAAAGTTAGATATCTATCTATGTGTTACGTTTATGAGTTTTGGCTTATCTTGGCTGTTTTTTATGCTTTTTACAATTTTATTTCACTTAATATAGTTTGTACGTCCATTTACGATAAAATAGTTTTTTTTTTCAATTCACAAGCAAATATCTTTATTCATTACCTATGTATTGAAAATAATCTTCGAGCGAAAAAATAACGAAATGTATATTGATTATTTTGATATGTATATTTTGATTTAAGGATTATGAACCGGAACGATGTAATTGTAAAGCCCCTGCCAACCCAGAAGATGCTGCTTGTGTGGACAACTGTATTAACAGGTACATTATTTGTTTTAGTGGTAAATATCAAGCTTAGGGTAAACTGAATACATCTTATCCAACTTTCTTGATGTTTGTGGATTAAACTAAGTATTATTAATAAAACCTTCGGACTACCCTCCTCCCCCACCTTTCTGAAATGAATAAGTGTGGGACGGTCCCCTTGCAAGAAGCAAGGTAGTTGTGTACTCGTAAAATTGTAAAATGATTGCAACAAATTTTGGGTGCTTTCCATTAACTTTTCACTAGTTAGGTAAAATAAAAATTGAAAATTTCATTTTTCTAACTGGTTGCAGAGATTTTTAAAATTGGTACCTAGATTTTTTTCTAAAAGGATGTATTTATAAAAATATAACCTTTAATCCCTTATTTCCATTTTAATCCTTAAATTATACCTCTTCTAATGAAGGTTTAGATATGTTTGAATGTTATTTTTTTTTAAATTGACGTAACAATTTATTTTGCAGATCCCTATTTACTGAGTGCGACAAGGAGATGTGTCCGCAGAAGGAGCGGTGCTCGAACCAGCGGCTACAAAAGCGGCAGTATGCGCCTGGGCTAGAGAGATTTATGACACAGAAGAAGGGGTGGGGTGTCAGGGCCCGACAGTCTATACCATCAGGAAACATTCATGTTTTATATTACATTCTTCTATTGACTATACCTAATATAAAGTTTTTATACTAAAATATTTTGAGATTCAATGACATGTAGACATGTATTACTATTTTGCATTTAAAATTTCCATTTATGATTACCTCTAGGTAGCTTATACTATTAGAGAATGATTTTTATTTTACTTCGAGAAGAAAAAAAACTTTTAACGGTCTGCGGTGGTGGGAAAATTGGAGGCAAACAGTTGTTATTTAGAAAAAATATTCCTTTATGTATTTCAAGAGTTCAAATTTTTCATAAATATGAAAGAACTTTTAATAAAAATACAGCATTTATTTTGATTTTTCTTGTCAATGTAATTTAGGTAGTCATAAACAGCTGGTGCTAGGTACAAAATTAATGTATTATCACATTGTCCAATCTCTATATGATCATATCCATGCTATTCCAATATAAAACATGATTGTCTAACTAGGCACCTTGATACTGGAGTACATGGGAGAATTATGCACCAACGCCGAGTTTGAGAAGCGTATGTTGACGCGGTACAAGGGTGACACTCACCATTACTGCCTGGCGATTGATGGCAGGACCGTCATCGATGCTCAACGCGCTGGCTCAGAATGCAGGTTGGTTTGAATCCTTATATAATAGTAACAGGATGTCTGTCGGCATGAAAAATGATCCTTTAAATAATCTATTTTGGAGAAGGGTAATTCTAATCTTCTAATAGAAGTTTGAGATTACGGGTCAATCTACATTAACCCTATCTGTAAAATTCCCGAGGGGCATAGGCGATAGTTTACGTAAATGAGAAAATGTACTTTTTGAGAAATTGGGGGGGGGGGAGGGGGGTTACCATAACTTAGTACTTAAAGTAGCATCAATTTTATATTGTTTGCTTTTCTCTCTTAGTTTTTGAGATAATTGAGTGAAAACTCTTTAAATGGAACAGTTTTTACCTAGCTTTATCTTTCTAAAAAAATGGTGGCGGGATCACCGTTTTCCGCCACCAAAAAACATTCTCGCTTAAATTAACGCTTCCTTAACTCTTTCTTTTTATCAAACAAAATACTAAGTATGTTTTTTTAGGTTTGTCAATCACTCCTGTGACCCTAACTGTGAGATGCAGAAATGGAACGTGAACGGGCTCCAACGAATGGCGGTATTTGCCAAGAGGGATATTCTCCCATCTGAAGAGATTACTTATGATTACAACTTCTCTTTGTTTGATAAAAATCATGGTAAGTGGATTTATTTTAAAAAAAGGGGAAGGTTTCTGGTAGAATCCGTAAAGGTGTGTGTTTTAAGGCTTAAAAATAATAGAACTATAATATTCACTAAATGTGTATTTCTTATTGAAAAGAACTATAGACAAAATTTTTTTTTAAAAGTTAACATAAATATTTATCGTTCTACTACTGTTTTTTACTTATAACACATAACCTTTACGGATTTTACCAGAAACCTACCCCTCTCTTTATAGAATGATTTATGGCGTTTTTTTTGGCACATTTAAGATTGATGGATTAAGGTAGGCATAAAAATATTTTGTAGAATAAGAAAAAATATTAATTCAAATACCTACCTATCATATTATTTGTATTTGGATTGGAACCTTTAAAAAGGCTATAAATCCATATTTGGTTGGGATAGAATTAAAATATGATTAATCTTTCAGTTATCTAATTCAATATGCATTTCAAAAAAAAGTAATGATATTAGCTTCCTTTATTTGTGTACAACCTTTATCCATAATTTTTCAGCTGGGGCTTCCTCACATAGTGAGCACATAACACCCATCCCCTATTTTTATACAAAATAAGAGCAGGGGTGGAGATATTTTTTCTTCTGGTGCAATTGCTCTGTGGAGAACGCTAACTGTGTACCCCAAAAAAGAGTGCCCGGCTAAGTACACTTTGAGGGAAATCCCTTTACTTACTACAACCTTTTTTCTCCAGGACAAGTATGTAAATGTGGCGCCAAAAATTGCCGTGGCGTGATAGGCGGAAAGGGCAAAGATTATCTCATCACAATCGACAACAACAAGAAGGCGCTGGTCTCCAACTCACCGATGTCTATTGGCAGCCAGCTGACGGCCGATGCCAAGTTTTATTCTACAAAAATTCCGCCAACGGAACTGACGCAGATTAAAACAACTGCCCCAAAATTTGCCCAGTTGGAAAATAGACAGATTAAGTGTACTGTCTGTAATTGTGTTCTAAATTATAAGGTAAGGTTTTTTGCAGGGAGGTGGGGGACATTGGGCTGGTTTTTACACTAGACCCCAAAGAGTTATAATAACGTTTTCTTATTCTATTCATTACAACAATAGGAAGTTTAATTGAATTTTGATTAGTTAGTTCATTAAGAAAAGTTTCGAAGCGTTTTCACCAATAATTGTAATTTACAGAAGGAGTAATTTGTGTAATATCATTGTGTGATTTTAATTTATCGGCCATTGTCTATGATTGTTTATTTTTTTGTCTTTTTCACAACTTTAAAAACATAGGTATACAGAATCAGAGAAAAAAATCAATTGTCCATTGCTTTAAAGCTACTAACATGTATCAGCAGCAACCCTTTTTATCTTTAATACCTAGAGGCGAGGTATTAGTAAAGTTTTAATTTTTATGATTTTGAGACTCGCCCTCTTTTCAATTGACATTATTGAAATTGATTTATTCTTTGTTAAAGGTTCCTGGGGCAGTGCAACGTCACCCCGAACTGGGCGTAATCATGTGCCAGTCGTGCCGGGGCTCCTATGGGCGGGGCGGCTGGGCCAGAGACCAGCAGGGCAGCGACGAGTTCTGCCGGTGGTGCAGCGAGGGCGGTCAGATCTATCTGTGTGACACCTGCCCAAAGGCTTTCTGCCACAAGTGTCTCAAGTGGAACTTGGGCAAAAAATATCTTGCCAAAATTGATGAGGAGGATCAGTGGCATTGTTTATGCTGTGATGGGGTGCCGATACGCGCCGCCAGGGCGTTATATTTCGCAATACACATGTACCAGAAAGCACAACAACCACCGGCAGCTACCAACGGAAAATCGTCGAAACAGACGCCGAAAAAGGCGGCAGCCAAAAGCAAAAGTTCTACCCCTGTTCAAAATGGTCGTAGTCATAATAGGTAAGAAATGATTTTTAGAAGCGAAGCTACTATATATCTTTGCTAGGTATGTATCAGAACACATATTCTATGGAGCTTCTTTTTTAACAATCAAGCTTCATTCAATAGACCACTTCATCTGTACAGATCACAAGCTTGAGGGAAAGACTCTGTAGTAATACTTAATTAATTTATTATAACTTGAATAATTGTCGTTTTAGACATATAATATTCCCATATTTATTACTCTACTTCATTACCTAAAGTTTACTGTAAAAACAGTTATTTTAAAAGTAAAAATATTTTTGTTTTAGTTCAACCCCCACAAGTCGAAAACAACAAGTGCCATCATTATCACGTCAACAGCTGTCATCAACACCCACAACAGCTGCCGCGGGAACAGCTGATCCGACAGCTGCTGCTGTGGCGCGAAATCAGATACAACAACGACATTTTGTTGATGCCATGCTGCTAGAAGCTGACAGAGCTGTTAATAGGAAAGTCCAGATATTAGTTTTAAATTTGACAAGCTTAAATATGGCAGGTGTCTATCTTAACCACGCCAAAACTTAGACTTGTTAAAGGTTGGGGACATGGGAATGTACATTATACTAGTACCCAAAGTTTTATTAACACGTCATTTAATTCGTAGGCTTGTATTAAATCATTATTTTTTTGTCCAAACTTTTCAACCTGTAATTTACATAAGGGTTAATTTGTTTATAATCATTTGGGGTGTACATAAATTTATCGCCCATTGTACCAAAAATGCTGTTATGACAGGTTTCTAACTTCAAGGTAGCTTTTATTCCAATATCTGAACAATCCTCTACCACAGGATGAAAGGGATGGTGAATGAAATCCGCAAGAAGTGGATGCACGCGGGTCTCAACAACACCAGGAATCAACAAATGATTGTCGAGGTCACGGAACGGATTCGCTCCAGTTTCACACAGTCAATTGAGGGCATTCACAAGGCAGATGAAAAGGTTTGTTTTTTTTTTAGTTATTTGGTGAAGTGAAGCTTCCCTACTAAATTTACCGTGTTCTGGGTCCGTCCAAGAATGAGATAGGGTTAAACCCAGTATTTAGAAGTATGTTAACTGTTTGTAAATTTCCTCCTTTTTTTTTGGGGGGGGGGGGGTGAAGGAAGATTTGATTTGTGTTTAAGCAAAATTGCCATAAAAAATTAGGTAATTATTATCTTAGGTTGTAAACCTGTACAAAAGCAACATGAGCATTCCTCTGAAAGAGGAGGAGAAAACTAATGGAGGTGGTGGCAGCAATATTCTTGATGTTTCTGTTGACGAGATTGAAGAATCTGAAACAAACAATAAGGATAAATCTGAAGAGGTGAGTTTTATACCCAGAGTTTTATATACTTGTTTTTTATTTCTTGCGGTTACTTTAGGTATTTATAAAACTTGATTGGCGATTTGGAAGGGGACATTGGACTGTAATATTTGCTAGTTTTATAAGTTGGTAGTATCTAAACTTTTCAACCAACTGAAGACATGTTTTTTTCTGTGCCATGTGTAAGTGTATGTGTCTGTTTTGAATAGACACTATTAACATACAGGGATCTAAAGGGATAAGAAAATGGCCGAAAAATTGATGTACATCCTCAATGTCAAAATTACCCCTTCTGTAGATTGCAATTAGTTTGTGTAACGTTTGGACACTTAACTTAATAAACCAACCAATCAAAATCTATTAAGAGTCACAAAGTTTGTTTAGCCAACAAATAAGTAAACCTTATTATAAAATTTTGGGGACTAGTGTAATAACAGCCCATTGTACCCTCTCTCTCTCTGTTTAACATTAACAGTTAGAAATATCCGAGTTATATAGTTATTTATGTTTGTGTTAAATGTTTTTAATTTCATTATAGAATGCATCTGACGAGATCCAAGAAGTGGAGGAAAAGAAAACAAATGGAGACGATAATAATGTAATGGAGGTCGAAATTGATGGCGAGAAAGAAAATGGAGAAATTGAGGAGGTATAGACTATATTTATTATTTATGTTTCAAAAAAAAGGAAAAGGAAATAGCTGCGTTAATTTATTTATAGTAATATATCTTGATTGGTTGGTTACAACTAGCAGTATCCAAAACTTATCTATCAATAATCTTAATCTATAGAGAGGGTAAATTTGTTATCATCATTGAGGATATACTTCATATATCGCCAATTGTCTTATCCTTTAAGATCCCTGCGTAAAATATGATACCCCATTAGATATACAATACGTGGATATTGTGAGAGATTCTCGAATACCCTGATAAAATGATTCTCACAGCTGGCTAATATAACGAGACCCCCATCCCCCTGTGCCCGAACTATAGAAGGACGTATTGACCTAAATCTGAGGACTATATTAGCAACCTTATTTAACAAAAAATCCCTTGTCATAATATCTATCTATCTATATCCTTTAATAATCACTAAAATGATCTTAGACATGTTCTTTTGAAACATAGATAAAAATATATAGGTAGATTTTATTCTTTTTGTGGTCCTGTTCAAGATTTAATACATCATTTTTTTATATCAGGTTATTGAAGACAGTGACGAAAATGAAATAGACGCAGCTGCCCTTATCCCTGAAGTTCAAATTGACGAAGATCAAAGCAATGGTTCTGAAAATGAATCAGAAAATAAAGAAGTCATTAAGAAAGTTAATGGAGAAGTTGAAGAGATTGAAATTGATGAAAATGAAACTGATAATAAAAAATCTGATGAAATAGTTGAACTTGAGGAAAAATGTAACGACGGTAAAAATAGTTCTGTAATAAAGAATGAAAAAAAATCAAATAAAAGTTTTGACAATAATGAAGATTTTTCTATTGAAGACCCAAATTCTGAAACAGATATTGAAAAATTGGACCAAGATAAAGTAAATAATTGTAAAAAAGAAAAAGATACTTCTGATGAAAAAATTAATCATGTTATTATTAAAGAGGAAAATAGTGCAATAAAAACTGAAGATAACATTCAAGTCAAAGTTGAAAATGAAAAAGAATCTATTGACAAAAATACATCAGAAGAAGAAAAGGAAAATAATGATAATTTAGATACAATTAAATCAGAAATAGACTTAAAAGAAGAAGAAAAAGACCACCAACTAGATGATGAAAAGGTTAATGAAGAAAATAAGAAAATGGATGAAACTCTTGAAAATGAAAATACTGAAGATTTGAATAAGGAAACAGAAGAGTGTATTGATGAAGAAGTAACATCAGAAAACAATCAAGAAAATGTTCCAGCAAAATCTGAAAAATCCGCAACTTCAGAAGACAGCTCTAAAAACATGGAAGAAAATAATTCCAACAGCAATAATGACACTTCAAAAGATCTTAATGGGCAATCAGACGAAGAAATGGATACTAATGATAGCCATAATAAACATGAAGATGATTTAAAAACAGAAGCTTCAAGCATAATAGAAAATAATGATAGTCCTAAAAAGGTAGAAATAGATGACAAAGATGATTCAGAAGATAGCATGGAAACAGAAAAGAAAAATGAAGAAAAAGTTTAACTTTTAAAATTTTTGTATTTAATATTTTTTTATAACAATTTCTCTATATGGGCATCAAAATTAAGCTTATGAATGTAAAACAATTTTAAAGTTAGCTGAAAGCCAGTAATCATTTTATTAATCAGACATTGTTATGTATATTTTTTTCCTTTTTTGCGTTTAGTTAGAATATTATATATATATTTTTTACATGATTATTGTATTGTATTTGTATGATTTTAAATTATCATTGTAGAAACTATTTCTAGCCTTGTTTTATGTAAATCTTTTTTTAGTACCTATATTTAATCTTTTTATGTACTACAGTGTAAGTACATAACTAAAATTGTTTGTGTCCATTATAAAACTAATTATGTACTGTTTCAGAGATCTTGGACAGCAGTAGACATAAAAAAATGATGCCCGTGGGGCTAGGCATACAAATGTATGCCACTATAACATCCAAGGCAAAAGTGATAATTTTTAAAAAAGACTTTATTGTCAAACTAACAGTAATGCGTTGCGTGATTATTAAAGCTTTGCTTCATACTGTGTAGTTTCTGTCAAACTCAAAAGCCAAAAAGCCAACTGATAAAATCATTCTACACATTAAGTCAACTCTCCTTGACATTGATTTTATTTTAAAGGGTATTAAAATCAATTTTAAATGTTTCATCACAATATTTGATACAGGACGTACTCAAAAGAATTTACCTACCATTAAGTTTTTAATTGCGAAAAATTAAATTTATTTTTAACTTACTAAGAACAAACCTAATTCAAGAATTAAGATTTCGTGAACATTTCAAATGGCTATGAAAAATTTCCTTTCATAGTGTTTACAAAACAACGTCCAATTAAATAATACCAAAAATGTCATTTTTGTAAAATAGGATCATGTACGGCATATCCAGCAGGACCTACAGAACATGTATTTCAGTGATATGTACAGGAAAGGAGATACTTTTATTATTTCTGAGTCTTATGAAAATCAGACAAATATAGATGAAAAAAAACATAGCAGTAATCGCCCCTTACCCCCCAACAAAGAATCAGTTTAGCATATCTACTTATTTATCTTTTAATTTGGCCACTTACTTATTTGCTGGATATTAAGTATCATTATTAAGACAAAATGTACCTTTCGAATATTTTTTGCATATTTGTATAAAACTTCGTCTTGTGGTTGTTAGATATTATTTTTGAGTGACTGAAAAGTTGGCCTCAACCATTTCTTGACCGTATCTTTAATGAATAATGAAAGGATTTTTTTAAAACAAGGATGACAACCTTCATTATTAAGATATCACTTTTAAACAGAAGATCGTACATATTGAGTTATCAAGTCATGTGAAGGAAACGAAGTTGCGGGTTCCGTCATATTTTCACAGTTGCTTTTCTCCTATTTCTAGCCCCTGTGAGGGGCTCTAACCCTGCGGGGCAGTAACCTAACCTAAAATAACCTTTCAAAAGCTACTGTGAAAATAGGACGAAACCCACAACTTCGTTTCCTTCACATTAACCGAATGTGTACGTACACCCTTAAGGGCCACGACAAATGAATAACATACAAAAACAAATGTTGTAGGTAGTTAAGTTAATTCCATTTATCCATTTTTCCTCATTAGTATGTATATTTCATGACAGACAGACGGACGAAGTAAATTACATGCAACTTGAAGAAAGATATAGAAGTATCTATCCATGAACAGGGACACAATTCTCCATTGTTCAGACGGGAGTATATATTTGAGTAGACTTTTAACTGGCCTACTTTTTCCTTTTCTTAAACCATCAAGATGTTTTCAGGTAAAATATTTGTTTATTTGAAAGCAAAGCATCTCTAGAATACTTGCTTGATAATACGTCCTTATTATGTCGTTTTTGGGCTTTTAATGAATAATATGTAATATTATGTATGGTATGGTATATATGGTATATCTTTTTTTCTCAACGTTGCCCTTATCATACATTATGCAATAAGTATTGAAAGAATATTAACAAATTAGTCCAGTAAGTCAGTATGAGACCATTTAAGATTACATATGATTTATAACTAAGACATTATTTCTATGATACCTATACTAAAGACAATCATCTTATTGACTTGATATTTAAAAATTGGTATTCTTAGGATGAATAGGCATAATGTTTATAACTAGGGATGGCAATCCGTCAAATTTATGGACCAGATTCGGATTCTTACAAGAATCCGTCCAAAAAATGGTGGATTCCCACGGATTCCGGATTCTAGCAATATTTTAAAAGGGTTTTATTAAAAATTTAAGTGCTAAATATGTCCTAAAAATTAATGTTCTTGGTGGTCTCTATAATTCACTTCCGATAATCGAACTAGATTTTAAAAGATATTGTATACCTATACCTAATGATGATAATCTTTGCCTTAAAAAAGAGGGAGTTGAAAGAAAAAATTCAAGACGCTAATTTTAGCCTACCAATTAAGAATCCGAATCCGCTATTAAAAAACGGATTCGGATTCAAAAATTGGGCGGATCCCGGATTCTGGATTCGGATAGCCAACCCTAAGTATATCTATTATTTAATGTTTCATGGAAGTTGAAACTTAAAAATTAAGTCTTAGAGTGTGCATATTTGTTTCGAAATCGAATCCAATTATTTCCTCTACATTAAAACTGGTTATGAGCCATTCTAAAAAATCAGTATATAGAATTTTTAGGTTCAATACCAGTTTTGTTGGCCCAGTCCACTAATTCCATTTTGGAATGGTATTGGTGTTGGTGTTGGAATGTAACGTCATATAGGTAAATTGTTTATAAACACAATCTTACAATTTATCATAATTTAGATGCTAGAGGAAGCAACCCTAATCCTCCCGGAGTACAACAAACTAGAAATAGAAAAATCCATATTCAACCTGCTGGGAATAAAGTACTCTGACCAGTCGCAAGATGCCGCCTTTGTTGCCGAGTGGCCAAAGGAGATTGACAAAATAATTGGAACTCTACATCCCACTAGTCCAGTCAAGGGATATAAAAATGCTACAAAGGTATGATTATTAATGTAAAACATAGAAGGGGAAAGGGTTAAATGACTATCTGTCTCCACAACGTGAATCCTGTGCCAATCAATTGTGTCTTTGAATTTCTTCCAATAGCGTCGCAAATATTAAAACAGCCAAGTCTCTACATAATGGTAGAAATACCATACACCCACAAAAAGTTGTAAACTTTCCCTGGACCTATAAGTATTACTTATCATTTTAAAGGAGAACCATGTCGGTTCACTTGTTAATTAGATCCTTCGTAACAGACAAAAGAAGCGTACTACTTTATATAATACCATTACCTAGACAGTTACATGCAACAGTTTATTGTTTAAGGCGGTTCTCCACTCGGCCATGACTCAAGAAACAGCTGTTATTCACGCTGCCAGCACAGATGATGAAAGAGATGATCTTAGAATAGTGGATGGCGGAGATGTAGAGACAGGTAGTAATTTTTTTGGGTGTTTGGAGTAAAAGAAATTTGATATTTTTAGACAGCCTTCAATTTTCATGGTTAGATTGAGGCTGTTAAAGAGAAAAATTACTTTTTAAATGTTCTTTTATATTTTTTATATGTTCCCAATCCTCTAGGTACTTAGAGTTATCTAACTTTCCTTTGAACACAATTTTAGAATTTTACATTGAAATTATCTAAATCTTAAACCAAGTACCTATTACCTACCATTAAAAATATCAGAAGCCTATCTAAGGTTCTATTTTTAGGAGTACTTAGTAAATATTTTTTAATGTCTGTAGTTATAACGCAGTTGTTGAGCTTCGAACCTATCACCTCCCTGACGACGAGCGTGTTAAGGTTAAAAATATTTGACTTCAGGAGGTAACAAATATTTGAATATTTTTTTAGAAGAATGGCGGCCTGCTCCAAGCCAGGACGACACCAGAAAAATCCACAAAAAGCTGAAGGTCCAACACTACAACAACGTCAACAACAAATCTAGACCACAGCCGCCGCCAATCACAACATCTGCTGTTGCTCACCACGGCCCACCACCACATCCGCATGCTACAGCTGTTGCCAGTTTGCCGCCCGCAGCTGCTATTGCCACAACGGTTGAGATTCGAGCTGGCAACCATGGCAGCAGTAGTCATGGTATGCCAATAGAAGCTGTTAATATGGTCGCGGCACATCCACAGGAATGAACAATATAAATATGGATATACAACCTTTATCTTAAAGTCCTGTTTTTTTTTTATAGCAATATTGATATCCAGGAATCTAAAGGGATAAGACAATGACCAATAAATTGATGTAGATTGATATGAAAATCACCCCGTCTGTAGATTATTATTAGTTGTTAAAACGATTGGACACTCAACTTAATGAACCTACCAATCAAAATTCAATAAAAGTCCCCGAAGTTGTTAAGCCAACGATTAAGTAAACGTTATTATAAAACTTTGGGTACTAGTGTAATAAACTGCCCAATGTCCCCTCCCTCCTTAATTGATATAATACATAGTAATAGTTTCAATGTTTTAGATAGATATTATGTACTTAGGTATTAATCCATATTTATTTATTTAATTTTGCTTAGATGAATCATCAAACACAATATTTACAAACCTCAGAAATAGTTATGACAGAAGGTAAGTTTTATTTTCCAGAGAAGGGGGAGAGGGAGCGAAATTGCCCGAAGTGTTAATTGTGATATTTAATCACGCTTTTTAAAAAGACAAAATAAGACTCTTTCTAAGAACATTTTTATTGTAAAATTAGGCATGTTAAAAATATCCTATCCAGTAGATTGCAGAATAGGTAGGGTTGTTAACACCATCCCAAACCTTAAATTTGGTATGGCTGCCTTCCCCTATTTCACCCCCTTAAAGGCGCTATAGACCCTCTGGTGAATCCTGTATCTATTCTTTTCAAACTTGGTATGATAATTCCTCTAACAGTTATGTTTTATTTTTTTATTTATTTTTATTTTCAGAAAGTCCATATCTAGAGACTTTACCTTAACATTTTTGTTTTAACTTTTTGATGATTAGAAATATTAACCCCTTACAGTCGGGCCCCTTGCCGCACCTTAATCAGTTGGGGGGGGGGGGGGGGGGCGTTCAACGCCCCTCCCCCCTATTATCTCAGTTCCTATTAGAGCTAGAGGGCTAAAAATTTTTGTTCAAGTCCCCTGTGTTATGATGAATTTCCGACCTTAAGTAAGTCAAGGTCAATTTTCGCTTCCTTCACCCTTTTATTTAACAACCTTTGTTTTTAAGTCCTTTTTTACTTATAATTTTCAAACGGCTGTAATTTTTTTTATTTTTGAAGCTAGAATAAAAATTTTTTAGCAGAAAATGTTTATCTTTAAGTAAATTTTATATTTGAAATATCAAAATACAATTTCAGCGGCCGCAGCTGTACTTGGCAGCTGCCAGCCGCCGCAGTCGGCGGTCGGCGGGAAAACGGCGGCGGATCTTTATGAAATTTTAATACATTATGTAGACATGTAAGATAAGCTTAAGTTTGAAATTTGAAGTCTGTAAGTCAAAAATTGCGGCCACAGGAGCCTTTTAAAGATTTCTGGAGACCTGGAGGATCAGAACCTGCAGGATCATACCTGGAACCTAAAATTGACTTGAACACCAGTATTTAATATGAGGATGTACTACTAGAGGATATTTTAGTATTTTGGAAAGATAAATTGCTTTGTTTAAGTCAAAAAAAAATTAGCTCTTTACCTGGATGACCCTGCCAGGTTTGATGGCATCCTGTGCCCGCCAGGATGGAGATATTCAAAAAATTTCAACTCTCAGTTATGTCTCATACCCAGTACCCACACTTAAAAGTCAAGCAGTTTGGGCTCTTTATCTTTCACACACAGAAAATGAGATAGAAAAAACCGGATGGGGGGGGCGTTCAACGCCCCCCCCCCCCCCCCCCCCCCCCCCCGACCGTTAAGGGTTAATTCATTTTTACTCAATTGCTAATGTCCGTTTGTCTAACCGTTTTATCTGTTAAACTTTATTTTTATGTATGTTATCATTCTTATTTTTATTGTAGGTGACCAGATAGTAGGTGATTGCAACCAAATAATGTTGCCCTCCCCAGGATTCCTGTGCACGCTGTGTAACACTTTGTACGAGGATCAGAAACAGTTTGATGCTCATATCAGACAGAATCATAATCTGTATAAATGCAAACATTGCGAGGTAATATTATATATCTATTTATATGTCTGTCCATCTGTCTATCTCAGTCTGTCTGTCTGTTTTTCAAATATGAAAGCAAACTGATGCTCATATCAGACAGAATCATAATCTGTATAAATGCAAACATTGTGAGGTAATAAATCTATCTATCTATCTATCTCTCTGTCTGTCTATATGTCTGTTATTTATGAATGAAAACAAACTGATCCTCTTATCATACTGAATCATTTTCTTTTTTAATGGAAACATTACGAGGTAATTTATCTATCTATCCATCCATACGTCTGTCCATCTGTTTGTCTGTAATCCATTCAATGCCAAACAGACAAACAGTGAATTATAGATTAGATTCGCTACTGATAATTATCATTCTAGGCCACCTTTAAGAGACAGAGAGGCCTATTGGACCATAGACAAGTCCACTCTGGACATAAACTAATTAAATTTATCCTTCTAGGCCACCTTTATGAGACAGAGAGACCTATTGGACCATAGACAAGTCCACTCTGGACATAAACTAATTAAATTTATCCTTCTAGGCCACCTTTAAGAGACAGAGAGACCTATTGGACCATGGACGAGTCCACTCTAGACATAAACTAGTTAAATTTATCCTTGTAGGCCACCTTCAAGAGACAGAGAGACCTATTGGACCATGGACGAATCCACTCTGGACATAAACTAATTAAATTTATCCTTGTAGGCCACCTTCAAGAGACAGAGAGACCTATTGGACCATGGACGAGTCCACTCTGGACATAAACTAATTAAATTTATCCTTGTAGGCCACCTTCAAGAGACAGAGAGACCTATTGGACCATGGACGAGTCCATTCTGGACATAAACTAATTAAATGTGATATATGTGACAAAGATTTTACTGAGAGAGGTCTTCTCTGGCACACAGAAAGATTTCACAAAGTGGTAAGTTTTTTTTTCCTTTGTGTATGGCTTCATAAGAAAGATAAGTCATATTTAAAAGCCCAAATTTACATACCTCACCACCTTCCCCTTTATTATGCAAAATAACCCCCGCCGCTCTCATTGCTTACCTCTACTGTAGAAAAATTTTCTTTTGATTTAATAAACAGTATATACCTAATCTATAATACAAAGTAGAACGATGTCTGTCCGTCTGTCCGTCTGTCCGTCTGACCGTCTGTCCGTCTGTCTGTCCGTCCGTCCCTTAAGATCTCGGTAACCACTGAACCGATCGGATTCTACTCTTCAGGGTATATACCTATTGGTCCTGTGGTGGTTTTAAGCTATTTTCTTGGGGGGTGGGACACCCCCAACCCCCCCAAAAACAAAAAAATCCCCCCCCCATTTTTTTTTTTTTTTTTTTTTTTTTTTTTTTTGCAGAAGATTTCCTTGGTCCTTTGTTCAAAAATATTTTTTATTCCAGCATTTATTTTGAATGAAAGAATAGCAACATTCTCTCACTAAAAACAATAAATATTAATTTTTTACGAATTTCGCCTTAATTTTTTTTATCACCTCTTGGGGCAAAGCCCCTAGAGGCTAGGGGCGAAGCCGCTAGTTTTTATTCATTAAAGCATCATGTCTTTTTATTTATTAACCAACTAAAGATTTGTTTTACTTTTAACAATAAAACACCGTGTATTGGACTTTTATCAAATAAAAATAACATATTTAATTAAACTATGTTAATCACTCTTAGTTACATAAAGTTGTTAGTTTTTTTTGTATGTCAGTTAAGATCTTGCTAACTCCTGAACAAATTGAATTCCACATTTTAGGAAGACTTTTGAAAGGTCTCGGGTAGTTTTAATTTTAAATTTAAGCCTTTGAATGGTATTTATCTAATCCTATCTCTTCCTTTGTTGAATACAAATTCTTAGATGATAGGGACACAACTGCTTGTTTCAATAAATATATTTAGAAAAGCTTAAAATTTAGAAAATAATAGGACAGGCAAAGATTAGAATTGTTAAGGAAATTCCGACGCCGTCAACTCCAGTGCCAACTCCAGCTCCAAGTGAAGAACCTAAAACTAAATCAAATTCTTTGCAGGTATAGTCTCTAAATCATATCAGGGATGCAAGTATAGTCTGTAAATCATTTATCTCAGTGATGCGGGGATATGTCAATTTAGATAAATTAGAAGTTCCAATACAAATTGCAAGAATACTTCAAGTCTTTGGTGATTTCACACATAGTGACTGATCCCTTACCTCATATTTTTGAAATAAATTGAAAGTAAAGATGTAATGGGGGTGGGTTAGTTTTTTCTTCTATGCCTCACCTCTGCGGTGGTTCCTAACCCTGCGGAACCTTTTTCTGGGATGCTCTAATTGTGTTGGACTACCTAGTTTCCAATATGGGTAGTGGCACATGGCGGGTCTACGACATGGAAAAATACAGACATCTACTGTAATTCAAACAGTGATTTGACTGTCAGAAAAAACAGTTTTAAAGATGTGATTTTGACAGTGGATAAAAAAATATTGTCAAAAATACAGCCTAAAAATGAAATTGACAAAATCACAAACACATTTTTTCAAAAACATAGTGACTATATTTTTGCTAGTGTTAGAAATGGCAGCACTATCCTCAATATAATCTAGGGTAAAGCGGGGCGATCTCGGTTTTGAGGTGAAGTCGGTATTTTTTTGACCACCTTCATTAAATGACATTTTTCTCCATGTTCTAATCGACTGACAGAAAAAAACATAAAATCAAATTTGTTTCTTATTAAATTGCCTACAAAAAAGTATAAAATGAAATTTTTGTGAGATGAATTTTTAGGGTACTTATTGGGCCTTAAAGTCGGACGACAAAAAAAATTTTTCCCGATTTTTTTGCTTCGGTCGGAAAAAGGGTAAGTTGGAAAAAAACTGGTAAGAGCTAGAGCTTAGACGTCTTCAGGGGACTTATTAAGAATCTAATAGGCTATCCATTTCCGTTTAAAACTTTAAAAAAGCTTGTATAGTTTTTTCTTAAATCGACTAAAAGTGAAGCGGGGCGAATTCGGTTTTTTCACTTTTTATACTAACTTTTTAAATTTTTTATAAAAAAGTGAAATTTTCGAGAAAAAAGTCAAATTTCTCGTACTTAGAAATTTTTTTTTTTTTTTTTTTGTAGAAAAAATTGTCCGATCTTCATAATTTTTTTGTGAATGCTCTTTATTACATTTAGCAACTTTAACCTTTAGGGCATGCTGTAATTAAATCAATATGTCATAGGTTTTTTGAAGCTGGAAAATCGACCACAGATTTTGCCAAACTTTTTTCTTTTTTTCAACTTGATTTTTTTAGGAAATTTTGCTAATAGAACTAATATTTTTTTGGCCAAATCTATTCAAAATTGCCTGAATTTTAAGGATCAGGCCTTTAAAGTCATAAAAAGTTTTTTTTTCTAGTAGTATTTTTATGTTTTTTATCAAAAAAATTTCCGAAAAAAAATGTCAAATTTCGCGTACTTCGGAAAAATTATTTTTTTTGGTAGAAAAAATTGACCTATCTTAATATTGTGCATACTCTTTATTACATTTAGCAACTTTTACCTTTTGGGCATGCTGTAATAAAATCAATACGTCATCGATTTTTCGAAGCTTGAAAATGCCCTACCGACTTCGCCTCAAGGCCGTTTTAGAGATCAATTTTGACAAACTTCCCAAAGTCCTAGGTTTACGTCCTTTTAGGACCTGATCGACTTTTCCGAGATCTTTCTACTGGTCTTGGTCCCATTTAAAAAAAATAATTTTTACGATTTGCAGGTTCAAAAACCGAAAAAAACACCGAGTTCGCCCCGCTTTACCCTATCCTTACCTGGCCTAATCAAAATATAGATTTGATTTTATTTAGGACACGTTGGATTCTAGTAAGCCTATGAAAAAGCGAGGCTTAAAAAGTGATGTTACTGATCCTGCCTCCAGTAATTCTAATACTCAAGATTTAACAAGTCCAGGTAAAGAAAATTCACCAATAGAATGTATGGAGGATGTATTTATGGCATATTAAAAAGTGTAGAGGAAAATTTGGCAAGAAATAGATGTATAGTTACCAATTATGGATGTATTTATGTCAGTTACTTTAAGTATGACGATATTTTAGGCGGTGGTTTTACATTTTGACAAAAAAACATGTCAATGTCATATACCCTAAGAATGTTACTTGATAGAAAATTACATTCAATTTATCGTAAAAAGTCAGTTAGGGAGTGGACATTGGACTGTAAAGTACGCTGGTACCCAATGTTGACGTATTTATTGATACCTTTTGATACTTAGAATTTTGATTAGTTGGTTCTAAAATAGCAGTGCCCAATTTTTTCATTCAATGATTTTAATCTATTAAAAAAGGGGCGATTTTTGTCTGCAACTTGGGGATGTACATAAATTTTTCGTCCATTGTGTTATCCCTTAAGATCCTGGTAGAATAAAATCTCAAAAATACATCAAAAAAACTATGATTTATTGTAAATAATAATCTTTTCAAATATCTTGCACATTTGTTGGAGATATAATTTTAAAGATTATCTAAACATGATAATAAAGATGTAAAAATTTTAGGAAAAGAAAAAGACTCGCCTACAAGTTCGCCACAAGAACAAGAGAAAGCAAAGCAGAGGAACAAAGCTATTAAAACAGCACCAACCCCAGATGGCAAAGGCAGGGATAAAGTGTTAAAAATATGTGGGCATTAAAAACAGTGATTTAATTTTTATTTATAGATAACACTAGGAATTATTTAATGTCAATTGAAAAATAATTAATTTGGCAATTTGCAAATTATTTTGGGACATTTTGAGGTTTTTCAGATGTTAACTTAACTGTAGAGTAACAATCGATGTTTAAAAAGTTACCAAATTAATATTGCTTGATTTACTTCTACAATAGATTAGATGAATTGAAAATGATTGGTAAATTTAAATCGATATATATCTTCATGTCTTAGAAATAGAATAGTGTATTTTTTAAAAAATAGGTTGAAAAACATTCTAACTTTAAAATAAAAAGTTAATGTAATGATGTTGTAATTTAAACCCTTTTTAAGACCCATTTATTTTAACCTTTATCATTAATTCATTAGGAACTAGCGAAGACCCAGTGTATGTAAAGAATAATGTTTATTTTAGCAGCTCTGATTCTGATTTAGGAACAAATACTTAAATTAAATAGTTTTCCTTATAGAATTAAAATTATTTTTTATTTGACTTTAAAAGTGTCTCGTTCTACTCCATGGCTTCTTAAGTCCAAACACTAACAAACTATGACACTCACACACAAAGTACACAAAAATACCTATACACTTGTAATTATCCAAATTTGCATTTTCTATTTTGTTAATTTTCCCATTGAGTTACCTAAAATACTTGCTTTAAAACCTTTTTATTAGATTTTTTATTCTAGGGATTTATTTTTTTATTTTCTTTACTTTCTCTCTTTTCTCCCCATTTATGTATGTTTAAAATAATATTTAGAAAAGGTATTTGATTATGTTAGATGATCCAAGTGCTGGAAGTGTATCTGAAAGAGTCAAGAGAAAAAAGACTAGAAGTAGACACGAAGTAAGTGAATCGATTTATTATTACTTGGATGGTACTCTAATAAAATGGTCCTTACAGCTGGCTAATAAAACTATACCTTCTATCTAACCCTTTTGCCCCATTCCATGGTAGTGTTTTTGAAAGAGTGAAGAGAAAAAAGACTAGAAGTAGACATGAAGTAAGTACTTTTCCAGTATGGCGATCAAAACTGATTAATATCCGCTGGATTATATCCGGTTTTCAGTCATATTGAAAAATCATTTATGGCATCGTATTACAGAAAATTTTCACTTATATTAAAATAGAATCATAAAACTAATACCAGTTTTGTTACCCATACAATCGACCCCTTGGGGCTCACAAAACTGGGAGGAATAAACAATATACCCCCAAAACAATCTACAGAGCTGTAAATTATAGACCTCTAAGTCAGTGCAATGGTTTCAGCGATCTTACTGGAAAACACACACACTCAAACACATCTAGTCACATTAGTATATTATTTATATTTTATTTACTTTTCAGGAGCATTGTGAGAAATGCGGCGAAGCCATACCCCGCCGTAACATCACCGAACACCGCAAAGCTTGTTCCGGAACGACAGCCGCCAAAAAAGCACCTACCACTCCTCCTACCAACTCAAACAACACAGCAAATGGCGGCGGCGATACGCCGCCAGTTGCCTCTTCCAGTATCGCTACCAGAAGCGGCGGCGGGTTAAGCTTAACAATTCCTCCATCGCCTACAAATGATGCTCCGCAAATAAAACTAAGTATCGCGAGTCCGAGGGGTAGCGTGGCAACGTCTGTTAAGGGTGAGAGTGGAGGTGGTGGTAGCGGAAAGAAAACAACTCTGCGCAAATTATTCTCCTGTAGCTACTGTCACAAAAAGTTCTCATATAATTCTAGTATGAGGGTAAGTACATTAATACATTCATACAAAAGACGTTAAAAATGGTACCCAATGCTTATATATCTGACATGTGACACAGTAAAGATGAGGGGGAATACCGTTGCCTATAAACCGGCTTAGCTCAATACCCATGCATATTTAGAACTTTCAATCAAAGGATGTACAATTAAAGCGTTTGTTGTCTGTTACTAAACCTATAATCTATATCCTATATTTGGCTTTATTTGCATCACATTACAAGCAGATTTTGTCCTTGGATTATCTAGACTAGATGATCTCTTAAAATTGAAGGGAGGAAGTAGAGAAATAGCGTATTATGTTCCCAAGACTTTGATTTAGTATGAGCATAAACTATTTTAGGAGCATGTGAAACTGCACTATCACATTGAAATCAAACAGTTCATTAAACCTTACTACTTTATATAAACGGATTTTAAAAGTATAAAAGTGTTTTCAAATTATTGTTTTCAGGTTCACGAGAAAGTTCATCTTGGTGGTAAGCCATATCATTGTGACATGTGTGATGCAAAGTTCTCAAACAAATTTGATCTGTATGCACACGAGAAGGAACATAGTGATCAGAGGCCGCATAAGTGTGATATGTGCCAGGTATGTTTCTATCCAATGCGTACATCATTTTTTTATGTTCAAAATATCATTTCATCTAAATTTTCCTTTTTTTATTCACTCTCGCCATTATGATATTTTTGCTTGTTATGTTACATTTTTGTTATTGTTTCAATTTACTATGTTTCAATTCTACCATTCATCTATGTGGCAAGGCCTCCTTCTTAGTATCCAGTACCCAATATGACCTAACCTTGACCTAAAACAAACAAACGGAAACTAACCCCCGTCCCCTCCCCATAGTATCAATTTATTTTTAATTGAATAAGGGGTTGGGTTTTCAGTGCTCGATGGACACTTTTAGGTAAAGCGCCGAACCAATTACCTACAATTAAATTCTATCCATCTATCTATTCATCTTCTAATGAATCTATTATCTATTCAGGAAACATTTAAGACTGAAGAGAACCTAAGGTTCCATAAAATGATCCACTCAGCGCAAGAACCTATAACCTGTAAATACTGCAATAAATATTTCCAGGCAAACATCATGAAATCAATTTCCTGTGCAGTTTAATTTTCAGAACTTACTAGTTAATTTACATACCTGGATTACAACATTTTGTCTTTCTAAATATTTATTCTTGTGTTTCATATTAAGATTGTATTAAATTATTGTGGCATTTTTGCTTTTTTGGAGAGAACTTTTTACATTTTTGGCGCCAAATTGTCAAACTTTTGGCGGGAAACTGATTTTATGACGCAATGCAGACTAAGCAACAGCTGACTGAGCACGAGAAGGTGCACACCGGACCATTCAAGTGTACACACTGCGGCATCTCATATGATAAGGCCACCAAGCTGTCATCACATATCAAGTCAAAACATTCGAAGGAAACGGCGGCTGCAGCCAAATAATTAGGTTTAAGAGAGGATAGATTTGGTGTACAAAGTTGTTTGTAGCGCAGTTACACTTGAATTATAATATTTTGTACGTCTGTTAGTCGTTTATTTACGCGGGTTGTTTTACTCTACTGAATTTGCAGTATATTATATTTACAAAATAAGAATTTTTTTTTAATGTTTTCCAGTCTTAGGTCCTTTTGATTATGAATACAATTGCTGCGCTAGTTGTGGACATTAATATTCCTGCTTGTTGATTAGGTTAGTTTTTGAATAATTTCTTAGGTACCTAGGTAGTTTTTTTATGTAATGTTAACCAAAATCTGCCTTATTATTTTAAATTAAAATTTTGTTTTTTAACATTATTTTTGTATTATTTTTGAACTCTTAAGAGAAAAAAATATAAATTGAGAAAACTATAAAATAGTTGAGCTCTTTTAAGACTTTTTGGGTAAATCAAATTTACATTGAAAATTAATTTTGTAAGAAAATCTGCTAAAATTTTGGTTGTTCTATAAACTATGCATGATGTTATGCTTGTTATTTTTCATTTGTTGATTTAATATTTTAAATATATGTAAAGAAATGAACTGATATATATGTATTTTTTATTTGTTTACGAATCATTATGTTTTTCTTCTGATTTTTATAAATGTAAAAACGCCTGATGTATTGTATATTATTGTTTAGAATTGATAGTACGACTCAATCACTTAAAGAGACAGGTATTTAGTGATCTTATTCAATTTGAATCATATAATGTTTTTTTATGTTAAACTGTTTCTATCCTAAATGTATTTTACACTGTCCCTAAATCTTTAAAAGATAATATAGAACTTCAACTTAATTTCCATTGCGGCTTCGAAACCGATTAATATCCGCTGGATTAGAACCGGTTCGGTGCTGAATTGAAAAATCATGTATCGGATCGTATTTTAAACAATTTCCCACTAATAAAAGAAAAATCATAAAATCAATACCTGTTTCGTTGGCCAGGGCCAATAAAACTGGAATTAATCTTAAAATTTTTCATTTTATTAAACGCGGAAAGCTGTCTATAATACGATACAATAAATGACTATTTTTAGGTTCATTCAAATTGATTAAAATTGCTAAATATTATGCTACGTTACCGATATTGAACAATCCAAATTTTAGAAACCTGAATTTTTATGTAATAATATTTATTTATGAATTTTTACCTACTCATTAAAAATTAAAGTTTTTCCTCTGGGTTTTACTTAGAAAATGCAAGTAAAAAAAACCTATTATACTTTGGGAAGAACTAAAGAGGATATAAAAATTTTGGAAATCACTTTGTCTTCTATTACTTTCTCACTGAATATTTGGGTTATTGTAAACTCAGGGATATAGGAATGGGACAATGGATTTAATCTTCATTCTTTTGATTGTCATAGGGTTTTGGGTACTAGAATCAACTCATTTCTTCTTATTTTAGCTAATTTTTAAGATCTTGAGAACTGCCGCAAAATGTAGATTATGGTTCGTAATATAGACAGTTTTCCGCGGTTATTGAAATGAAAAGTTATAAGATTAGCCCCGAGGGGCTTATGTCTATTGTTAACAAAACTGGTATTAATTATATGATTTTTATATTAATATTCGTGAAAAATTGACTTTAATACGATGCTGTACATGATTTATCAGTATAGCTGAGAACTGGTTCTAATTCCAGTGGATATTAATCGGTTTCGAAGTCTTACTGGAAAAGAATTTCTTCTTGCAGAATTTAAAATTAAATTAATAGGCCATTGTCTTATCCCTATATTCCTGGGTAACTTTTAATAATATGTTTCTCATTAAGAAATCTTTATCTATCCTATTCCCATAGAAATAAGAAACCCTTTTGAGAATTGTTGTGTACTTTTTAATTGACTTGAAAATTTTCTAGATTTAAAAATATAATAATATTTATCTAAAATGGGAGATGGAGGAGGGGGCAGCAAGTTTGTGTCCGGTGGGGGACTCAATACTTCTCTACAAGGTAGGTTCATTTATAAATGTACTGATTGATATATATTTATTTAGTTGTTGCACTAGATTTTCTTGTATTCTAAAAGTGAAGTAATACTTCTGGCTGGCTAAAATAACGAATTTTTGAATAACTGTTTCATTTTTATTGGATTTAATTATTTCCGGCTGAACGTATCAGAAAGAATTTCCAATCGTTATACACTTTAATAGGATGTCCGTCTGCCAAAGTATTAGGATGTATGTGTGTCTGTATAACGATTTTTTTTTTGTATCTGGCCTTTTTTGTTCTATGTTTAATATTTTTAGATGTCTTGCCATTCTATAGGTTTTTTTACCAATGTCTGTACAGTACACGAAAGAACAGTAATCTTTTTTATTCCAAAAAAAGCATCAGTTTTTTTTATGAAAACTTCCTAGTTTTGTTTTATTTTTAAATTTTTTGAATTTGTCTGAACTGAACATACTTTATTTAGAGAACAAGAAGTGTTTAATGATGGATTTACGAACAGGCAGACCTCTGGATATTCCAGAGAGTGACCAGTTTGGCCGCTGCAGATATGTCACAGATTTTGAAAAATTAAATAGGTAGGTAAATTGTTTTCAAGTATCGTTATGAATCCGGTTAATATCCGCTGGATTAAAAAAGGTTCTTGGCTGTACTGAAAAATTATTTTTCGTATCATAGAATTTTTTCCACGAAAAATGAAATAAAAATCTCAAATTAAAACCAGTTTTAATATTTGCGTAAAACTCTACGATACGATAAATAAGTATTCTTTATACCACCCTAAGACTTTAATTTAAACTTAAACAATTTCTGGAGCTATGATTGTAAAGCTTCCTTTATAATAAGACCTTAAATTAGTTCAGTTGTTAGCGAGATTTTATTTGACATACAAAAAATTTCATGTTTTATATAATAGGATTGGAGAAGGAACGTATGGAATTGTTTATAGAGCAAGAGACACAAAATCTGGTGAAATTGTTGCTTTGAAAAAATTAAGGTAATCCAAAAATTTATAGGCAAGTGTTATTATTCGACCAGAAAGTTTTTTTTAAGATAAAAAAAACATACCTATCTAACTAATTTTAACTATTGAGTAACTGAGGGGAAAGAGACTCGAGAGAATATAGGACTGAAAATCAAATCGTTACCCATAGTTTAAAAAAATATTAGGTGGTTTGTTTAAATTTGCAGGGGTTAAACTTTTCCACAAATAATTTTTACTTACAGAAAGGATAACTTAGTTTATCATAATTGAAGGTATCGATTTACCGTCTGATTTTCTATTCCCTAAGATCAGTTGATAGTTGACCGCTGAACTGACCGGACGTATATTTCTACATATCCTGTATGACTTATAAATAGAAATTATTGGTGTTAGGGTGTCCAACAATTTTCTATTTTTAAAATGGCGACTAATAACAGTGAAATTCAAAGTGATAAAAATATTGAGAATTTATCAAAGATTCTCACTGAGCATAATGTGACAGCAGAAAAACTCATTGAACTTATATGCCAAGCTAAAGATAGTGAAAAAAAAACTCCACCTAATGTTTCTAAGCTAGAGCTATATTGCAATAGCAACGAACAGTATGCAAGAAATTGGGCAGTCAGGATACATGGGCTATCTGTGCCTTCTGATCTAGTCAAAAAAGCTGGAGCTGATGAAGCTTGTATGACAACAGCTTATAATGCTGTCATAGAACCTGTGTTGAGAAAGCTTACCCCTAAGCCTGAAGTCCTTGATGTGAACACTAAATGGGGGCCTGAAAAGCTTGACTGCGTTCCCAAATGCTTTGACCTTCTCTCAAATGGTCACTTTGTTGGTAGGAAACAGAATAATCAACCTAGAACCATAATTATAAGATTTGTTTCCAGGTATATGAGAAATCTTTTCCTTAGATATAAGAGGCAATATATGCCGAATCCAACTGCTGCTGAGGCCACTATGGGGGTAAAATATTACTCTGCCTATCCTGACCTAACTGCTAGAAATCACAAGTATCTCTTAGCTTTGAAAGAAGACGCTAGAGTCAAGGCTGCTTGGGCTTTTGATGGTAACATTAGGTTCTCCCTGGCTGATAGCAAAGGACAGGCAGCCTCTAGAGATGGCACTACTGAAGCTGAGCACTCTGAGGTATTTTTTGTAGATGATATAAGGATTGAGCCATCAGCTGTTGTTGATAATGCTGTAGCTGCACTTCATGATCCAGCAGCTAGTAGAAAAAGCCGAGCAGATCTTCCCTCTAACAATCGCCAATTGAGATCAAAAGGTCCAGGCAGAGAAGGTAGAGAATCTGGAGGGCGTGGCAGTCAGATTGGTGGACGTGGGGGGCAGCCTGGTGGACGTGGGGGGCAGCCTGGTGGACGTGGGGGGCAGCCTGTTGGACGTGGGGGGCAGCCTGGTGGACGTGGGGGGAAGCCTGGTGGACGTGGTGGTCAGCCTGCTGGGAAAGGTCGTGGAGCCCATGGGAGTCAGAAGTCTTCAGATTGTCCTGGAGCTGCCAGCATCAATTCTCTAAATGAAAATCAGGGCTGGCAAGATGTGATTAATGGAGCTCCTAAAGGTGAAGTTGTGAAAACTACAGGTTTATTGCCAAATGATAATGATCTTGCTCGTTCTCATTTTAATGCTGATTCATAGAAAGAATTAATTTCATTTTAATCTTAAAATTCTACCTCATGTAGTTTTTAATTTTACTTTTTTTTCATGTAACAATTTAATTCCTCTACATTCTTCAATTAAAGTAAATCTGATTTAATAACTTAACCTTATCACTTATTTAAAAAAATTGTCGGACACCCTAAACTTCTATAATTTCTTAGCCGTAAATGATAAATTCAACCCTTTTTTTTCTCACATGTATATATTATTTCCTTCCTCCCTCCTTCTCCCGCCCCTTTTCCCTTTTGATTACTCTTTCCCCCTTCATTTTACCTGTATACTTTACCACGTATGGGTGTGTGTGGGATTATTATTCTCTCCTACTATTAGATCTAATATAAATGAATGAAACATTCCATGGGCTTGGAACAGACAATTTAAGTAACAACAATTTTCATAGATTGTTATATGATGACAACGAAGATTTTGATATTTATAAAGAAATTGACTTAGATAGTTCATATTATTCTCCTGATCAATTTTGTGAAAAATTTAATAACTCTAAAAACATTTCTATTTTAAGTATAAATTTACAATCCATAAATGCTAAATTTTCTAGCCTTTCTGATTTAATTTATTTTTGGAAAGAAAAAGGGGTTATTTTTGACATCATTTGTATACAAGAATGTTACTCCATTGTCATTCCATCCATTTTTGAAATATCTTTGTATCATCCGATTGTATTTAAAACAAGATCAACTTTCGTTGGTGGAGGGGTAGCATATTATATTAACAAATCTTTAAATTTCTCTGTTCTAAATGAGTACTCCATTTTTCATGAAAAAATTATTGAAAGCTTATTTATTGAATTAGAATTTAACAACAAGAAAAAACTTGTTATTGGTAATTTTTACAGATCTCCTAGCACTGGTGTAAACAATCTCACACCTAATATGCAAATTGAGCTTTTTTTGGAACATTTTCAAGGTATTTTAGATTCTATTAATGAGAGAAAATGTAAAGCTATTCTCTGTGGAGATTTTAATCTAGATTTATTATCTTACAATGTACATAACTATACAGCTGATTTCGTCAGCATGCTCTGCAGCGCTGGCTTCTTGCAGCTGATCTCTAATCCTACTAGAGTGTCAGCCCATAATAATACAGCTACACTTATTGACCACATATGGACAAATGATATTAAGGATCAAATGGTTGCTGGAATAATAACCACTTATTTGAGTGATCACTTTTCAACTTTTCATTTTATTAGCACTAATAAACACAAGCCAAGCCCAAAAGTAATTTCCACCAGAGTCTTTTCTGACAATAATACTGAAAGCTTTAAAGATGACTTAAGTAATTTGTCTTTTAATGAAGTCTTTGAAAAAAATAACCCTACAGAAAGCTATGCTATTTTCCAAAACTTATTTCAATCTTCTTTTGAGAAAAACTTTCCTGTTAAAGAAATCAGATTTAATAAAAATTACCACTTCATTCAAAAATGGATGACCAACGGTATATTAAGGTCTAGGAATAAGAAATTTGAATTACAATCTAGATTAGCAAAAGTTCCAACAACTGAGAATAAGGAATTGTATACTAAATATAAAAATATTTATAACAAAGTTTTAAAAACTGCAAAAAAGTTATATTACAGTAATCTTCTTGTCTCCAACCAAAACAATCTTAAAAAGAGTTGGCAAATTATTAAAGATGCAGCTGGTTTGAACTCAAAAAGAAAATTTACAACTGATAAAATTATTGTTGAAGGTAATGACATTCTTGGTGAAAAGAACATAGGACAGGCATTTAATAGGCATTTCTCTAGTATTGCTCTTAATATTCGACAGACTATACCACCTACTGACAGACCACCTGATTCTTATCTTGAAGAATCTGGCAATCTTTTTAATATTCCCCCAATCACACCTGCAAATATAACCGAAATTGTTAATAACTTTGAGATAAAAAAATCTTGTGACAACCTTGGAATCTCATCATTCTTATTAAAAAAAGTTGTCCATTATATATTAGATCCTTTATGCCATATTTTCAATAAATCAATTGAACTTGGTTCGGTACCTGACCAATTTAAAATTGCAAAAGTAACTGCTGTCTTCAAAAAGGGCGGAGACCCTTTTAATCTTAATGATTACAGGCCAATTTCTCTACTTCTTATATTTTCAAAAATTCTAGAAAAGTTTATTGCTATTAACTTGCAAGCATATCTTTCTGAAAATAATCTTATTGATGAACTACAATTTGGATTCCAGCCAAATAACTCAACATTTCATCCCATGATTCACCTACTTAATCACGTTAGTAAAGCTATGAATAACAAGGAGTATACAATTGGAATCTTTTGTGACATTCGTAAAGCCTTTGACTGTGTTCCCAAAAATACTCTTCTGATGAAGTTACGTAAATTTGGCATCCATGGCAATATGCTCAATTGGTTTGAATCATATTTAACAGGTAGAAATCAATTTGTTAAATTTGGCCTTTTTGATTCTGATCCATTAGAGATAGATAGTGGAGTGCCCCAAGGTAGCATATTAGGTCCTATTTTGTTTCTTATATTTTTTAATGACTTGCCTAAAACAACACTTTTAAAAGTCCTTCTCTTCTGTGATGACACCACTATATTAGCATCTGGTAAAAACCTGAATGAGCTTGTTGAATTTGTTAATGCAGAACTCAAAAATATTTCCCAGTGGTTTAGGGCTAATCAAATGTCATTACATC
Source organism: Acartia tonsa (assembly GCF_053477335.1). Taxonomy (NCBI): domain Eukaryota; kingdom Metazoa; phylum Arthropoda; class Copepoda; order Calanoida; family Acartiidae; genus Acartia; species Acartia tonsa. The sequence goes on along the minus strand of NC_137262.1, from coordinate 57,461,563 downwards.
CCAACAAAACAAAATTCACTATATTTTATCCTACCCCCTCTCTTATTCCTTGGAATGAAATCAATCTCTATTTTGATGATAATGAACCAAATACCCTTTACCCTAACCCTTTACTTAGACATAGAATTGACTTTGTCAACCATGAAAGTGATATTCCAGCTATAAAATTTTTAGGTATTTTTCTGGACCCAGCCTTGAATTTCAAAGTTCATATAAATGAGTTGAACAAAAAACTCTCTAAATCATTATTTTGTCTACGAAAATGCCAAAGTCTACTTACTGAAAAGGCCCTCAAGGCTCTGTATTTCTCTATTTTTCATTGTCATTTGGTTTATGGAATCCTTATTTATTCGTGTGCATCACATTCAAATCTTACTGGTATCATAACAAAACAAAAAATGGCTGTAAGATGTATTAAGCAAGCAACTTATTACAGTCATTCTCGACCTTTATTTAAAGAGCTCAATATTTTACCCTTTGAATCTTTATCACTTTATTTTAAATTAAAATTTATTTATGAGTACATAAATAACTTGTTGCCCAGGTCTTTTAATAATATGTGGCCAAGAAGGGGGGAATTAAATGGTAACTATAATTTGAGGAACAATAATAATCTCACTGTTCCTTTTTCCAGAATCAACTTAGTAGAGAGGCTTCCTCTTTGTTCTCTACCTAATACATGGAATAGTTTTAATGACCGTGACAATATAAAAAATGCCTTAAACCTAAATCAATTTAAGAAGCAGCTTAAAAAATGTATTCTCTCAAGAATAGATATAACATGTAATAGACTACTTTGTCGTTCTTGCCACCTAAGAATGTAAAACCTCTATGTTGTCTGTTTTACAAGCCTTAGATTAATCAATTCTCAATTCTTTACTTAATTATAAGTATTTTAATCATTAATATGAACTCACACACACTCACACAATCATCCTACCATTTCCGTCTGCAAATCCTTTCTCTATTCATATCCCTGTAATATACCCTTATAAAATGTTTACTTTCTCGTTTTAATAAAAAGATTCACACTACCTTTTAGCTTATTTTTCTATGATATTTGCAAAGGCTATCTAATATCACCTCGAGAGAGATTATTTAGTCCTTTGACACGTATATTAACTTTTTTGTCTTATGTGGATATTATTAACCTTGTTATTATACTGTAATTAATTAATCATGATCAATTTTACTGCTTGTTTGTGATTATTTATGTCATGTATATATGTATGCCTATTTTACTATGTGTCATAAAATAAATATTTCATTTCATTTCATTTCATTTCACTAAGTAGCTGGTATTTTACTAAGGGGGTGGGGGTGGGGGGGGGGGGGGGTAATGCAACCATCTCGTAATCAATGATTAAATGGCACTTAGAATTTGAATTTCGACCTGAAATTTTGCATGAATAATCCTTGGTAGGTCTATTTTCCCTAAATCGAACAAAAAGTTGGGAAAGTAACGGCTAACAGCTGGCGGCTCAGCCGTTTTGCTATTTTTTTTGATATCTTAAGGCAAATTAGTCACGAAACCTATCTCCACATAATACTTTTTGTCGCTCAAAAACCTTATCAAGCGGTTCTAGCCGGTAGCTGTACTACTAGAAATTTAAAAATGGTTATTGCTATCATTTAAAATGAATTAAACCAAAAATATGTTTTAAAAAGTTGATTCCTGCGTAATTAATGATGAATTTGCCCTTAAAAAAATGCAAAAAACGGCTAAATGGCTGAGCCGCCAGCCGTTACTTTTCGATTTAGGGAAAATAGACCTACCAAGAATGCGAGAAATAACTATTCTCATTCAGAATGGAAAGAGAAAAGGATGGTATACCCGTGTCTGGTTTAAGAGAAATTTCTATTCTACTCAACTGTGATCATGAAAATATTGTCAGGTACGGTTTATAGCCAGGGATATAAAGGGATAGGACAATTGACGATAAATTGATGTACATCCCCTATACACAAACTTATTCCTTCTGTAAGTTACAATTAGTGGTTGAAACATCAAGACACTCAACTAGATGAACCAACTAATCAAAATGCAATGAAAGTTCCCAAAGTTCTTGACCAAACGAATAAGAAAACGTTATCATAAAACTTTTGTAATAAATAGCTTATTGTCTCCTTTCTTCCTATTTTATAGCTGTGTACGTAGCGAAGTTACTCTGTAATTGGCTTATTCACATTTTTGTAAATTCAAAAGGAAATCAACATCCAAAATTAGTCGGCACTTAAACTATAATGATAAGAGAAAATATCTTTTTATTAGTTTTAAAGGGCATTTCCCCCATAATCAAAATTTCGTTTTAATTTAAATTCTTTAATATGGTTTTTTAAAGTTAATTTGTTTTGTTGCGAATAATATAAAAAATATAACATTTAAAATAATCAAATTTTTACTCAGAGTGCAAGAGATTGCAGTGGGGCGAAGTTTGGAATCAATTTTCCTTGTCATGTATTATTGTGAACATGATCTTGCCAGTCTGCTTGATAACATGCAGAATCCATTCTCTGAATCACAGGTATTATTCTACACTTGATCCATTTAGGCTGTTACTTTAATACACTTTAGGTAACTATTTTTATCCGTATTATTGTGAACATGATCTAGCCAGTCTGCTTGATAACATGCAGAATCCATTCTCTGAATCACAGGTACTGTTATATACTTGATCCATAAATGTGTTTGTTGTATTCTTCACTTGATCCATATTTGTTGTTACTATAATACACTTATCTTTTTGCACTGGTTTGATAACATGCAGCAAAATCCATTCTCTGAATCACGGTTACTATTCTACACTTGATCCACATTTTTATTAGTCAGGGATCTAAAGGGATAAGACAATGACCGATAAAATAATATACATCAACAATGATGATACGTAAAATAACCCCATACGTAAAAGTCCCCAAAGTTGTTGTTAAGACAACGAATAAGAAACTTAGTTATAAAACTTTTGGGACTAGTGTGATAAACAGTCCACCAATGTCCCTTCCCTCCCTGATATTAGTGCTATTCTTAACTTGATCCATTTAGTTTAATACTTTAGTTTACTTGATCAATTTATATGAATTATATTTCTACCATGATATAGCATTTGCTAGTCTCCTTAATTAAACGCTAAAAAAACATTTATTATAATATTCTTCACTTGATCCCTAGTACCATTCTTTACTTGATCAAGGTTTTGTATTCAGGTGAAGTGTATAATGCGGCAAGTATTCCAAGGATTGGCCTACCTCCACTCAAACTTTATTGTCCATAGAGATTTGAAAGTTTCGAACCTGCTGCTCACTGGTCAAGGAAGCCTAAAGATTGCTGACTTCGGACTAGCAAGGTAAAACATGACAATTGATATATTATTACTTGGATGTTGTATCAGTTTGTCATGTTCTCTGATAAAGTAATACTCGCAGCTGGCTAAAATAACAATTACCCCCCATCCACCTCCTTTACCACGTCACCTCCCCTTCTACTAGATTAACGAACTTACCAATAAATGAGATCCACTTTAGCAACCCAAATTGACGACAAATTTTCAAATTTGTCGTTATATCCTTTTATATCATATATCCATATCTTAACACGCATCGTTGGTTTTATAAAGCTTAGCTTTCACTACTCTGTCTGTAATCAACAATGGATTCTTAATAAATGTTTAAGTTTAGATATATAATCAAACTACCTGGCAGAATGGATGGAGACCCTTTTCGTCTGATTGCAAATTACTTTCTGTTCTTTTGTATGGACTTGGATTTGATTAATTTTGCCAGCGCATTTAGCTAAATTCAAAGACCGAATGAAAAATCGGGACAGGGTCCACGCCCTGTGGGCAGAGTTTCATATAGTCCTATATTTTTAGACATTTTAATTATGTAATCTAAAAGCTCATTTATGTTAGATATTATGGCCTACCATTGAAACCTATGACCCCGCGGGTTGTAACCCTGTGGTACAGAGCCCCAGAGTTGCTGCTGAATGCCAAGACCCAAACCACTGCCATAGACATGTGGAGTGCTGGGTGTATACTCGGAGAGTTGTTAGCTCATAAACCTTTATTACAGGTACAAATGTTTTTTAGCTAATGCCAAGCTTTTGAAGGTTTTAAAAAAATGTTTTGGTGCTTTTCGTCAAAGTGCATAGCGAGCATAGAATCCCCTCCGATCTCTAATTTGAAATAAGGGAGGAGGAGTCTTTTCCCCTATGCATGCAAAACCCTTGCGGGAGGCTCTAACCTAAGACGCCCTATCCCTTCGGAGCTACTCTACCCAATATTATGTAAGCTAACCTAACCTTGCATAAATAAATAGCCTAACCTAGTAAAAAAAATTTCGCCAATTATAACTAAAAATATTGTTTTGTTTAAAAGACCAAGCTCCTTTTTAAAATTGTCATCTACAAAAATTCTGTAAAATATCCACTTTTTTGTAAAAAATACAAAAGACACAAAACGATTACTCAACTATTATTATCCAATTAAAAAGATAAGATGGTGATAAGAAAGAATATTTTGTTTCAATTAAGTTAGTAATGCAATATACAATAACAGAAAAATATTGTTTATATTAGTTATTTCATGATATTTTTAACGTAACAAAACATTTTATTAATATAAATTGATGCATATCTCTAAGTTTTTTGGTTGAAAAGTTTGGACACTTCTAGTTTGAACCAACCAATCAAGATTTACTAAAAGACCGCATTGATGCTTATTAAACTTTTAATAATTTAATATTTCTTTTCCTATTTAATTTCGAAAATTATTTATTTTTCCTTAAATTAAAATAGTTTGAAAAGGGGGATGTGGAAAATAACCATTTGGGCAGGGGGGGGGGGGGTTTACTCGAGAACCCTTAGAGCTAGAGGGAGCTAATTTTGGATATAAGCTTCTATGGGGCCAAAGTTACTTTTAAAATTATCGTCAACCCCCACCCCCCCCCCCCCCAATTTTTTTTTTTTTTTTTGGGGGGGGCGGGTGGATTATACTATAGGATGTTTCTTATAAACGACTTGAGATAAATGGAGCAAACCTTTGGATACAAGTTTTGTAGGCCTATATTTGATTTTAGAATTATCGTTGACCACCCACCCACCCCAAAACCCCTAATTTGGGGGGGCGGGTGAATTATACTATAGGGTGTTTCTCATAAACGACTTGAGATAAATGGAGCAAACCTTAGGATACAAGTTTTGTAGGCCTATATTTGATTTTAGAATTATCGTTGACCACCCACCCACCCCAAAACCCCTAATTTGGGGGGGGCGGGTGAATTATACTATAGGGTGTTTCTCATAAACGACTTGAGATAAATGGAGCAAACCTTAGGATACAAGTTTTGTAGGCCTACATTTGATTTTATAATTATCGTTGACCACCCACTCACCCCCAAACCCCTAATTTGGGGGGGGGGGGCGGGTGGATTATACTATAGGGTGTTTCTCATAAACGACTTGCAGCAATTTTATTTTGGGTGCTACTCCCTTAGTTTTAGAGATAATTGGATGAAATCTTTTGGGCTGGGTCACTAATTACCCCAACTATTGGTATCTTTTAAAAAAAACGGCTGCGAGACCGCCGCTCCCGCCGCCATTTACCGCCGCCACCAAAAATTTTTTTTTTTATTGCATTTCTCGCCAAATTAGGCAATTTGGAATGTTATTTTTTTCAAAAATTTTTCGCCTTACAAGCAACCCTGCGGGGGATTTAGTCATTTTTTTCAAATTCTTGAAAAAAATAACATGGTCTCAAATGATTCCAAATTGCCTAAATTTTTTGGTGGCGGCGGTAAACGGCGGCGGGCGGCGGGAGCGGCGGTCTCGCAGCCGTTTTTTTTTAAAGATACCAATAGTTGGGGTAATTAGTGACCCAGCCTAAAAGATTTCATCCAATTATCTCTAAAACTAAGGGAGTAGCACCCAAAATAAAATTGCTGGTATGTCGTGTTATGAGTCACCACATTCCCCCCCCCCCCCCTTTACTTACAATTTTGTTTCGACTTTTATTTTGGGTGCTACTCCCTTAGTTTTAGAGATAATTGGATGAAATCTTTTGGGCTGGGTCACTAATTACCCCAACTACTGGTATCTTTAAAAAAAAAACGGCAGCGGGACCGCCGCTCCCGCCGCCGTTTACAGCCGCCACCAAAAAAAAATTTTTTATTGCATTTCTTGCCGAATTAGGCAATTTGGAATCATTTGAGACCATTTTTTTTTCGAGAATTTGAAAAAAATGACTAAATCCCCTGAAGGGTTGCTTGTAAGGCGAAAAATTTTTGAAAAAAATAACATGGTCTCAAATGATTTCAAATTGCCTAATTCGGCGAGAAAAGCAATAAAAAATTTTTTTTTGGTTGCGGCAGTAAACGGCGACGGGCGGCGGGAGCGGCGGTCCTGCCGCCGTTTTTTTTTAAAGATACCAATAGTTGGGGTAATTTGTGACCCAGCCCAAAAGGTTTCATCCAATTATCTCTAAAACTAAGGGAGTAGCACCCAAAATAAAATTGCTGGTATGTCGTGTGACGAGTCACCACATTTCCACCCCCCCCCCCTTTACTTACAATTTTGTTTCGAATTTTATTTTGGGTGCTACTCCCTTAGTTTTAGAGATAATTGGATGAAATCTTTTGGGCTGGGTCACTAATTACCCCAACTACTGGTATCTTTTAAAAAAAACGGCAGCGGGACCGCTGCTCCCGCCGCCGTTTACAGCCGCCACCAAAAAAAAATTTTTATTGCATTTCTTGCCGAATTAGGCAATTTGGAATCATTTGAGACCATTTTTTTTTCGAGAATTTGAAAAAAATGACTAAATCCCCTGAAGGGTTGCTTCATAGAATAAGGAGGAATAGAAATGAAAACCCTAAATATTTCTGGGAAATTTGAAGGAATCTTTGACTTGTGCAGTAAAAACAATAATGATAAAGTACAAATCACAATGACTAGTTGGACAAAACTAGAAAAGTTTAATTTGTATCAACATCTAATATAAGAAACATAAGAGCGCAACCTAGTTTTATAATATAAATACTGAGACCAATATTTTTTTGTAAATTTTCTTACATAATAATTTTTTTAAGGCTTAATATGCACATTAAATTCATTTTTAATTCATTGTGAATAGGGAAGAGGAAGCTGGATTCTTGGCTACATGGCTTTTAGTAAATCATTGGAAAAGAAATTTATTTTGAATATTTTTTCTGAATAATTACTGAAACCATGTTATTAACTAACAGCCTTGTAGCCGTTTTGGTCTTTCAAAAGTACCAATTTTACTTCAGGCTAGCCAGGCAGAATCTTCTACCTGGATTCTATTCTATACTTTATCTTCTTTGGGTTGCTTGTAAGGCGAAAAATTTTTGAAAAAAATAACATGGTCTCAAATGATTCCAAATTGCCTAATTCGGCGAGAAAAGCAATAAAAAATTTTTTTTTGGTTGCGGCAGTAAACGGCGACCGGCGGCGGGAGCGGCGGTCCTGCCGCCGTTTTTTTTTAAAGATACCAATAGTTGGGGTAATTTGTGACCCAGCCCAAAAGATTTCATCCAATTATCTCTAAAACTAAGGGAGTAGCACCCAAAATAAAATTGCTGGTATGTCGTGTGACGAGTCACCACATTTCTCCCCCCCCCCCCCCCTTTACTTACAATTTTGTTTCGAATTTTATTTTGGGTGCTACTCCCTTAGTTTTAGAGATAATTGGATGAAATCTTTTGGGCTGGGTCACTAATTACCCCAACTATTGGTATCTTTTAAAAGAAACGGTGGCGGGACCGCCGCTCCCGCCGCCGTTTACAGCCGCTACCAAAAAAAAATTTTTTATTGCATTTCTCGCCGAATTAGGCAATTTGGAATCATTTGAGACCATGTTATTTTTTTCGAGAATTTGAAAAAAATGACTAAATCCCCCGCAGGGTTGCTTGTAAGGCGAAAAATGTTTGAAAAAATAACATGGTCTCAAATGATTCCAAATTGCCTAATTCGGCGAGAAATGCAATAAAAATTTTTTTTTTGGTGGCGGCGGTAAACGGCGGCGGGAGCAGCGGTCTCGCAGCCGTTTTTTTTAAAGATACCAATAGTTGGGGTAATTAGTGACCCAGCCCAAAAGATTTCATCCAATTATCTTTAAAACTAAGGGAGTAGCACCCAAAATAAAATTGCTGCAAGTCGTTTATGAGAAACACCCTATGTGGTGACTTATCACACGACATACCAGCAATTTTATTTTGGGTGCTACTCCCTTAGTTTTAGAGATAATTGGATGAAATCTTTTGGGCTGGGTCACTAATTACCCCAACTTTTGGTATCTTATAAAAAAACGGCGGCGGGACCGCCGCTCCCGCCCCCCGCCGCCGTTTACCGCAGCCACCAAAAAAAAATTTTTTATTGCATTTCTCGCCAAATTAGGCAATTTGGAATTATTTGAGACCATGTTATTTTTTTCAAGAATTTGAAAAAAATGACTAAATCCCCCGCAGGGTTGCTTGTAAGGCGAAAAATTTTTGAAAAAAATAACATGGTCTCAAATGATTCCAAATTGCCTAATTCGGTGAGAAATGCAATAAAAAAAATTATTTTGGTGGCGGCGGTAAACGGCGGTCTCGCAGCCGTTTTTTTTTTAAAGATACCAATAGTTGGGGTAATTAGTGACCCTGCCAAAAAGATTTCATCCAATTATCTCTAAAACTAAGGGAGTAGCACCCAAAATAAAATTGCTGCAAGTCGTTTATGAGAAACACCCTATAGTATAATCCACCCGCCCCCCCCCCCCAAATTAGGGGTTTGGGGGTGAGTGGGTGGTCAACGATAATTATAAAATCAAATATAGGCCTACAAAACTTGAATCCTAAGGTTTGCTCCATTTATCTCAAGTCGTTTATGAGAAACACCCTATAGTATAATTCACCCGCCCCCTCCCCCCCCCCCAAATTAGGGGTTTTGGGGTCGGTGGGTGGTCAACAATAATTCTAAAATCAAATATAGGCCTACAAAACTTGTATCCTAAGGTTTGCTCCATTTATCTCAAGTCGTTTATGAGAAACACCCTATAGTATAATTCACCTGCACCCCCCCCCCTAAATTAGGGGTTTTGGGGTGGGTGGGTGGTCAACGATAATTCTAAAATCAAATATAGGCCTACAAAACTTGTATCCCAAGGTTTGCTCCATTTATCTCAAGTCGTTTATGAGAAACTTCCTATAGTATAATCCACCTGCCCCCCCCAAAAAAAAAAAATTTGGGGGGTGGGGGTGGGGGGTCGACGATAATTTTAAAAGTAACTTTGGCCCCATAGAAGCTTATATCCAAAATTAGCTCCCTCTAGCTCTAAGGGTTCTCGAGTAAACCCCCCCCCCCCTGCCCAAATGGTTATTTTCCACATCCCCCTTTTACAGAAATATATTTCAGGGTAAATCAGAAATCCACCAGTTGCAGTTAATAGTTGACCTATTGGGTACTCCCAACGATCATATTTGGCCAGAATTTTCTTCCTTGCCAGCTGTTCAGGTAAGAGTTATTAATCGTATTAAAAACAGCTTTGCGCGGATATTAAAATGTACAAATATAACTAAACTTAAAAGATTTAAACCTTTTTTTTACCTCCGAGATGCCAAAGGCTCGGGCTAAAAAATTGCTTTAATCTTATGCTTGTACATTTTTATATTCGTAGAAAGTTATATATAATACGATGATATACATAATTTTTCAGTATGGCTGAGAACAAGCTCTAATCCACCGGATATTAAGGGGGGGGGGGGGAGTTTGTACACTTATAGGAAATGAAATATATAGCAGCATCAAAGTTTGGGAGGGCCGTGTGGGCTTGTTTTTAAAGTTATCAACCTAATTCTTTTTGTAGGCTCTCTTATATGACTGGATATACACGTATTTCTTTGAAAATTGAATTTCGGCTTTTTCCTTCTAGGGGCTTGTGGAGCAAAAGACCCCCCAAACACACTAAAAATATGAGTTCTGACTTTATTTTTAAAGATATCAACCTGATTTTTTTATAATACTTTTTTAACATAACCGAATCAACTAACCATTACAGATTTCATTTTGGGACTTACCTTCTAGGGGCCTGTGGAGCAAAAGACCCCCCAAAACACTAAAAATATGAGTTCTGACCTTATTTTTAGAGATATCAACCTGATTTTTTTTATAATACTTTTTTAACATAACCGAATCAACGAACCATTACAGATTTCATTTTGGGAATTTCCTTCTAGGGGTTTGTGGAGCAAAAGACCCCCTAAAACACTAAAAATATGAGTTCTGACCTTATTTTTAAAGATATCAACCTGATTTTTTTTTATAATACTTTTTTAACATAACCGAATCAACAAACCATTACAGATTTCATTTTGGGACTTTCCATCTAGGGCCTTGTGGAGCAAAAGACCCCCAAAAACACTAAAAATATGAGTTCTGTGCTTATTTTTAAAGATATCACCCTGATTTTTTAAGAATAATACTATTTTAACATAACCGAACTAAGAAACCATTACGTATTTCATTTTGGGACTTTCCTTCTAGGGGCTTGTGGAGCAAGACCCCCCAAAACACTAAAAATATGAGTTCTGAGCTTATTTTTAAAGATGTCAACCTGATTTTTTTTTATAAAAATACTAATTTAACATGACCGAATCTACAAACTATTACAAATTTAATTTTGGGACTTTCCTTCTAGGGGCTTGTGGAGCAAAAGACCCCCAAAAACAATAAAAATATGAGTTCTGTGCTTATTTTTATAGATATCAACCTGATTTTTAAAAAATAATACTATTTTAACATAACTGAACTAAGAAACCATTACGGATTTCATTTTGGGACTTTCCTTCTAGGGGCTTGTGGAGCAAGTCCCCCAAAACACTAAAAATATGAGTTCTATGCTTATTTTTAAAGATATCAACCTGATTTTTTAAAAATACTAATTTTTTAACATAACCGAACTAAGAAACCATTACGGAATTCATTTTGGGACTTTCCTTATAGGGGCTAGTGGAGCAAAAGACCCCAAAAACAATAAAAATATGAGTTTAGAGCTTATTTTTAAAGATGTCAACCTGATCTATAAAAAAAAAAAATTAACACAACCGAATTAAGGAACCATTACAGATTTCATTTTAGGACTTTCCTTCTTGGGGCTAGTGGAGCAAAAGACCCCCAAAACACTAAAAATATGAGTTCTGAGCTTATTTTTAAATATATCAACCTGATTTTTTCTTAATAATACTATTTTAACAAAACCGAATCTACGAAACATTACAGATTTCAATTTGGGACTTTCCTTCTAGGGCTAGTGGAGCAAAAGACCCCAAAAAAACACTAAAAATAGAAGTTCTGAGCTTATTTCTAAATCTATGAACTATTACAAATTTCATTTTGGGACTTTCCTTCTAGGGGCTTGTGGAGCAAAAGACCCCAAAAACACTAAAAATATGAGTTTTGTGCTTATTTTTAAAGATATCAACCTGATTTTTTAAAAATAATACTTTTTTAACATAACCGAACTAAGAAACTATTACAGATTTCATTTTGGGACTTTTGCCCCACTAGCTTCTAGAAGAAAAGTCCCAAAATGAAATCTGTAAAAGTTACCAAGTTCGGTTATGTTAAAAAAGTGTTCCTAAAAAAATCAGGTTGATATCTTTAAAAATAAGCACAGAACTCATATTTTTAGTGTTTTGGGGGTCTTTTGCTCCACTAGACCCTAGAAGGAAATCCGAAAATGAAATCTGTAAAAGTTTCTTGATTCGGTTATGTTAAAAAAGTATTTTAAAAAATCAGGTTGATATCTTTAAAAATAAGGTCAGAACTCATATTTTTAGTGTTTTGGGGGGTCTTTTGCTCCACAAGCCCCTAGAAGGAAATTCCAAAAATGAAATCTGTAATGGTTTGTTAATTCGGTTATGTTAAAATAGTATTATATCTAAAAAATCAGGTTGATATCTTTAAAAATAAGCACAGAACTCATATTTTTAGTGTTTTTGGGGGTCTTTTGCTCCACAAGCCCCTAGAAGGAAAGTCCCAAGATGAAATCTGTAATGGTTCTTTGATTAAGTTATGTTAAAAATGTATTATAAAAAAAATTCAGGTTGCTATCTTTAAAAATAAGGTCAGAACTCATATTTTTAGTGTGTTTGGGGGGTCTTTTGCTCCACAAGCCCCTAGAAGGAAAGTCCCAAAATGAAATCTGTAATGGTTCGTTGATTAGGTTATGTTAAAAAAGTATTATAAGAAAAAATCAGGTTGATATCTTTAAAAATAAGGTCAGAACTCATATTTTTAGTGTTTTGGGGGGTCTTTTGCTCCACAAGCCCCTAGAAGGAAAGTGCCGAAATTCAATTTTCAAAGAAATACGTGTATATCCAATCATAACAGAGAGTCTACAAAAAGAATTAGGTTGATAACTTTAAAAACAAGCCCACACGGCCCTCCCAAACTTTGATACTGAATTTCATTTCCTATAAGTGTACAAACTCCCCCCCCCCCCCTAGATATACCACACTTTTCTGGGATCTTGCTGGGTCAAGTATTAACTGTTAGGAATATCGAAGAATGACTCCATGCAAAATTTGAGCCGGATCCGGCCAAAACCGGCCGTGAATTTTATGAAAAACCGGTTTTTTCCGGTTTTTAGGGGGTATCTGTAAATCGATTCAGCTGGAGCAAAACCGGTTAGAGGTAAAAAAAATTTTACTTCACATGAAATTTAGCCAATGCAATTGCCTACAAAAATGTACTTGATCATCAACTTGATTGGACAACTCTTTCCCCTCCTAAATGTCCATTAAAACCTCGGAAACGGCAAAAATCGCCAAAAATCACGCCTTCGGCGGCAAATAACGGCTAAACGGTCAGCCGGAGGCGAATGAAACATAAATAAAGAAATGTCTGCCTCAAAAAGTTGTTCAACATCACAGAGATGCTTGAAGTCTCTAAAACGACTCCTTCCCCTCCTTTAAGGGGAAAAACTGAAAAAACCTGATTTTCAAAAGTATGCCCACTTCATGGGTGTGGGGGGCACTGAACCCGTCACCCCAGGGTCACCAAATATAAAGTCTAGGCGGCCCACAATGCTGAATTTTCACCAAGTGAAAGTCTTGTGTCATTATCTCTTATGAGAAAAAAGTTATTAATTAATTAAAATTTCAAATTGTGATTTTTTGATGGATTTCTTTGATGAAATGACAAGCCGGTCAATTTTTAGGCCATTTTTTGCGGTTTTTGGGCCGTCACACCCAAACGGTTTGAGATAATCTCACGGGACCTTTTGCCCAACCTAAGTCTGGTTATTTGTGAGGTCTAGGAAAAAAAACAGACTTACGCAAAAGATTATAATTATAATCTTTACACAGAAAAAAGGCACGAGGTGAGGGTTTGAGGGGGCAAAATGAGCCGACCAGCGATTTTTGACGGCACGCAGCGACGTCGTGCTTCATCCAATCCGGGATTTTTTTTTCTTAGACCTTACAAATAACCAGGCTTAGGTCGGGCAAAAGGTCCCGTGAGATTATCTCAAACCGTTTGGGCGTGGCGGGCCGAAAACAGCAAAAAATGGCCTAAAAATTGACCAGCCTGTCATTTCATCTAAGAAATCCATCAAAAAATCACAATTTGAAATTTTAATTAATTAATAACTTTTTTCTCATAAGAGATAATGACACAAGACTTTCACTTGGTGAAAATTCAGCATTGTGGGCCGCCTAGACTTTATATTTGGTGACCCTGGGGTGACGGGTTCAGTGCCCCCCACACCCATGAAGTTGGCATACTTTTGAAAATAACGTTTTTTCAGTTTTTCCCCTTAAAGGAGGGGAAGGAGTCGTTTTAGAGACTTCAAGCATCTCTGTGATGTTGAACAACTTTTTGAGGCAGACATTTCTTTATTTATGTTTCATTCGCCTCCGGCTGACCGTTTAGCCGTTATTTGCCGCCGAAGGCGTGATTTTTGGCGATTTTTGCCGTTTCCGAGGTTTTAATGGACATTTAGGAGGGGAAAGAGTTGTCCAATCAAGTTTATGATGAAGTACAATTTTGTAGGCAATTGCATTGGCTAAATTTCATGTGAAGTAAAAATTTTTGTACCTCTAACCGGTTTTGCTCCAGCTGAATCGATTTACAGATACCCCCTAAAAACCGGAAAAATCGGTTTTTCATAAAATTCACGGCCGGTTTTGGCCGGATCCGGCTCAAATTTTGCATGGAGTCATCCTTTGATATTCCCAACAGTTGATACTTGACCCAGCAAGATCCCAGAAAAGTGTGGTATATCTACCCCCCCCCCTCTTAGCAATACTGAAATTATATTTTTATAGTAAAGTAACTACTACCAGCGGTTAGGCTCCTAGAAGTTTCAAAGGCACTTGATAAAGGGAAAGAGGGTAAATTTGTCCCACCACTTTGGTTTCAAACCAAAAAAGAAAAGTCATGTTTGGGGGGAGAGGGAGGGGGAAGGTTTTGAAAGGAATAGTTACACACATTCCCTGAACCTATAAGAAGCTTCACAGTAAAAGAGAACCATATCGATTCAGCGGTAAGCGAGTTCATTCGCTTTACAAATAAAAACAGATAGTCAGACATCCTGTTATTTTATATTTTGATAGTTCATTACTACAATTAGACACTAGATGTCTTTGTTTTTTAGGATTTCGATTTGAAACAGCAGCCGTACAACAATATAAAGCAGAAATTTCCGTGGTTAAGCCCTGCGGGGTTGAGACTCCTAAACTTCCTGTTCATGTATGATCCTAACAAGAGGGCTACAGCCACTGAGTGCCTTCAATCATCTTACTTTCAGGTTGGATTGAATTTCTTTTAGGCTTAATTCAGATTTAATAAAAACTAAACATACCTTATCAACTTATTTATTTGATAAGAATTATTTCATAGCGGAAAATGAAATAAGTATATAAAGATAAATAGGTACATTTAAAAAAGATTTGAACATAAATCTGTGGGTTTGTATGCTGTAGACGAAAAGACACTCATCATTTTTTCATTTCAAAACTATTCTTGTTTTTTAGGAACCTCCTTTGCCCTGTGATCCTAAACTAATGCCAACATTTCCACAACACAGGAATTTTGTTCATACTATTTTTATCTATCTATCTATCCTTATACTAAAGTAACAGGATGTCTGTGTGTGTATCTGTGTGTGTGTCTGTGTGTCTGTACCGAAGGATCTCGCTAACCGCTGAACCGATCGGGTTCTCCTTAACAGGGTAGCTTCTCATAAGTCCCGGGAAGGTTTATAACTATTTTGGGGGAGGGTACCACCACCCTCCCAAGAGAAATGACAAAAAAATCGAAATTTTAAAAAATGTAGGGGAGACTTCAACGTCAAATAAGGTGGTATCGTACATAAAAAATTAACTTTAACGAACAAAAACATTTAAAGTGCCACTAGAGGCCTCTAGGGGCGTAGCCGCTAGTATTTAATATTTAAGTAGCTGGATGTGTGTTTTGGTTCAGGTATCTTAAGAAATAAGACAATGGCCGATAAATTGATGTACACCTCCAATGATAATACACATAAATATTCTCCTTCTGTAGATTGCGATTAGTGAATGAAACGTTTGGACACTAAACGTAATGAACCAAACAATCAAATTCAAAAACAGTCCTCAAAGTTAACGAATGAGAAAACGTTATTATAAAACTTTGAGGGCTAGTGTTACAAACAGCTCAACCCCTCCCTTCCTGGTTTTTATTACCATGGCTTTAGGAATAAAGAATTACATTCTAAAACTTATTAAGCTTCAGACAAAAAAACATTACTACTCTATATTATAGTAATTATTATTAATTTAGAAATAAATGCTTACATTTCAAAAATCAATACGACACAATCAATTTATTAAATTTTTATTTTACGAAAATGTTAATACAAAAGTTTAAAAATTCCAAATTATCACTTGCAATCTCTGTGTCTCATTTCACGACATCTAAGTCCAACAACCAGACAAGAATATCCAATGACCAACGCAGCGGCGACCATTGCCAAAGAAGCTTCCACTATCACGCGTTTTGCAGGTTTTAGCCTAACAAGAACGGCAATTTCCATTGCACAGCCAGTAACCAGGATCAAGATGGCACCAAATATGTAGATGTACAGCAGGCAAGGAACTCGTTCTTTGTTGCCAAAGATGGCCAGAAAGCCGACAATGAAACAAATTATGCCAAGGCTAAGTCCAATCCAAGCTCGTAACGTATTCAAAGGCTCTTGTTGTTCTGGGTTGGCATATAATCTAGTATCGTCATCAATGCCACAATCAAAATCATCACCGTTTAATCGTCGACAGAGAAATAAATTGATGTATTCAGAGAAGAACTGCCATCCATTGATGAGAGCAAAGAATACAATGATAGCAACTCCAGCCACCAAGTTGATGAAGCTAAGCAGTGCTGTTGCGTATCTCAATGGGATACAGCAAAACGCTCGTTCACAGCAAATTGTTTTTAGTACACCCATTTTCGTTCACTTTTAATAGTTGTATGAAAATGATTCAAAAACCTTTCGAGAAACTCCCAGATTTTTTTCAAAACTATTGGAAGATTTTTTTTTATTAAATTAATTGATTTTAAAAAATCGAAGATTTTTATACGCGCACACAACTGTTTGAGAAATAAAAAAAACGTTTTTTCAATGCTTAATTAGTGTTAGGATAGGTAAAGTGAAGGGTTTTACACCTGTAGGGATAGGGCCAGGCTCCACAGGGGCCAAAAATAAGTTTTTAAGGGGGCATTGGACTGTAAACTACACTGGTACCCAAAGTTTTTTAACCACTTTTATCTTTTGGTTGGAGCCAAACGAATAATATCCTAACTTTGTGACAAATACCTTAATCTACAGAAATGGTAATATTGTTTGTAATCATTGGAGACGTATTTTACATAAATTTATGTCCATTGTCTTATCCCTTAGGTTTCAGTAATACCCAAGTGCATACTACAGCTTATTGATATTAAATGTATGAACTTAATTTCAAATAGGAATAAAGAGTCAAGCTCAACAGGAGGTAACGCAGGACAACCACCACCTCAACAAACGTATAACCTTAATTTTGGAAAAGTGTGATTACTTTGTTATTTTTTTATTTGTTATGATAGGGTCAAGTATTATGAAAAACAAATGTAGAACAAGAAAGAAACATGTTAATTAAAGAAACCCCACCTCCATATTTTTCAAATGAATTCAAATAATGATGGATGGGCTAGCTAGTTTATTTCCCCTTAAGCATAACCCCTGCAGGGCTGCCCATATCCCTAACCTAACCTAAAGTAATAATAAACAACAAAATTTGTTAATTTTCAACTTATATTGGGTTAAAATATATTATACTATCATGATGGCTAAACAGTCACCTTGAAACCATTTCACTATATATATATTGGTCAAGTCCTCTTGTTCTAATATTTGTTATTCAAAACTATAATTTATACTTTCATAAAGTATTTTGATACTTTTAAAGATCTCATATGAATTTTGCGAGTTGTTATTTTTCAATGATTTTTCAGACAAAAAAAATGAAGTTTGCAGTTTTCGGCGCTACAGGACAAACAGGTATTTACTATTGAAGAGTAGCTTCTCTATTCATATATATATTTGTAGCCTTGTCCGTATGGAAACTTAAAGGATGCCTGTAAATTTATGTCTGTATATAAAGATCTCGCTGGACGATTGACTTATATGATTCTCTTTCACATTAAAGGTCATTAAATGTTTTATAACTTTTTGGGGGAGGTCGACTCCACCCCCAAAGAGAATATAATCAGGCATGCCCTAGAAGCAGGGCACAATTTTACTGCCCTAGTTAGAAATATATCTGTATGTTAGCTACCTAATCTATTTACAAATATATTTATCTAGGTCTACATGTAGTTAAGCAAGCCCTAGAAGCAGGGCACAATGTTACCGCCCTAGTTAGAAATCCATCTGTATGTTAGATAATCTATCTATATAGGTATACATGTAGTTAAGCAAGCCCTAGAAGCAGGGCATAAATGATACTGCCCTAGTTAGAAATCCATCTGTATGTTAGATAATCTATCTATATAGGTATACACATCATTAAGCAAGCCCTAGAAGCAGGGCATAAATGATACTGCCCTAGTTAGAAATATATCTGTATGTTAGCTAATATATTTATAAATATATCTTTATCTAGGTCTACATATAGTTAAGCAAGCCCTAGAAGCAGGGCACAATGTTACCGCCCTAGTTAGAAATCTATCTGTATGTTTGCTAATCTATTTATAAATATATCTTTATCTAGGTCTACATGTAGTAAAGCAAGCCCTAGAAGCAGGGCACAAATGTTACCGCCCTAGTTAGAAATCCATCTGTATGATTGCTAATCTATTTATAAATATATTTATCTAGATCTACATGTAGTTAAGCAAGCCCTAGAAGCAGGGCACAATGTTTCTGCCCTAGTTAGAAATCTATCAGTATGTTAGCTAATCTTTTTATAAATATATTTATCTAGGTCTACATGTAGTTAAGAAAGTCCTAGAAGCAGGGCACAATTTTACTGCCCTAGTTACGAATTTATCTCTATGTTTGCTAATCTATTTATAAATATTAAATATATCTTTATCTAGGTCTACATGTAATAAAGCAAGCCCTAGAAGCAGGGCACAATGTTACCGCCCGAGTTACGAATCCATCTGTATGTTAGCTAATCCAGGGGCGTCCAAGCTTTTTATTTTGGGGGGGTTAAAATTTTTTTAAGGGGGGGTAATTCGGTTGTAGGGTGGGTAAAATGGCGCGCGAAGCGCGCCGCAAATTTTTTTACCCCCCCCCAAAATTTTTACCCCGGGGGTAAAATTTGCTTGGGGGGGGTAATTACCCCCCCTGAAATCTGTTGGCAGGGGTAAAATTTGTTTACCCCCCCCCCCCAAAATTTATCCCCGGGGTAAAATTTTTCGGGGGGGTAATTTAAATTTTATCAAAAATTTACTATTAAAAATGCGCGCGAAGCGCGCAAAAATTTTTTTTGTTACAGATTTTCTATTTTGGGGGGAGTATTTACCCCCCCAAAATTGTTTGGGGGGGTAAACACCCCCAGGGTAGGGGTAAATTTTAAATGGGGGGGGGTAAAATGAAAAACATGTTGGGGGTGCCTACGGCACCCCCAAATTCGTTTGGGGGGGGGGTAATCGCCCCATTACCCCCCCCCCCCCCTTGGACGCCTATGAGCTAATCTATTATAAATATATTCTATCTATGTCTACATGTAGTTAAGCAAGCCCTAAAAGCAGGGCATAATGTTACCGCCCTAGTTAGAAATCTATCAATATGTTTGCTAATCTATTTATAAATATATTCTTTCTAGGTCTACATGTATTAAAGCAAGCAGGGCACAATGTTACTGCCCTAGTTAGAAATCCATCTGCCTGGTGTTAGCAAATCTATTTGTAAATATATTCTATCTAGGTCTACATGTAGTTAAGCAAGCCCTAGAAGCAGGGCACAATGTTACCGCCCTAGTTAGAAATCCTGATAAGTTGACTGTCAAGGATGATAAACTTACCATCGAATCTATCAATATTTTTGATAAAGAGGTAATTCATTATTTAAATACTAGCGGTTACGCCAGCAGAGGCCTCTAGTGGCACTTGACGGGTGGGTTGAATTCAACAATCTACCTAATACCTAGGTACCTATTTTATTTTCGATTTAAAAAAAAAACGAAAAATATTTTTTTTTTTTATGGGTGGGCATATATTAATCTTGGGAGGGTGATATAATTTTCGATGCAAAGTTTTGTCTGAATTCAATTATGTATAACTGACCTATAACATGAATTAAATGAAAAAGTAACTGGTTTTCGTTTCGAATTATGATTACAGTTAGTGGTTGAAACGTTTGGACACTCAACTTATTAAACACAAATCAAAATTTAAATAAAAGTCCCCAAAATTGTTAAGCCAAGGAATAAGAAAATGATATATTAAAACTTTGGGGACTAGTGTTATAAACAGCTCAATATCCCCTCCCTCTCTGGTATGTATAACTTTTCAGAGTTTCAGCTCAAAGTTAGCCGAGCACGATGTCGTGTTCTCCTGCCTGGGATTTCAGCCGGATAAAGCTGGAGTTACTGGCTATACTAAAGCTACCGAGGTACATACATAGATAGATAGATACTTAAATTGAGATATATGTAAAGTAGATAGATAGATAGATGGATAAAAAGATTGATAAAAAGATGGATAGATTGATGAATAGATAGATAGAAGATTAGATTTCAGACAGATAACTCAGGTGTTACTAGCTATACTAAAGCTACAGAGATATATAGAGAGAAAGATAGTTGCCTAGATAGATAGATGGATAGAAGAATTCTTTTAGACTTTTACATATCACTATATCCTTGAATAGAGTAATGAAATGTATAACTTATAATTTTTTTAGGAAATTGTTTCTGCTATTCGAAGCAATAGTTTGAAGCGTCTGATTATTTGTCATTCTTGGTATACTGAAGAATCTTCTAGGTATGCCTATCATTTTACTAATACAGCTTTTACCAACAACTGCCAAATTCAATGTACACAGACAAATAAAACCATGCGAGAAATATCCGATTATTTAAAGTAGTAAGCCTTTTTTCTGTCTGTAGCGAAGGGAGTAGCCAACCGCTAAACCGATATGGTTTTCCTTTACGGTGAAGCTTTTTATTAGTTCAGGGAATGTTAAAAAATATTGCCATTTCCATTTTAAAAAAACTTAAATTGAAAACAGGAAGGGTTGACTTCTCCTCCTACTTAAGTAACTCTAGAGGCTTATAGGGGTGTATCCGCTAGTATATGCATATTATTGTAGTTATTAATCAATCAATTCATCTTTGAAAATACAGGTTATCTTTTCAGGGGAGAAGCACCTTGGTTCCTAAGATGGACTCTCATACCCATGATTAAAAGTGTTCTGAACAACATGAGAGAAACAGAACTGTGGCTGGATGAAAATGCCAAGGAATAGAAATAACATTATATATGATCAGAGATCTTAAGGGATAAGACAATGGACAATAAATTGATTTACACCCCCAATAAAGGAAAACATGATTATCCCTTCTGTATTTTTAAACTATTGGTTGAAAAGTTTGGATACTATTGGTTTGAAAAAAGTAATCAAAGTTCGCCCCCCCCCCCCTAAAATTACTTTTTCATTTTAAAACTAAAATTGAATATGAGGGATGGTTGACTTCCCTCCCCCCCCCCCTTACTCTAAAAGAGTCCCGAAAGGCCTTTAGGGGCGTAGCACCACGTTCTTTAAAATATTGACAAAATATAAACCTTTTTAAGTCCCCCCCCCCCCCCCTTCCACAAAGAACATATTTGAAAGAATGTGAAATTGTTATTTCCTTTGATAAAGGATTTGGATTATACAGTCGTCCGTCCTCCTGGTTTAACCAACAGTGCCTTGGCTAATGGTGAAATTAAGGTAATATTAACATCAAAGCTAATGTATAAAGGGGTTTAGTCAGTCACAAAAATTTGCTACTTATAACTAAAGGAAGTTCACAAACTGCCGCAATTGTTTTGTTAGGGTGGTAGTTCTTCATTTTTTGAGTTTTCTGGCTGCGGCATTTGTCGAACAAAGGTGAAATTCGGCGGATACTGGTGATTGTTGCTGCAAGTAAGTTATTGCCTTTTCAATTGGCCGCGGCAATAGATGACCTGCGGATTGAAGACCTATATTATTACCCCAGGCTTTGGATATACTTTTAACAGCAGCTGCTTGCATAATATTTTTCTCAATGTTTCTGCGATTGCCGACCTCGGAGAAAATATCTGTTTATCTAGACAACCGTTGATGGATTCCATGTACCTGGAGCCTCAGGACGCGTTCCAAGAGCCAATGTTGCAAAGTAAGATTTGAATTTATTTGTATATGATAGATTAGAATATAACTTTCCCAAAATTAGGCTAAAATTACTAATGTTATAAATAACACTTTTAACTAGATAGATATAGATATACATTCGCATGACTATTTAAGGTTTTAAAAGAGAGATATTTAAGATTTCGGTAATATAAGTTCTATGGTATAAAAGTCCAGTTTTTTTAGGTTATAAGTTGTATATATCTGTCATTTCAGCCTTTTAAACTTGTACTTTTCTAAAATGTTTTACATTTCAATTTTTTTTTCTTTGTCATATTAGCCAACAAAGAAAATTACATGTGTAAATAAGAATGCTGACAATCTGTAGTGTAGCTTTTCTCCTATTAAAATGGATATAAGATATACGTGGATATATTAACAGGGGAAAATTTGTCGTCACCTAGCTTGCTAATATGAACCCCATTTATTGATAAGTTCGTTTATTCAGTAGGTGGGGAGGTGGTGGGGGTATCTTTACTTTAGCC
The DNA here is from genome assembly GCF_053477335.1 of Acartia tonsa. Lineage (NCBI taxonomy): Eukaryota > Metazoa > Arthropoda > Copepoda > Calanoida > Acartiidae > Acartia > Acartia tonsa. Next base: position 57,439,185 of record NC_137262.1, on the reverse strand, counting down.
AGCTGCGAGCAACACTTTTTCAGAGTACATGAAAATCTGGTGCATTATCCAAAAAAAAATTATTTTTAGGTTTATGCTGGAGTGTGTTAACAAAGACGACTTGAAGGGAAAGGGCGTAGCCATTGGAATGTAAATTTACACTTGTGCATCAAATCAAAACAAAAATTGTTTTATTAATAATATTACACACTGATAAATCAGCTGATTTTCTATAGTTTTAGATGCAACACATGTAAAAGATTTATATATTTTATAATGTTGATATTTTTATATTTAACCTTTTATATTTATGACAAAAAGTCTATTATTATATAAGAGTTATTTTTTGCATTGTATTATAACCAGTTTTCCGCTAATAGTGAAATAAATGCTCGGATTAATACCAGTTTTCTTGGCCCCGTCATTAATCCTATAAATTTTATTTTATTTTCCGTGGAAAATTTAGTATATCAAAACTAAAGCAATCCATTTATGTATTTTAATTTTTGTTGACTGTCCATTTAGAGTTTATATGTATGATAGTACACCTGAAAAAATGTTTTGCAATTTTAAAATTTTGATTCTAATCTATCACAACTAATAACCATCTACCTAATGATAATTTCTGTGATTAAGTGAGATACAATTGAAACAAATTCACAAAAGATGCACAAAAATTGTAATATTTTTATATAAAGATATTTTATTATATTTTACACCTTTTAGGTACAATTGAAAGATTTATTGAATACTATGGCCTATTTTAAAATCATGATCATTAATTCACAAATTAAATGCTCTATATATATATGTGCCTAAATTTATTTTATAACAATAACCTAACCAATAAGAAATTTACACAAAATATATATATATTAAATGTTTTTAATTTTACAGAAAAAATGTTTTATTTAGAATGATATGTTATTATTAAGAAAAGTGAATAAGCACACCAAGACAAAGGTTGTGTAGATTTAGTCAGAATGGTGCTGAGACATAGAAAAAAAGCTTTAAAAGAGGTGAGGACTTGTAAAATTATCTTAATAAGTAGACGTGTGAAAGATAAAAGGTCATTATAACAACTAAGATGATTTAGAAAACAGCTGAAATCACGAAATATCTTTTCTTAAATTAATTCAGTTGTTGGTTACAGCGGGTCAACAATGAAATTTTGGTAAATTAATATACCTGATGCATGATCTGACAGACAGACAGACATATCAAATTTAAATTAAAAGAATTAAGTCAGTTTAAGTTAATTGTAATTGTCCTCAAAGGTAATTTCTAAATGAGGTATAAAATTTCAGTGCTTTACGAGAAAGTTTCCTTTTGAGTACACTTTGTTTCCTTAAACTTAATACTTTTTTAGGTGGTGACAGAGTTAGATGCATTTCCCAAAGTTGAGTTGACCTACACAGAGAGAACAGCCTCCGGGGCCTCAATCTCCATAGTTACATTCATTTGTGTTGTTCTATTACTTCATTCAGAGATTACTTATTACTTCTGGCCTTCTTATAAATTTAGGTAATCTATAGTTACATTCATTTGTGTTGTTCTATTACTTCATTCTGAGATTACTTATTACTTCTGGCCTTCCTATAAATTTAGGTAATCTATCTGGTAATTTATTATTACATTCATTTGTGTAGTTCTGTTACTTCATTCAGAGATTACTTATTACTTTTGGACTTCCTATAAATTTAGGTAATATTTTTAGTAGGTAGGTAGTTTATAATTACTTTTATATGTGCAGTTCTATTACTTTTATTAAGGGGGAAGTCGACCCCACGCCCCCCATTTTCAATTTTAGTTCCAAAAAGAAGTAAAAAAAAGTTTTATGCGGATTCATTTTTTTTCTAGTGTCCACTTTTTTTGGGACGATGGTGGTGCCCATCTTCCAAAATACTTTTTAACCTTCCCAGAACCTTTGATGAGCTACATGGTAAAGGAGAATCATATCGGTTCAGCGTTTATTAAGATTCTTCAGTACAAACAGACAAATATAGTGACATCCTCTTACTTTCATTTAAGGATACATCTGGACTGTTGTTATCCTTGTTAAATTAATTTCTATTTGTTTTTAACTTGATATAATTTTGTTTAGATTTTTATCAGATGCAGATCTACATTCCAAACTGAAGTTAAATGTAGACTTTACTGTAGCTATGCCCTGTGATTGTAAGTAACATTTTGTATTAGCGAAGCTATTCTATGATTAGGGTATGTCCGTCTGTCTATCTATCTATCTCTTTATACATTCAAATTGAAGTTAAATGTAGACTTCACTGTAGCTATGCCCTGTGATTGTAAGTATCATTTTGTATTAGCGAAGCTATTCTATGATTAGGGTATGTCCGTCTGTCTGTCTATCCATCTCTTTATACATCCAAATTGAAGTTAAATGTAGACTTCACTGTAGCAATGCCTTGTGATTATAAGTTAATTTTTTTTTGTAGCGCAGCTGCTCTATGATTAGGGTATGTCCGTCTGTCTGTCTATCCATCTCTTTATACATTCAAATTGAAGTTAAATGTAGACTTTACTGTAGCTATGCCCTGTGATTGTAAGTAACATTTTATTTGTAGCGCAGATGCTCTAATGTCTGTCCTTTAATCCATCTATTTAGCCATTTAAACTGAAGTTAAATGTAGACTTTACTGTAGCAATGCCTTGTGATTGTAAGTGACTTTTTTTGTAGCGCAGCTGCTCTATGATTAGGGTATGTCCGTCCATCTCTATTCATCCAGTTAAATGTAGACTTTACTGTAATTATAATTATGGTAAGTCTGTCTGTCTGTCTATAAATCAATTTGTCGATCTATCTAACTTAATTGATTAATGATTTTTTTTTCGGTTTTCTTTCAAGTGTTCAGCAAGCATAAAAACCCCCTATGTTAAAAATTGATTTAGGGGTGGGGGAGTAGTTTTTCATGCGTCAATGTTTTACCTTAGGTTAGGTTGTATTGGGTTCATATTAAACGTGCAGAGATAAAAATTACCCCCTCCCCTTAATTTCTATTTTATTTTTCGGTGGGTTTTCTGTGCTCAATAGGCAACTTCAAGGTAAAACGCTGTTTTTATTTCAGTGATAGGAGCAGATATATTAGACAAAACAGATCAAAATGCCTACACATTTGGAAGATTAAGGGAAGAACCCACGTGGTATGAATTGGAGGAACATCAGATGGTCTTTTTCACAGAGGTAAGATAGATAGACAGATGGATGGATATATAAATAGACAGGCGGTTAGATAGACAAACAGATAGTCAGACAGATAGATAGATAGATAGACACCTGTGGAGGATTAAGAGAAAAACCCACGTGGTATGAATTAGAGGAACATCAGATGGTCTTTTTCACAGAGGTACATTGATTAGATAGATGGATGGATATATAAATAGACAGGCGGATAGATAAACAAACAACTTGTCAGATAGATAGACACATATGGAACTAAAGGGACGAACTCACGTGGTATGAAGTGGAGGAACATCAGATGGTCTTTTTCACAGAGGTACTTAGATTAGATAGATAGATGGATATATTATAAATAGACATATAACCACGTTTGGAGGATTAAGAGAAGAAGTAAGAACCCACATGGTATGAATTGGAGGAACATCAGATGGTCTTTTTCACAGAGGTACGGTGGATAGATTGATAGACAAATATTATATAGATGGATAAGATACAATTAGAGGATTAATAGAAGAACCCACGTGGTATGAATTGGTGCAACATCAAATAATCTTTTTCACAGAGGTGAGGTGTATAGACAGACAGTTAGACAGACTGATAGATAGATAGACACCTTTGGAAAATTATGGGAAAAACCCACGTGGTATAAATTGGAGGAACATCAGATGGTCTTTTTCACAGAGGTACATTGGATAGATAGATAGACATATTATTATATTATATAGATGGATTGATAAGATACATTTGGATGATTAAGGGAAAAACCCACGTGGTAGGTATGAATTGGAGGAACATTAAATGGTGTTTTTTTCCTGAGGTACTGTGGATAGATAGATAGACATTTATATACGCTTGAGGGAAGCACCTAAAACAGATAGATAGAAAGAAATAGACATATAGATAGATAAAAACAGTTAAAAAAATTAGGAAAATTAAAATAGATAGGATGGAAAATGCATTGATGTGACATTATCTAAAATAAGAAATTATTATTTATAGATGGGAAGATTGAATTCATATCTACGAGAAGAATATCATCAATTGCAGGTATTATCAATGAATATTATAAAGTTTAAATTATTGTATAATAGAAATTTTTTTAATTTTAGGGGAGAAATACATTTTTTTCTTTTGGGAGGGTGGAGGACGGTACTTACCCACTCCTAATTTATATATAAACCTTCTTTGACCTATAAGAAGCTGACTGTAAAGGTGAACAATTTGTGTCAACCAGTTTATGTCAAATTTTCTAAGAATTCTAAGGTATAAGACAATGATAGATAAATTGAAGTACATTCTCAATATAAAAAACAAAATTATCCCAACTCTAAATCAAAATTTTGTTGAAACGTTTGAATAGGTACTTCTAATTTTGAAATTTTTAGAAAATTGACTAAAACTATCAAATAAATTATCAATGCTAGAATAATACTAATAACCAACCATTTTATTTTGAAGGATATCCTATGGAAATCTGGGTTCCAGCGGCTGTATGGAGACATGCCTGGGCGCAGGAACCAGCCAGAAACTGCACATGATGCCTGCAGGATCCATGGCTCCCTGACGCTTAACAAAGTTGCTGGCAACTTTCATGTCACTGCTGGAAAGGTAATATTTTTTTTGTTGATTAAAGTATGTGAACTAGATACAATACAACCGTTGGAAGTTTTAGCAAGAAGTTTATATTTTATTATCATAAAAAACCCACTTGATTTATTTCTCATGCCTATGGTACAGCGGATGTCCTACTTAAATTTTTTCGGCGTTATCCTCGTTTTACAGTGAAGCTTCTTATAGATCTGGTTAAAGAATATTAAATTTTTGGGGGAGGATTTCTTCATCCTTCTAAGAGAAATTACCCTTGAAAAAATCTCCTCCCCCCTCCAGATAAAAAAGCTCTTTTTCAATATAAAAATATTTTCTCAAGGCCTGTAATAATGTTAACCTTTTCATTTTATTACAGGTATTACCTATACCTGGAGCCCACGCCCACTTGGCAAGCTTCCTGGGAGATCATGAATATAATTTCACACACAGGTAAAACACTTCACCAAAAAATAACTATTTTCCAGTTTGGCTCTGAGTCTTACTGAAAAATCATGTATCATATTGTATTACAGAGAATTTTTGGCGAATAGGATAATGGAAAATTATAGGATTAGTTCCAATTTGTTGGCTTCATTATTTTTTCATTTTACTATCTGCTGAAATTTGAATAACTCGGCTGCGAATTAAGATAGATAGGTATTTAAATAAGTCAACTTGCTCAAAAACTACAACTCTTGAAATAAATCTTAATTGAAAAAATCTTCTATGTGCTCTGTGCTTGAAGATGTTAAATTGGATGTGCATCAGGGGGTTGAAGACTAAAGGTCGGCTACACACGTCTTTTTTTGTTGTTGTAAATGTTTAACTTCTATGTAACTATCCATCCTTGTTTAGAATTGAGAAGTTTAGTTTTGGTGACTCGGTAGCTGGTATCATTCAACCTTTAGAGGGAGAAGAAAAAATTACAAATATAAGTAAGTAATATTAATATGCAAACTAGATGTCTGTCCGTCTGTCTGTCTATCTATCCGTCTGTCTGGAGACTCAGTAGCTGGTATAATTCAACCTTTAGAGGGAGAAGAAAAAATTACAAATATAAGTAAGTAATATTAATATGTACACTAGATGTTTGTCCGTCTGTCATTCTGTCTGTCTATCTATCCGTCTGTCTGGAGACTCAGTAGCTGGTATTATTCAACCTTTAGAGGGAGAAGAAAAAATTACAAATATAAGTAAGTAATATTAATATGTTTGTACACTAGATGTCTGTCCGTCTGTCTGTCTGTCTGGAGACTCAGTAGCTGGTATTATTCAGCCTCTAGAGGGAGAAGAAAAAATTACAAATACAAGCAAGTAATATTAATATGTACACTAGATGTCTGTCTGTCTATCCGTCTGTCTGGAGACTCAGTAGCTGGTATAATTCAACCTTTAGAAGGAAAAGAAAAAATTACAAATATAAGTAAGTAATATTAATATGTTTGTACACTAGATGTCTGTCCGTCTGTCTGTCTGTCTGGAGACTCAGTAGCTGGTATTATTCAGCCTCTAGAGGGAGAAGAAAAAATTACAAATACAAGCAAGTAATATTAATATGTACACTAGATGTCTGTCTGTCTGTCTGTCTGTCTGTCTATCCGTCTGTCTGGAGACTCAGTAGCTGGTATAATTCAACCTTTAGAAGGAAAAGAAAAAATTACAAATATAAGTAAGTAATATTAATATGTACACTAGATGTTTGTCCGTCTGTCTGTCTATCTATCCGTCTGTCTGGAGACTCAGTAGCTGGTATAATTCAACCTTTAGAAGGAAAAGAAAAAATTACAAATATAAGTAAGTAATATTAATATGTACACTAGATGTTTGTCCGTCTGTCCGTCCGTCTGTGTGGAGACTTAGTAGCTGGTATAATTCAACCTTTAGAAGGAAAAGAAAAAATTAAAAATATAAGTAAGTAATATTAATATGTACACTAGATGTTTGTCCGTCTGTCTGTCTATCTATCCGTCTGTCTGGAGACTCAGTAGCTGGTATAATTCAACCTTTAGAAGGAAAAGAAAAAATTAAAAATATAAGTAAGTAATATTAATATGTACACTAGATGTTTGTCCGTCTGTCTGTCTATCTATCCGTCTGTCTGGAGACTCAGTAGCTGGTATAATTCAACCTTTAGAAGGAAAAGAAAAAATTACAAATATAAGTAAGTAATATTAATATGTACACTAGATGTCTGTCTGTCTGTCTGTCTGTCTATCCGTCTGTCTGGAGACTCAGTAGCTGGTATAATTCAACCTTTAGAAGGAAAAGAAAAAATTACAAATATAAGTAAGTAATATTAATATGTACACTAGATGTCTGTCTGTCTGTCTGTCTGTCTATCCGTCTGTCTGGAGACTCAGTAGCTGGTATTATTCAACCTTTAGAGGGAGAAGAAAAAATTACAAATATAAGTAAGTAATATTAATATGTACACTAGATGTCTGTCTGTCTGTCTATCTCTCTGTCTGTCTCTCAGTGTGTGTTAATACTCGGTGGCTGGAATAATTCAAATATGTACAAAATATAAAGAATAATTATATTATTTTTTATTGATTTTCTTTTTATTTTTTAGATAAGATGACCTTCCATTATTTCATCGATATTGTTCCAACAGAACTGTCCAAAGTTATTGGTAAAAGGGTTACCTATCAGTACAGCGTTAAGGTAAGAGATCCCCACAGGGTTAGTTAGGTTAGGTTAGGTAGAGTTAGATTATAAATACAGAACTGTCTAAAGTTGTTGGTGAAAGGGTTACATATCAATACAGCGTTAAGGTAAGAGATCCCCACAGGGTTAAATAGGTTAAGGATAGCCCTACTGTGTTAGTTAGGTTAGGTTAGGTAGTGTTAGATTATTAATACAGAACTGTCTAAAGTTGTTGGTAAAAGGGTTACCTATCAGTACAGCGTTAAGGTAAGAGATACCCACAGGGTTAGTTAGGTTAGGTTAGGTAGGGTTAGATTATAGATGCAAACTTTCTAAAGTTGTTGGGAAAAGGGTTACCTATCAATACAGCGTTAAGGTAAGAGATCCCCACAGGGTTATATAGGTTAGGTTAGGTAGGGTTAGATTATAGATGCAAACTTCCTAAAGTTGTTGGGAAAAGGGTTACCTATTAATACAGCGTTAAAGTAAGAGATCCCCACAGGGTTATGTAGGTTAGGTTAGGTAGGGTAAGATTATAAATACAGAACTGTCTAAAGTTGGTGGGAAAAGGGTTACATATCAATACAGCGTTAAGGTAAGAGATCCCCACAGGGTTAAATAGGTTAAGGATAGCCCTATTGTGTTAGTTAGGTTAGGTTAGGTAGAGTTAGATTATAGAAACAGAACTGTCTAAAGTTGATGGGAAAAGGGTTACCTATCAATACAGCGTTAAGGTAAGAGATCCCCACAGGGTTGGTTAGGTTAGGTTAGGTAGGGTTAGATTATAAATACAGAACTGTCTAAAGTTGTTGGAAAAGGGTTACCTATCAATATAGCGTTAATGTAAGAGATCTCCCACAGGGTTAAATAGGTTAGGTTATGTAGGGTTAGAATATAAATACAGAGCTCTCCAAAGTTGTTGTAAAAAGGGTTACCTATCAATACAGCGTTAAGGTAAGAGATCTCCCACAGGGTTAGTTAGATAAGGTTAGGTAGGGTTAGATTATAAATACAGAATTGTCTAAAGTTGGTGGGAAAAGGGTTATCTATCAATACAGTGTTAAGGTAAGAGGTACCTACAGGGTTAGTTAGGTTAGGTTAGGTAGGGTTAGATTATAAATACAAACCTGTCTAAAGTTGTTGGAAAAGGGTGACCTATCAATACAGCGTTAATGTAAGAGATCTCCCACAGGGTTATGTTTGTAAGGGATAGCCCTATTGGGTTAGTTAGGTTAGATTATAGACCTAAGTTGCCTCTTAATCGTTAAGAAGAAAATCATCCGCTGGATTAGTTACTTCAGTTTAAATTGTTAGCTATTTCTTTAAGTCTAACTCTGAATCTATCTATCTTATGTCCTATGTTCCTAAACTTTTGGAAATTTAGTTATCCTCCTAAACTAGGTACTATCTATCTAGGAGCTTGCAAGACCTATATCTCACCAAGAGCTATGGCTCTCATAGGACACCTGATATTAATAATATATCTATCTAGGAGCTTGCAAGACCTATATCCCACCAGGAGGGCTCTCATGGGACACCTGGTATTAATAATATATCTATCTAGGAGCTTGCAAGACCTATATCTCACCAGGAGGGCTCTCATAGGACACCTGATATTAATAATATATCTATCTAGGAGCTTGCAAGACCTATATCCCACCAGGAGGGCTCTCATGGGACACCTGGTATTAATAATATATCTATCTAGGAGCTTGCAAGACCTATATCTCACCAGGAGGGCTCTCATGGGACACCTGGTATTAATAATATATCTATCTAGGAGCTTGCAAGACCTATATCTCACCAGGAGGGCTCACATGGTACACCTGGTTTTAATAATATATCTATCTAGGAGCTTGCAAGACCTATATCTCACCAGGAGGGCTCTCATAGGACACCTGATATTAATAATATATCTATCTAGGAGCTTGCAAGACCTATATCTCACCAGGAGGGCTCTCATAGGACACCTGATATTAATAATATATCTATCTAGGAGCTTGCAAGACCTATATCTCACCAGGAGGGCTCTCATAGTACACCTGGCATTAATAATATATCTATCTAGGAGCTTGCAAGACCTATATCTCACCAGGAGGGCTCTCATGGGACACCTGGCATATATTTCAAATATGACCTCTCTGCAATGAAGGTTCAAGTTACGAGTGATAGGTAAGAGCTAAATTTAAGTTAAGGGTAGGGCGGAGTTTAAGAATTTTAAAAAGGTTCCTAAATATTTTAGCCCCTACCGTGTTACGCTGTTTTCGATATCTTACTGGATATAACAGACACACAGCTTAAGCTACTTTAATGCAGGGATTTTTAAAGGGAGAAGACAATGGCCGATAAATTGATGTAAATACCCCTTCTGTGGATTAAAATTAGATGTTGAAACGATTGAACACCCAACCTAATGAAGCAACCAATCAAAATTCACTAGAGTCCCCAAAGTTGTTAATAAAAAAACTGGTTTTAATCTTATGATTGTACATTTTTATATTCGTAGAAAGGTGGATATAATATAATATGATGCTAGACATAGTTTTTTCGTATGGATGAGAACCGGTTCCTATCCAACGGATTTGAATGAATACGAGAAACTTTTTTTCTAATTATTTTCCTTCCTAATATTATATTTCCCAATTATTCAGTGAAAGTTATTTGATAGGTATTGACAATTAATTGAGATCATTTCTGAGAATTATAGTACCGTAGCTACTCTTTAATTTATTAATAAGGGTCTGATCGTAACTACGTAAGAGTAAGTTAAGTATAAGAATTATATATGCCTGGGTTTCACAAAGTACATTGCTCTTTTTCTGAAGACGGTTGTCTTTTAGTCAATTTTTATCTGTCTATCTGTCAGTATCTATCAATCATTCTATCTCTCAATAAATTTTAGCTTTACCCCAAAGAGTCTATCGAGCTCTCTCTTATTTTTATTAATAAATTGTAAATAATGTGGGGAAGGGGGATTCCTATGCTTAACCTCTGCGAGGGAACCTACTCAGTTTACTATAACCTTACCTGACTAAAGGTATTATAATTATTATAATGAAATACTAACCCCCCCCGAGCCCCCTATCCCCTTATTTTCAATATTTTTTGAGAAGGGGTTTGAGGGGTTTCTGTGCTTGACTAGTCACTTTGAGAGAAACCACCATGTTAATGTTTTTTTTTCAGGGAAGGATTTTGGATGTGGCTGGTGGGTCTTTGTGCCAGTGTGGGTGGCGTAGTAGCCACCAGCAATATTGCAGCCATTATTATCAAGTGGATTGTCCACACAGTTTGTTGCGCTTATGGCAGTGGCAGTAGCGGGGAGAACAAGAACGGCAGTAGCAAATCTACTGGGGGCGCAGCCCTTATTAAGGATAGTTTGAATACTGTTAAAAGTGATGTGAATGGGAGGTGACCTTTTGGTTATTCTTAATTCTTATGTGCTTTAGGAATTTTTTTTATAAATGAAGTTAAATATCAAATCTTTAAGACTAAATTGCCGTTTTTTAATTAGAAATAATTAAAAACTTTTTTAAATCTCACTTTTTTAAGCACAATTTATAAAAAATGTTAAATAAAATGTGATTTTTGTCTTGTGATAGTTATTTTGTAATTCAGAGAAATCGTTCCTTAAATAGTTATTTATCGCATCGTATTATAGACAGATTTCCGTGGATTTTAAATTAAAATATACATGGGATAAATACCAGTTTTGTTAGACTCGAGAGACCGAAGGCCCGGGTAACAATACTGGCATTAATCTTAAGTTTTTTTTCATTTTAGTATTTATTAAATTGTCTGTAATACGATTAAATGCGGTTTTTTCAATATGACTGAGAACTGGTTCTAATTCAGCGGATATTAATCGGTTTTGAAGCCATACTGGAAATCTCGTTGTCATTCCAAAAGAAAATATTTTTTCCTTCTATAACTCTGATTGCAAAATGGGCATTTTTTGTGTTTGTTCAAGTTTTGTTATTATTTTTAGTTTTATTAATCACTGTGTTTTGTTTTACGTTTGTCAGAAAAATAAATTATAAAAGTTACAATGGATTTGGTATTTTTTTTTGTTGAAAAGGTGCACTCTTAGAGGCAGGGCGTATAAAATAGCCTAAAACCATTACCCAGAATTTAATTTAGATACAAGATATCCTTAAACCACTTTATATAAAAGGCTATCTTTTAAATCTCCCTTTAGATGATTTACAATTTTTTATAAAAGATTTAAAATCTCTTACAATAAATATTTTAAAAACTTAATTTCTTTATGAAATACTAGGGTTTGAACAAAATCGCTGAGACACGTGGCAGTTTTAGAGATATTTATGTCCAGATAATAATAATCTGAAGAAATAAAAACTTTATTTCTATCTAAAGCATTTATTGAAAATTAAGCAACGATGTCAATATATTTAGAATTTTAAAAATCATTTTAAATCATAATTTAATAACAATAAAAATAGATATGTAATCACAATAATGTACAATTAGGTATAACTTTGCTTGGGATTAAATGACGTACAATGACAACAAGTTATTAGATTTTTGTATAAAATATATTCCATTGTGGCTCAGAATCCGATTAATTTCCGCTGGCTGAAAACCGGATCTTATCCACTCTGAATACTCATGTATCGTATTAAAAAATAATTTTCGACGGCAAAATCAAATAAAAATCTACCTTTATTCTCTGTTTTGATGTAAATGTAATAATAAATACTTTACTATCTGCGGAAAACTGTCTTTAATACGATTCCATGAGAGGGGTTAAGGTTTAAAAGTTGATGAATATCATCCTTGCCCAATTAAACTTTTGTGTTATTATTATACCAACAAACGACTTTTATCATAGTACGTATAAATCAGAAGAAAAAACTTTCTTAGTGTACATGAAAAACTGGTGCAACATCCAAGTATTAACATATCTAATGTTACAACGTCCAGCAGAGAATTCTAAGCAGCTACAGAGAGGGAGGCAACCTTTGTGGTGAAGTCTAGATCCGGCCAGGGGCCTTCATCTGTCTGACTAACCTAAATTATTGTTAGTTTCAGTATGGCTTCGAAACCGATTAATATCCGGGGGGATTAGAACCGGTTTTCAGCCATACTGAAAAAAACATGTGTTTCATTATATTAAGACAGTTTTCAACAAATATTGAAATAAAAATCATAACATCAATACCAGTTTTATTATCTCAGGCCTTCAGTCCCTTAAGGCTATTAAAACTGGTTTGTATCCTATATTTTTTTTGCATTTTTATATCCGCGGAAAGCTGTCGATAATACGAAACGATTAATAACTATTATATAATATTTCCGCTGATATTAAAATGAAAAATTATATGACCCAGGCCAACAAAACCGAGATTATTTATAAACCTTCCCAGGACCTTTTAAAAGCTACATTGTAAAGGAGAATCAAATAAGTATAGCATTTAGCGAGATTCTTTTCTTACACACAGATACTGTTACTTTTATATACACATGCATTTGCACTAGGGTTGGGCCGGATATCCGGTGTGGCCGGATATCCGGCCATTTTCAATATCCGGCCGGATACCGGATATTGAAACTATCCGGCTATATAATTTTTTATACTTTACACCAAAAATCTCTGCTTTTTAAAATTTTTAATGGCTATAACTTTTATGGCTTATAACATTTTTTATCTTTATGTTTATCTTTATGTAAATTTAGATAAGATTTCTGAAGAAATTTTTTTTGCTACTTTAATATATGGTAATTTGGCCGGATATCCGGTAATTTGGCCGGATAACCGGATATTTGCCGGATATCCGGCCGGATACCGGATATCCGGCATTTGAAATCAGCCGGATATCCGGTATCCGGCCAAAAAAGTATCCGGCCCAACCCTAATTTGCACATTACTTTTTTACCTCTAAGTAATAAAGTAACAGGATGGCTATCTGTCTGTGTGTTTGTACAAAGGATCTCTCTAGCCGCAGAACCGATATAGTTTTTCTTTACTAGGGGGCGTCTCATAGGTCCTGGGAAGGTTCATAACTATTTTAAGGGAGGGTATCACCGGATCAGTAATATTTGACATAATATCATTTCACATAAATTCATTTCACATAAAACACTTGACATAAAATCACTTCACATAAAGGTACATTTGACATAAAAACATTTGACATAAAGATACATTTGCCATAAAGGTACACTTCACATAAAAACGTTTCACATAAAGGTACATTTTACATAAAGGTACATTTGGCATAAAGGTACATTTGACATAAAGGTACGTTTGACATAAAGGTACATTTCACATAAAGGTACATTTCACATAAAGGTACATTTTACATAAAGGTACATTTCACATAAAGGTACATTTCACATAAAAACGTTTTTCATAAAGATACATTTCACATAAAAAATTTTCTCATTAAAGAATTTTTCACATAAAATGTTTTACATAAAGATACATTTCACATAAATTTGTCATAAATTATATTTGTCATGAAAACATTTGTCATGGGTATCAGTATAAAACTTTGGGTACCAGTATAAAACTTTGGGTACCAGTATAAACTTTGGGTACCAGTATAAAATTTTGGGAACAAGTATAAATTTCTGGGTACCAGTATAAAACTTTGGGTACCATTAAAAAACTTTGGGTACAAGTATAAAATTTAGGTACTAGTATAAAACTTTGGGTACCAGAATAAGATTATAAAAAACATGATTTTATGCGAAGTGTAGTTTTATATGAAATGTACCTTATGTCAAGTTTACTTTTATTTGAAGAGTACTTTTATGTTCAATGTATCTTTATGTCAAGTGTACCGTTATGTGAAATATACCTTTCTGTGAAATGTTTTTTATGGGAAATGTACCTTTATGTGAAATTTACTTTTGTGTGAAACGTTTTTTTTTGTGTAGTTTACCCATATGTAAAATATACATTTTTGGTAAAATAAAATTTTTATGTGAAGTGTATCTTTATGCAAAATATACCTTTATGTGAAATTTTTTTATGTGAAATGTATCTTATGTGAAATGTATCTTTATGTGAAGTGCACCTTTATGTGAAATGTAACTTTATGTCAAATGTACCTTTATGCCAAGTGTACCTTTATGTGAAATGTACCTTTATGTCAAACGTACCTTTATGTGAAATGTACCTTTATGTGAAGTGTACCTTTATGCCAAATGTACCTTTATATCAAATGTACCTTTATGCCAAATGTACCTTTATGTCAAATGTACCTTTATGTGAAGTGTATCTTTATGACAAAAGTACCTTTATGTGAAGTGTACCTTTATGTGAAATGAGTTTATGTGAAACGTTTTTATGTGAAGTGTACCTTTATGTGAAATGAGTTTATGTCAAATGATACTTTATGTGAAATGTTTTATGTGAAATGAATTTATGTGAAGTGATTTTATGCCAAATATTACTGATCCGGTATCACCACCCTCAAAACAGATATCGCCCCTAGAAAAAAATCCCCCACTCACAAATTTTTATTTACTTTTTCTTTAAAAATCTAAAATAAAAATTTGGGTAGTGAATTAAACTACCCCCCTTCTCAAGTGGTCTCTAGGGGCGTAGCCGCTAGTAAGTTATACCTGAGTACCAATTTTAAATGAGCCATCATCATTAAATTCCAGCGGGGTGTCTGGCAACCTGGTGGCCTCCTTGCTCAGATAGGCTTCCTATGATAGATAGATAGATAGATAGATAGATAGATTATAATTATTCCAGAGGTGTCTGGCAACCTGATGGCCTCCTTGCTCAGATAGGCTTCCTACAATGCAATGGATACTTGGATTATAATTATTCCAGCGGTGTGTCTGGCAACCTGATGGCCTCGTTGCTCAGATAGGCTTCCTACAATGGATACTTGGATTATAATTATTCCAGCGGTGTGTCTGGCAACCTCGTGGCCTCCTTGCTTAGATAGGCTTCCTACAATGGTTGCTTGTATTATAATTATTCCAGCGGTGTGTCTGGCAACCTGTTGGCCTCCTTGCTCAGATAGGCTTCCTATGATAGATAGATAGATTATAATTATTCCAGGGGGGGTGTCTGGCAACCTGTTGGCCTCCTTGCTCAGATAGGCTTCCTATGATGGATAGATAAGATAGATTATAATTATTCCAGCGGGGTGTCTGGCAACCTGTTGGCCTCCTTGCTTAGATAGGCTTCCTATCATAGATAGATAGATTATAATTATTCCAGCGGGGTATCAGGCAGCCTGGTGGCCTCCTTGCTCAGATAGGCTTCCTATAATGGATAGATAAGATAGATTATAATTATTCCAGCGGGGTGTCTGGCAACCTGTTGGCCTCCTTGCTCAGATAAGCTTCCTACAATGGATACTTGGATTATAATTATTCCAGCAATGTGTCTGGCAACCTGGTGGCCTCCTTACTTAGATAGGCTTCCTACAATGGATGCTTGGATTATAGGCAGTGACGTGCACAGAGTTTTGCCAATGGCGTTCAGTAGGGGATTCTCGACAACCCCCTTTGATTTGAAATTGGGAATTTACCCCCTGATGGTTTTATTCAACATTGGTGAATTGCTGTGTAGTGCACGCCACTGGAATAAGGGGAAATTGGACTGTAAATTACACTTGTACCCAAAGTTTAAATCACGTTTTCTCATTCGTTGACTTAAAAACTTATTGTTGAATTTCGATTGGTTAGTTACAAACTAATTGTATCCAAATTTTACAACTAACATTTTTATTCTATAGAAGGGGTAATTTAGTTTATTATCATTAGGGAATGAATATATATTTCAATTTATTGACCATTAAAAGGGTGGATCAGATCACCCAAACATGATTTTAAGGGTGGTGTTCGAGTCGCCCATGAATTGTTTATGTCGATTATATCATTTTATTAGATAAAAGTGGCCGTAGCTGACATATAATTGTCATTCTATTCAAATCTAAATAGACATCTTTATAAAGCAGACAATAAAACATGTGTCATAACCGAAACATACAGTTGTAATTAGTTAATATTGTTATAACAATGCTTTGCGCATATGTATATTGTTATCCTTGTTTTATAAATATAAGTTTCCCCCACAAATCTAATCAAAACATAATTTATATTTATTTTCTTTTTTAAAGTATGTTTCGAATGTTTAATTTGATTATAATTGAATATTTAGAAAACAAGGATGATAACATCCATCAAAACAGACGACAGAACAAACAAATATTAACACTTGTAGAGTGTCAGAACTTAATAAGATTTAAATATCTTTACATTTTTTTTTTAAATTACAAAAATACAGGATACTGTTTTAGGACAGACTTTCATGTCTTATACTTTATTAAAGAGATGCTTCGCTTATATGATTGTACCTTGTTGTCCTAAGAAGCATTATTCCAAAAATCATAATAAAATAATTATATCACATAAAAAAAATCAACATGTTTGAAATGAGTCCTAATTATAGAAAAGCTTCGCCATATTCTTGTATATAGTTAATGTTATAGTATTATTGTACTATAAGATATGTTAATATCATGACAGCCATGACCACTTTTAATTAAATACATTAAGTCAACAAAATAAACTTTTAAATGCTAAATCTTAAGGAATAAAACAGTAGGCGATAAATTGAAATACACAATCAATTATAATAAACAAAATCACCCCTTCTGTAGATTAAAGTTATTGATAGAAAAGTTTAAACACTGCTCAATCTAATCAATTTTTAAAACCGGATGAGAGGGCATGTTTATATGACGTTTGGTACTAGTATAATTTACAGTCCAATGCCCCCTCCCTCCCTGTAATATGACCCATATTGCTGAACACCAGGGAGGGAGAGGACAATGAGGATTATTTTAATCTACAATCCTTGCTTCCCCTCAACATTTGCCTGCTAACAAAGTTATATAAATTTGAGTGTGGAAGATTTGTTTATCCTCCAATGTCTTATCCCTTTATTTCCCGCGAAATATAAACCATTTAATTATTTTCCAATTGAATATTTAATAAGTCATAATCTTTGCATTTGTAATGCGATATTTTGTCATGATATTTAGAGCGTAGCTACTATAAAGTTATAATTAAATTGGAGGTTTCCTTCAAAGTGCCTAGTCGTGCGCAGAACCCCAATAAAATTAAAATAAGAAAGTGGAAGTTTTTTTGATTCGGTTAGAGTTGGTGATATTGGATTAGGGTAGCCTTGCAGAGTTTGGGCTTCCGTAGGTCTCTGAATAAGAAATACGAAGCAGCTGATAGTGCCTAATAAAAAATACGTCATACAATACAAATGACCAACGATAGGCCAGTATACATTTTAACATTGATCAATTGCAATCATTGCCTATCATTGGACATTTGTATTGTATGACGTCATTATTAGGCACTATAAGCTGCTTCAAAAAATCCTCCTACTCCACCTCTAGAAAAAGATACAAACCTCTTCTTCAGTTGACTGTCTCTTCAACATCTTGTTCCTTAAATAAAAATATTTTTATTCTTTTGGTACTCAAATGCCACAAATAAAAACATAAAACTATTAAACTTTGTGATCTTTAATGATAAAATACAATTAATGATAAATTGATGTACATTGTACATAACCAATTATGATAAACAAAAATACACTCTCTGTAAATAAGAATTATTGGTGGAAAAGTTTGAACACTTAAGGTTTGTACAACCCTATCAAGATTTAATTGAAGTCTCTAAGCCAAAACAAATGCTTTACTATAGTCAAACTTACATAAACGATACAAATTTTATTGTCAATTCTATCAATTTTCTAAATTTTCTTTTATTTTAAAAAAATAAATAATTTTGCAAGTAATAAATTGATAAAGCCCCAAAGAATTATTAAACCTTACATTAACTTGCATAACTTAGTCAATCTTCAATCCCCTCCCCCCCTAAATATTTTCAAGCTTAAGAATAATTGAACTTGTTAATAAATTTCGGGTGGTTGGCAGTATTATTTATATTCCATTGTACCATACCTCTTAAGATTCTACAAAAAGCATAGCCACTTTACGTAACTGTGTTTCACAACGGATTTGCGAACATGCCCCTAGTTTGAGTAGCTACGATACAAAAACATAGCACCAGAGGAATCTACAAAAATAACGCACCTGTGGGGAAATCTACCAAATCTCTTGACAATTTCTAAATTTTGTCGGAAGATGAATTCAACTTTTTTCAATGGATGATGTTCATGCAGCTTAGCCTAAGATAACAAGTTTATTATCTCAAATTATGAGAAATTCACAGTTTCTCTCAAAGTTCCTAGCGAGCAAGGAACCCTTGCTTTGAGATGAAAGAGTTTAGGTTTTTAAGTACAGGGTAGACTCATTGGGTTAGGGCACCGCATGTACAGACCCCACACGGTTAGCGACCCCCATCCCTTTAATTTATTTTAAAATAATGCAGTGAGTTTTCTGTGCTCTCTAGCCAATTTGAGGGAAAGTATCAATTTTTCATTTTGAAATAGGGGCACTTCTTTATCCCCCCCCCTCTCTCACTAAAAAATCAAAAAGGGGGGAATTTAGCTCCGAATAAGAAGTAATTCTAAATTTACTTACCTGGATGTAATTTGTCCAAATCTGATATCCAAGTTCCTAAAAGGTTATTTTGTTTTATTATTCATGGAAAACTGACTATAATACGATACTATACATGATTTTTCAGCTTGGCTGAGAACAGGTTCTAATCTATCTATTTATAACCAGTTTTGAAGCCATACATGAAAATAAATTCTTATTAAACTGTGTTAATAACAAATTTAACTATTGATTTCACATGATATTTAAAATGATTCTCGATTCGATTAGGTACAATGTAATGCTAAACTTGCCTGATAGTGTAAATTTTCAGCAGTGCTCATGACAATGCATGGTAGGAAGGCTATCTGGAGGGGGGTCAGAGATTTCCAGTAACCATAGAACAGAGCTTTCATGGCAACACCCTGGGCCTTCTCATCTCCTATACATAAAAATAACTATGACTTTAGGATTGCCGCTAAATTAAACCAATTACCTGGCACCCTTTTTAAAAAACATACATTAATATGCTGAAATTTGACCTGTAATTAGTTCAGTTTTAGGCGAAAGTTCAGAAATAAAATGAAAAATCAAGTCATTATTCCTATATTTTTGTAGAAGACGTTTTAAGTAAATAAGCATCGCTGAAGGAGCTTAGAAAGTGTGTTTCTATACAGTTTTAATGAGAATTTTTTCAGTGCTTCATAACTTTAATGAATTATTACATGGTTGGATAAATTGGTGCAAAATTAATAGGAATCTGGTGGAAGAGAGTGGTTACCTGAATACATTTCTGGCTTGTTTCTGTAGATATTTCTGGGAAACTGGTTCAGAAGAATTGATAAGGCAAGACATTCTGTAGGAGTTGATACCCAGTCATCTACACAGAATGATAGGTTATTAAATAAGAGTTGATACCCAGCCATATATGATTAAAAAGTAGGTGATACCCAGTCATATTGAAAATAGATAGATACATAGACAGATTATTAAATTGGAGTTGATACCCAGTCATCTAGATACAAAGTAAATATCATTAAAGGAGTTAATACCCAGTTATATATACAGAGATCTACAAAAATATAACAGTTGATTCTCAGTCATCTAGATGTAAAAATAGATATTTGAATAAGATTTTATACCCAACCAAAAGATTCAAAGATAATTGATAATAGGAGTTGTAGATATAAATGTAAATGATTAAATAAGAGTTAATACCCAGCCATATATATATTTCAATTGATTATTAAATAAGAGTTGATACCCAGCCATACACAAACATTGGTAGATGATTAAATAGAATTTGAAACCAAGTCATCCAGATACATAGACAGATTACTAAATAGAAGTTGATACCCAGCTATATAGATATTTTGATTGATTATTAAATAGGAGTTGATACCCAGCCATATAGAAACATTTATAGATGATTCTATAGCTATAAGAGTTTATTCTTAGCCACCTAGTTAAATATCTAGGCAATTATTGAAGATTAGTCATAAAGATTAATAGTTTTACCTAATTTTCCAGCTAGAGCTTCTTCTACAAGTCCAGTATATTTCTCTTTAATTATATTATCTGTTTTCCTACAAATATAATAGATTTATTACTCTAGATGCTTAATCAGAGACATAAATCCGCCAGAAGAGTAAAACACTATATGGGCAAGGGGTTAAACATCTGTATGTCCCCATCCCAAGGACCTTGTGTCGACTCTCAATTGGGTCTTTGAAAATCAACAAAGAAGCAGAAAATAACTTGCTAGCAGACGAAAAAGGTCCTTAATTAAGGGAGGCAGGTAGTTATATATATCTACACTATAGATTTGTTAATCCGTCCAAGTTTTGCGATTTCCAACAGACGAAGATTTTGTCACAAGTTCCATGAAATACTTTTGTACTAAAATATGTACACTTTCTCACACATTATATGTTCGGATTGTTCCATCAATGTGTTCCTAATGGTCTGATTAAGGGATTGTACAATGTACATCAAGACAAATGATATTAAAACAGGACAGCATCCAAAAGGCAAAAAGTCTAACAAATTTCATAATAATGGATTTATTATTAGTTGGATCTTACAACAGATTATCACGTACTCAAAAAAAGTGAAACTTGTAGCGGGAAATAGCAACCTAAATTGTCGAAAATTTTTTCCGTGACATAATATCAATTTCATAGTATATATCAAATATTTTTGAAATGGTAGAACAAAACTGAATACAATGAACACACCAAAAAACAACAACATTGGACTGCAAATTACACTGGTAAATAATTTTAAAAAAAACATGTTCTCTCATTGGTTGACTTTAGAACTTTGGGTTGTTAAAACCAGAAGTATCCAAACCTTTCCACCAATAATTTAAAACTACATAAAGGGTACTTTTATTAATTATAATTGGGGGTGTATTTGAATTACTTGTCCAATGTCTTATTCCCTAGGATCTCTGGCCCTACCAAAAGACAGACAGACAGACAGTTCTCACCTTGATTTCTTGAACCACAGGTCCATGGCATCTTGAATATTGTCAGGGAAAAGACAGACAAATCTCACCTTGATATCTTGAACCACAGGTCCATGGCATCTTGAATATTGTCAGGGAAAAGACAGACAGCCAGATCTCACCTTGATTTCTTGAACCACAGGTCCATGGCATCTTAAATATTGTCAGGGAAAAGACAGACAGACAGACAGATCTCACCTTGATTTCTTGAACCACAGGTCCATGGCATCTTAAATATTGTCAGGGAAAAGACGGACAGACAGACAGATCTCACCTTGATTTCTTGAACCACAGGTCCATGGCATCTTGAATATTGTCAGGGAAAAGACAGACCGCCAGATCTCACCTTGATTTCTTGAACCACAGGTCCATGGCATCTTAAATATTGTCAGGGAAAAGACAGACAGACAGACAGATCTCACCTTGATTTCTTGAACCACAGGTCCATGGCATCTTAAATATTGTCAGGGAAAAGACGGACAGACAGACAGATCTCACCTTGATTTCTTGAACCACAGGTCCATGGCATCTTGAATATTGTCAGGGAAAAGACAAACAGACAGACAGTTCTCACCTTGATTTCTTGAACCACAGGTCCATGGCATCTTGAATATTGTCAGAAAAAAAGACAGACAGACAGACAGATCTCACCTTGATTTCTTGAACCACAGGTCCATGGCATCTTGAATGTTGTTAGGGAAAAAAAGACAGACAGACAGATCTCACCTTGATTTCTTGAACCACAGGTCCATGGCATCTTGAATATTGTCAGAGAAAAGACAGACAGACAGACAGATCTCACCTTGATTTCTTGAACCACAGGTCCATGGCATCTTGAATGTTGTTAGGGAAAAAAAGACAGACAGACAGATCTCACCTTGATTTCTTGAACCACAGGTCCATGGCATCTTGAATATTGTCAGGGAAAAGACAGACAGACAGATCTAACTTTGATTTCTTGAATCACAGGTCCATGACATCTTGAATATTGTCAGGGAAAAAGACAGACAGACAGACAGATCTCACCTTGATTTCTTGAACCACAGGTCCATGGCATCTTGAATATTGTCAGGGAAAAGACAGACAGACAGACAGATCTCACCTTGATTTCTTGAACCACAGGTCCATGGCATCTTGAATGTTGTCAGGGAAAAGACAGACAGACAGACAGATCTCACCTTGATTTCTTGAACCACAGGTCCATGGCATCTTGAATGTTGTCAGGGAAAAAGAAATCTAGAACATCTCTTGCTCTGGATCAATAATTGTAAAACGTCATAGAACAAATTCGGTAATTTCACTCAAAGTGTCTTAATGATCTCCCATTTAAAAAAAAAATTATTGAGAATAAGGGAGGGGGGTAATTTTTTAGTTTCACTTAGGTTGATTGTGGTTCAGGGTAGCCCCGAAGGCTTTTAGAAAAGAAATACTTTAACCCCTATAATAACAATTTATTTTAAAATTAAAGTTGGTAGGGGTTCTGTGCTCGCAAGGGCTTTTTTGGGGAAAGTAGCACAAATTAATTATAATATTCAATCCTTAAGATTAACAATTTCCCCCCTTCCCTTTTATTGAAAACTATGTTTATAATAAATAAAAGTTATCTTTGCTGACATTCTAACGATTTTTATAATTTCCTTGGGTTGACACCGTCATACATCTGGGTCAGCAGGGTAGAGTTATCCTTCAACATTCGGGGCAGGCTTAACACCCCTTCGCTAGGGGCTATGCCGGAATCCTAAAAAAAGGGAGATACGGACAGTGTCATATGTGACGTCAAAAATGTACGTCAAAATCCATAAATTTTTGGGGGTTTCCTTTCTCACTGCTCCTCTTATCCTTTCTTTTTAGACGTATTTTTATAACGTCACATATGACACTTCCCGTATCTCCCAAAAAATGAATAATGATTATTGTCTTCATAATTTTAAATTTACCAAAATTGATGTATCTCCCAATTATAATGAACAATAATTACGAGATATGTAAAAAAATAATTATGTGGGGTAAATATTCCTTCGCCTCCTTCCTCCCCCATATAAATTTTACCCCCAAGGGTAAAAATTCTAGAAGAGGGGGTACAAAAATTTCTGATGCACTTTCTTATGCAGTATTTTACTACCCTTCCCAAGGGATCTAAAGGGATAAGACAATGGCCGATAAATTGATTTATATCCCCAATAACCCCTTCTGAGGATTATAATTAGTGGTTAAAATGTTTGGACACTCAACGGAATAAACCAACCAATCAAAATTCTTTAAAGGCCCCAAAGTTGTTAAGCCAGCAGATAAGATTACGTTATTATAAAACTTTGGGTAAAACAGCCCATTGTCCCCTCTCTCTCTGATATTTGTGTCCATAAATTAAAATTAACAAAATAGATGTATCTCTCAAGTATGATAAACAAAGTTACCAATCACGAGTTATGTAAATTAATGTTATTTTGATGGAAAAAACTCTATAACGTTATATGAATTTGTACAAACTGTACCCCCTCCAAATTTTTGAGTTTTTAGTTTTTTTTTACAAATCAGGTAATTAGTACAAGTGGCGCCCCCGCCCCCCAAATAAAATTTAAGATGCACTACATTTAACCACCCTTCCCCCTGTAAAAAAAACTTAAAGGTTTTGGTGTGCGGGCCGCGGGGTAATTTATTGTCTTTTGATTCCTGGTCAAGAAAAGAAAAATATCATGGATCGAAAGGGATAAGACAATGGCTAATAAATTGATGTACATCTTTAATGTTAATACACAAAAATTACTCTTTTATTCGATTATAATTAGTGGTTGCAATGTTTGGACACTCAACGGAATCAAAATTCATTAAAAGTTCCTAAAGTTGTTACGCCAACAGATAAGAAAACGTTATTATAAAACTTTGGGGACAAGTGTAATAAACAGCCCATCTCTCTCTCTGGGAAATATACTTATTGGGAAGGGGGGGGGGGGGAATGCCTTGTCACTCTATACCTGCATCATCTCATATGTCATGAGAGCATGACCGATACCATCAACTCCTGTCCTCGGAGCTTCAGTTTTGGAATAAAACTGAACCTAAAAAATAAGTAGCTGTCTATAGTGCCCTAACAAAATGGGGATAGATGTCACTGCTTTTGGCCTATCTATTCTATTCTTTTGATGACAGGAAATACCTTATACCCCATCTCTTTTATAAGAGGTTTCTTTTCCCTTTCTCTTTTCCTCGACTATGACGTCAATAGAATAGGTAAGGCAAAAAGCGATGACAACTATCCCCATTTTCCTAGGGAAATAAATACAGCTACAAAAATAATATCTATGTAGCGATGCTACTCATTAACAAGACTGGTTATATTTATGTCCGTACTTTCCTTAGCATTATGAAAACTAAATCAACATATCAGAACTTTCATATCATTTTAGGGATTTATTGACAATACTGGCACAAAAATATTGATTTCGAATTATGTTTGCATTTAATTTGTTTGTAAAGCCGTATTTCCTATTCAGTCCCGCCCGGCCCCTCAGGTTTAACAAAACTGGTTTTGATCCTATAATTTTTTCTTTTAATATCCGTGGAAAACTGTCTGTAATACAATGCGATAAAACTATACCTTAAATCTTTCCTCGCATTCTTCAAGGACTTCCATGAAATATTCGTGAAATTCGATGAAGGAAATTTTACCATCCTAAAATAAAATAAACTTTTAAAATTTAAGTACGTCCAAGAGGAGGGAATTTTACCCATCTGCAATTAGGATTGGGTTTTAGGGGTGTAATCAAATTTTTCCCTCCTGCCAACTTTTATATAAGATCAAAGAACTGGGAGGGTAGAGTTAGCAGCAAGATATACATACATAGAAGAACTAGATTGAATTTGCTCTGAAAAGAAGAAACTTTTACCCTCTATTTATTTATGTTTATGTGGTACATATATAAATCTATATGTGTATCGAAGAATCTTGATAACCACAAACCGATATTGTTTTCATTCACTTTGCTTCCCAATCTCAAGAGCCTAGGGGCGTAGCCGCTAGTATGTAAATATTGTAGAAATATTTTTCTCGTATTCATTCGAATCCGGTGGACAGGAACCGGTTCTCATCCATACGAAAAAACTATGTCTAGCATCGTATTATATCCAAATTTCTACGAATATAGAAATGAACAATCATAAGATTAAAACCAGTTTTTTTAGCCCGTGCCTTCGGCACCTCGGGGCTAAAAAACTGGCTTTAATCTAATAATTGTACATTTTATATCCGCGGAAAGCTGTTTATAATATAATACGAGAAATAACTATTAAACATTTATCTTTACCTTATTTTTATCAATTTCTTTCAGAATGTCTTCTATATCGCTTGGGGAGTATTTTAATCCAAGAACATTTTCTAAAAAATAAATTAGTTATCTATCTATCTATCTCTCTGTCTGTCCATCTATCTATCTATCTATCTGTCTATATGTCTATCTATCTATCTATATATCTATCTATCTATCTATCTATCTATCTATCTATCTATCTATCTATCTATCTATCTATCTATCTATCTATGTATGTATCTATCTATCTATCTATATATCTATCTATCTATCTATCTATCTATCTATCTATCTATCTATCTATCTATCTATCTATCTATCTATCTATCTATCTATCTATCTATCTATCTATCTATCTATCTATCTATCTATCTATCTATCTATCTATCTATCTATCTATCTATCTATCTATCTATCTATCTATCTATCTATCTATCTATCTATCTATCTATCTATCTATCTATCTATCTGTCTATCTGTCTATCTGTCTAACTGTCTATCTGTCTATCTGTCTGTCTATCTATCTATCTATCTACCTGTAAGATCAGAGAATTCCTTGGCATCAATATAATTATTATGATTATCATCCACAGCTGTTTGTCTATCTATCTGTCTATCTACCTGTAAGATCCGAGAACTCCTTGGCATCAATATAATTATTATAATTATCATCCACAGCTGTCTGTCTATCTACCTGTAAGATCCGAGAACTCCTTGGCATCAATATAATTATTATAATTATCATCCACAGCTGTCTGTATGTCTGTCTATTTATCTGTCTGTCTGTCTATCTATCTATTTGTCTGTCTGTCTATCTATCTATCTATCTACCTGTAAGATCCGAGAACTCCTTGGCATCAATATAATTATTATAATTATCGTCCACAGCTCTGAATATTTTTCTCATCATATTTCTTCTTTTCTCATACTTCTCATCTAGAGAAAACAAAGATAAGACAATGGCCTTAAATTTATATATATCCCGAATTATATTATTTGAAGTATTGGTTCAAAAGTTTAACCAATCAAAATGTTAGTAACCAAACCAAGTAATAATAAACTTTAGGTACGAATGTAATTTAAAGTTCACAATAGCAAAGTTTTAAATCAGACTAACGAACATAAACAATATATGGAGCTACAACCCATATAAAATTTTATATTATTTAGAAAAAAAATCAAAAAAAAAGTCAATTAAAAATCTATTTTAAAAATGCTTCGGTTATAAAATTATACCTAATAGTCCTAGGAATCATTATTACAAAAAACTATTTGAAAACTAAAAAGAACAATTATATCATTTAAAAAAAATTTCAACAAAATTGAAAAATTTACATGTTTTAAATGGATCAATGGACCTTCTGGTTGCTACACTTTATTATTTATACCTAAATGTTACCGGAATCATTAGCCTAAGTGTGAAATCTATAGGATAATTACAAAATTAACTATAAGAGCTTTCCGTTAAGGACGGAGCCTGTGTATAGAAAAGCTTCGCCTTTATTAAGGTTTGTCATATTATCCTTGCAATACTACTAATTATCAGGGATTTAAAGGGATAAGACAATGGTCGATAAATTGATGTACATACATCCCCAATGCTAATACATAAAATTAATCCTTCATTAGATTCCAACTAGTGGTTAAAACGTTTGGACAATCAACTTAATAATCCAACAAACAATGATTTATCAAAAGTCTCCAAAGTTGTTGAGCTAACGAAAAGAAAAGTTTATTATTAAACTTTGGGGACTATCACACAGTCCATCATCCTCTCTCTCTACGACTAATTATCCTTGAGAGGATCACATAAATATTAACGAGGAATGTTTGAGATTATTTTACGGTTTGAGTAAGATGTTAGTTTATCATTATGTATATTTGTTGATATATTTTATTCATGAAAACTTTAACTCCGTTTTTTACATATTTTAAAAAGTGTATAAGACGCATGATAAATTTATGTTTAACTAAAATCATTTATTTAAGAAAAGTTCAAATAAAATGTATTTGATTATCATTATATCAAATTTAATTAAATTTTAAAATAGACACCTAGCGGATAATTATACAACTTTATAATAAAGTTCAAACAGTGTATTTATTCATTATGATTTGGCTTAATAAAGAAAGGTTATCTTTTACGTCTCATTTTTAAAAGCGAGGCTTTCCTATAATTTTGGTCGGTACGTCCGTAACGGTTAGCTCTTTTCGTTTATTGAGGCGTGTTAAAATTGTTCTGTCGATTTCAAACTTTGCATGATGATTCCTATAATAGTTAGATTTAGTAAGCGTAGTAATCGTTTGTAAGTACATTAAAAATATGTTTTTTTTTAACTTTTTGAACAACAAATTTTTATGTAGTAAGATTATCAGATTGATCTAATTTTTGGAGTACTGATTCCTATTACAACAAGGTACAATATTAAAAGCGAAGCATCTCTATAATCCAGTCCTAAAAATGTCCTTAAACAGTATTCTGTATTTAAGGAAATTGAATTTTTTTCGTCCACTAGCAAATTGTTTTCTGCTTATTTGGCTGTGTTAATATTCTTGACACCATTGGTAGATTTTCAAAAACCTAATAGAGAGTCGGTGCAAGGTCATTGCGATACAGTAATTTAAATCCTTCCCCCTCTAGTGTTTTACTCTAATATAGTGTATTACTGCTGGAAGCGTAACAACTCTACATTACAAGTCACCTGTCTGTCTATAGATTGTTTACCTGCAGCTACATCTCTAAAATGAAGGGTACCCTTGGGCTTCATAAGAACCTCCAGTTTCTTGGCGGCAGCCTCCAAATCAAACATATGCTTGTCAGTGGCTCCGGGAGGCATTATCATTCTAGATAAATAGGTAGATAGATATGGATAAACAGATAGATAGATAGATAGATATATATATATAGAGAGATAGATGGATGGACAGTTAGATAGATTTACCGACATATGTGTTAGTTGGTAGCTTTAGGAGGTTTTGTCACTCTAAAAAATGATAGTGAATAGATAGATAGACAATTGATAGATAAATTGATATACCAACAAACATAACAAACGGGAAGCATTATTATTCTAGATAGACAGAGAGATAGATGGACAGACGGATAGATGGACAGATAGCTAGATAGATACATGGACAGACAGACAGATAGATAGATGGACAGTTAGATAGATTTACCGACATATGTGTTTGTTGGTATCTTTGAAAGGTTTTGACGCTCTAAAAAATGATAGTGGATAGATAGATAGACAGACAGATAGAAAGATTGACAGATATACCAACAAACATATGCTTGTCAGTGGCTCCGGGAGGCATTATCATTCTAGATAAATAGGTAGATGGATGGACAGTTAGATAGATTTACCGACATATGTGTTTGTTGGTAGGTTTTAGAGGTTTTGTCACTCAACAAAAATGATGGTGGATAGATAGATAGACAAATTGATAGATAGATTAACAGATATACCAACAAACATAGGTTTGTCAGTTGCTCCGGGAGGCATTATCATTCTAGATAGATAGACAGATACTTGGATAGACAGATAGATAGATAAACAGACATATAGATAGATTGACAGATGGATAGACAGATAGATAGATAGATTGACATATATACATACAAACATGTTTGTCAGTGGCTCCGGGAGGCATTATCATTCCAGGTAAATAGGTAGATAGATGGAAAGACAGTTAAATGGATGGACAGACAGATAGATAGATGGACATACATATAGATAGATGGACAGATATATAGATAGACAAAATGGATAGACAATTATAGAAGATACCTTGTAAAGTAGAACCATATCGGTTCAGTGGTTAGCGAGATCCTTCAGTACAGACAAACATACATCCTGTTACTTTTTATAAGGATATATGTATATAAATGAATGCGATATAAGTACGTAGATGTGCAGGCAGATAGATGAAACCTATTCCAATACCTAAAAATTAGGGTTGGGCCGGATACTTTTTTGGCCGAATACCGGATACCGGATATCCGGTATTCGGCCAATATCCGGTTATCCGGCCAAATTACCGGATATCCGGCCGGATAACCTGCTAAATTACCAGATATTAAAGTAGCAAAATAAAATTATTGATAAACTTTTGAGATTTCATATATAAAATTTACATAAAGATAAACATATTCAAAAAATGTTCTTCTAGCTTCAATAATAAGAAAATTAGAGCCATTTAAAATTTTAAAAAGCAGAGATTTTTGGTGTAAAATATAAAAAAAAGTTATAGCCGGATATCCGGCCGGATAGTTTCAATATCCGGTATCCGGCCGGATATTGAAAATGACCGGATATCCGGCCACACCGGATATCCGGCCCAACCCTACTAAAAATATACCTTAAAGCTTCTGCAGTTGAATATAGGTATTCCAAGTTTGTGCCACTAGCCCCAACAGCCTAAAATTTAGAAAACTTCAAAATGTGGCACAATAATGGATGTATTATTACTTGAATCTTACACCAGATTATAATGTACTTTAAACAAGTAAAACTTGTAGCTGGTTAACGAACACCTAAAATCACATCCTTTATCCCACCTCCAATCCTCCTAATGGATAAACGAACTTACCAATAAATGTTGTCCATGTTAGCAACATAAATTAATGACAATTTTTCCACTGTTGTTATATCCACGTATATTTTATATCCATTGGTCAAACCCTAACTGAATATCTCTTTAATTTGACAGATTCAATTAGTCGGATTGTCAAAAATTTCCAATAAACTTACTTAAAATATTTATCATGCGTTTTCATAAGAAAAACAAGTATTATATTTTCACAAATATAGTTTTTGTAAAAAAAAAGTTTTTTTGATGCTTAATTTAGGTTAGGTTTGCTTGAGTAAAATTTAAAAGAGCCCAGCAGGGATAGTACCCCAAAAAAACAGTTTCTAAGTAAATCTAATTGCTGCAACTTTTTGAAGAATATTCTAACCAATGAGCAAATTCTCCAGAATATACTAATCAGTTTGTCCATCTGTCTATTGAAACTAGGACTGTATGGGATTTACTGATGATACCTGATAATTGAGATATGCATTTGAAAATTCATGTAATGATTCCCTTGTCCAATAAAAATCTAATCATTATCACGTCCATATGATCATCTATGTTATGTTTAAATTTTTGTGCCTTGCTACTAGGAGGCATCCAAGTGTAAGGGGGGGGGGGGGGTAAAGGGGTGATTACTCCTAATAAATGAATTTTGAAGTGCCCCAAAGATTTTTAATATTTAAAAAAGCTCTGACCTTCTTGATGCTTCTAATGAATGTTAACTTATTTGTCTATTTTGTTATATTCCGCTTGTGTTTTAATAAATTTCATTGACAAAAAGTAATTTTTCCAGTTTTAAATCAAATTTTAAAATATTTTTTACCTTGACAATGTTCTTTGCAAGTTCATCTATTGTCCCAGGCATATAGTACTCACTATTCTTATCTCCTAGGAACAAAGTCACCATAATCTAAATATAATTATACAGTTTAGTCACCAGAGTTGTTAAATGAAATATAATTGTATATTATATTGTGCATTTAGCCATAGTTTCTTAGTGTTTGGACCTGTGTAGTCAAGGAGTAGGACGAGACACTTTTGCAAGACATCAGGGCCAGCTCAAGCTCCAAGTACTTGACTCGCTGTCTCAAGGGAGCTACTCTTCATTACCTCACCCTTACCAAGCATGGCAGGTGTTCCAAATTAAGTCACTGTAATGAATGATGCTCCCCCCAGAGGATCTTGGGTTAATGGTTGCACTGCATGATATTATGCACATGACTATTGATTATCCAAACTACTCTATTATCTCCCTTCTTACACAACCAAGGGAAATTGCATGAATGTGACTAAGAAATTCATGTTACCTCATGTGGACTTGAACTCAAACTGTCATCATCGTAACTCAGTGTGTTATAACTGAGCTAAGACACCCCCCCTTTTATTTATTATACTTAGTAAGTGATGTATATGATTTTATGCTTATAGAAATTGCACACTCTGCCTACACTATTTTTGTCAACCTTCCACAATGCAGTTTATATTCTCTCTTATTGTTTACCTTTATTACTTATAACATGAATATATGATTGATATACATTTGGTCTAGGCATGTGCTAAAATAAATTATCAAAGAACACTGCATTAACCTTTGATAACTTACAACCTCCAAGCATAATGTGCTATGCACACCACAGGCTTGATCACTTACTTTATCAGGAACATCAATTGCACCAGCATCAAAAGGAACAAATCTACATAAAAACGCTTTCAAAGTCTTTTGCAATTGAAATTGATTCAAATGCATTCATTTTACAAATTGCAAGCAATAAATAATCAGTGAAAATGCCAAAGGGTTGGGCGCAATACTTTTTTGGCCGGATACCTGATATCCAGTTGATTCCTAATGCCAAATAACAGGATATTGAAATAGCAAAAAAATATTTCTTGAGAAAAATTGGATGTTGTTTAGCCACCAACTGCTGGCGGTGGCAGCTGCCAAGTACAGTTGCGGCCGCCAAAAATCATGTTTTGAGATTTTTAATATAAAATTTTCAAAAAAAATTTTAAGCCATTTCAAATTTAAAATGTAGGAATTCTTGTAGTATAATATAAAAAAAACTATATTGCCGGATATCCGGCCGTATAGTTTTAATATCCAGTATCCAGCCGGATATTGAAAATGGCTGCATATCTGTCCAAACCAGATATCTGGCCTAACCCTAATATTCATACAATTTCTCTAACATTATTTGCATTTATTTTGGTTTTATGAAAGCTTTTAATTCCTGACTTCTTTGACTCCATAGCCTCCTCTTTCTCTATAGCTAACATTAGGTTGCAGAACTCTATCCCAGTAGTCCTAGAAAGGTAAATGGGTATGGTTGCTAATTTCAGCTAATTTCTCAAAAAGGATATTTAACCAAATTTAGCTTGAAGCTTCAATCTAAACCACAGCTGTAAGCTTATTCCTGATTCATGTCTTTGGGATGGTTTTCACTTTGTATGACACTGCAAACCAACCTTATACGGGAGAATTCTAGGAAAATAATGACCCCTAACCCCCAATTTTTAAAAAACTTTTTAATTTTTTTTATACAAAACTAGGGATGTAGTCCATAGTATGTATTATAAATATAGTTATTTTTAAACTGGGAAATTTGTAAATCCCTACCATGGAATTTTTGTTTTTACCTGGGAAATTTCGTAGACCACTCCATAGACTCTGTCATGAGGGTTGTCCGATCTAAATAGAAACAAGGATGACAATTTTTAAGTAGAAGGCCCAGTTTCCAAAGAGATCAGACAATGGGCGATGAATTGATGGAGTTAGACAAAATTACCCCTTCTGTAGAATAAATAAAGGTACTAAGAAAGAGAGGGAATGTCTGATTGAGCCAATAGGAGAATCGCATCGGTACATACATTTAATTTCATTGGTTGAAATTTTGTACACATCTTGTTAAGAATGCATGTTTTTTTTCATTTCACACTTAGATAAAAGTCAGCTGTAAACAGTATATTTTCTTAGTAGAAAGCTTTGCGGAATCAGAATTAATTGCCCAAAAATTTCGTTTAAATTTGAAAGCTTAGTAACGAGGTGGATTCTTAAAAAAAAAAGTTAGGCTGGCTACTCGCTGGTGAGGCAAAATTATTTTTGTGAAAAATCCTCCAAAATCGAATAAAAAAAATTACAAAAATTAAATAAAATCTTAAAAGGGTTATAAACATATGATTTTGTTTAATTTTTGTAGATTATTAATGTGCTTTTGGATGATTTTTCACAAAAATAATTTTGCCTCATTATCGAGTAGCGAGTCTATAATTTCTTAAGAATCCACATCAGCTTGAGTCGAAAGTAAACAATACTTTTGTCTGCTAGAAATGTTCCTTCTTAGATTTGACGAAAAAAGGGTTCAGAATATAATTCTCTATTTCTATTGTAGAATACAAATAGGGGATGAAACGTTTTGACACTTAACTTAATGAACCAACCAATCAAAATTCAATAATAGTCTCCAAAGTTGTTAAATATAAGAAAACGTTACAACAGATATCTAGCAGATACATCCCTAGTGCCACTTGAAGTAGTGAGGGGTTAAATGCGATCCACCTTTTCTACTCTATTGAACCAGGAGGGGGGAGTCCTACCATCTCCCAATATGTAACAGTAGTATTAATATTTTATGTAAAAGAGATAAATCTCCTCAAATATAAGCTTGAGCTAGAAATTATTGACAGATTTGTTAGTCTAAATAGTAACAATTTTAAAATTCATTTAAAAGTTACTATAAAATAACGACGTTTCATTTTTGCATATACCTTTGTAATCAAATGAAATAAATTTGCAATAGAAATGTTGTTTTAAGTATAAAATTAAAAACAATTATTCCTTTAAATATCATAAACAATAGTATTGATAAATTTAACAGTCCTAAAAGAGCTCCTAGTGATAAAATTTGTAACTAGAATAATAGTTTTAATTTTAACCCTTTTTAGACGAAAACTTAGGGAATTTTCAATGCCTAATAATAAACTTATTTTCACTTGTTAAAAATATGAAGAATGTGCATATATTTAATCACAAAATAATTAAGCCAGCCGTCTATCTTAAATAGGAGTCGAGAAATCTAGGAATCGATCTAACACCCCAACCAATGAGGAAATCTCAATGAAGTTTGTTTTTAATGTGAATTTGTTTATTAGTTTAATCCTTAGAATATTCAGCTATTTTTCTTGAATAGGAGCTGACAAATTCAATTTCCCCAAAAACGTTTCAGACGGACATTTCATATCATAGAGTAGCTTTGCAACTGAAAATAACACAATCTTAGCTACAATTTACAATGTTTGACTCTTATACATTACAAGTCAAGGATTATGTAATGTGATTCAGACAAACAATTCTAAGTGAAAATTTCCCCTTGACACTAATTTCTAGCCTTCAGCTACACTAAACAAATTTTTAAGGCATAATATTTTTTTAATAATTACAAGTAATCATGTATAATTGAGTTAAAAACTCTTCAAAGATTTTAGTATCAGTTGATGAAACCTGTATAAGACACTATGCCACTTGTAAGTTTTAAATTGTTTATTATTAAAACAATAATGTTGAAATTCTTACTTTTGATTTTATATATACTTTTTAAAAGCGAAGCTTTTCTATAATTAGGGTCGGTCCGTCCGTCCGTCCGTACGTCCGTCCGTCCGTACGTCCGTCCGTCCGTCCGTACGTCCGTCCGTCCGAGATAGATAGCTTTTATTCGTTAATTTAGGCATGTTAGAATTGTCCTATCGATTTCAAACTTTGCATGATGATTCCTGTAGTAGTTAGGTACGATTTAGAAAGCGTAGCAACTCTATAATCATTACCAGAATGTCCGTACGTCCATTTTAAACATGATGATTTTTTTACTTTTTTAAGAACAAATTTTTATGTTATCTAATCATCCGATTTACCTGATTTTTGGTATATTGATTCCTGGGACATCAAAGTATAATGTTATAAGCGCAGCAACTCTATAATCAAGTCCTAAAAATGTAAGTATGTCCATAAACATTATTCTGTATTAAGCAGTTTTTCAACAATTTTACTTACAACTTTGCTTCGACTCTTGTACATTTATATTCTGATTATTCAGTTCTTACACTATAAGAGTATTAATGTCCGTTTGTCCTACCGTTTCAGTGCTTCGCTTTTATGGATGTTGTCATCCTTGTTAATAAAAAAAAGAGATAAATTAGCAACAAAATGTTGTGTTTAAAAAACATTTATTTTAAAAATTTCATTTAGATATTTTAATGAATAATTTTTAAAACTTTTCTAGTTGTTATAGATCCGCCTTGTGGCACTATTTGTAACTAAATATCAGCTTTAAGTTTAACTCTTTAAAAGTGAAGCTTTTCTATAATTAGGGTCGGTCCGTCCGTACGTCCGTCCGTCCGAGATAGATAGCTTTTATTCGTTAATTTAGGCATGTTAGAATTGTCCTATCGATTTCAAACTTTGCATGATGATTCCTGTAGAAGTTGGGTACGATTTAGAAAGCGTAGCAACTCTATAATCTTTACCGGAATGTCCGTACGTCCATTTTAAACATGTTGATTTTTCTACTTTTTTAACAACAAATTTTTAAGTGATCGAGTTATCCGTTTGATCTGATTTTTGGTATATTGATTCCTGGGACAACAAAGAACAACATTATAAGCGAAGCAACTCTATAATCAAGTCCTAAAAATGTAAGTATGTCCATCAACTTTATCCTGTATCAGGCAGTTTTTCAACAAATTTACTTACAATTTTGCTTTGACTCTTATACTTTTATATTCTGATTATTCAGTTCAGACACTATACAAGTGTAATGTCCGTTTGTCCGACCGTTTCAGTGCTTCGCTTTTATGGATGTTGTCATCCTTGTTTTAGACGACAACTTTGAAAATATTTACTGCTTACAAATAAAATTATTTTCTTTCCTTAGATTTTTAATTTCCCCATATATTTAACTATTTATTACTTGATTATTATTAAACTAATATCTTTTTTACATAAAGATAGTTGCATGAAGTGCATTTGAAAAGTTTGATTGCAAGCATAAGTTACATATAATTTTGTATTACAATAGATTGCAATCAATTAGGCACAACCAAAATAGTCATCACAACGTTTTTGTCAAAACAGGACAGCTATATATGCATATATCCAAAAAACTTGATTTCCAAGTCTTGATATTTTTAAATACCTGGGGAATAAAATAAATTCTTTCTAATAAATATCCAATAAATGTAATTTAAACTATTGACATACTACATTGTAAAGTCTTGTCTCTAAATTTAGAGAATTGACTCTTCATATAAAAGCATTTTTGAGAAAACCAGCCAGCGTCCTTATGTTATCAGATTAATGATTAATTTTTTAATTATTTAAAAGTTTACATAAGAAATGTTGTTTTTAATTATTTTTGAAATGCTATTGTAATTAAATAAAATAGATATGCAAAAATTATTTGTTTAATCTAAAAAATAAAATAACAATTAATTAAAATATAATACAGAAAAATATTAATAGATTTAACAGTTGTTAAGGAGCGCCTAGTGGTAACATTTGTAACTAAAATACAGTTTTGATTTTAATCATTTTTAGACGACAACCCTTGAATTTTCACTGCCAACAAATAAACTTACTTTCTCTCCCTCTTTTTTTAGTTTCCCCATATTAAAAGCGAAGCTTTTCTATAATTAGGGTCGGTCCGTCCGTCACGGATAGCTTTTTTGTTAATTTAGACATGTTAGAATTGTCCTATCGATTTCAAATTTTGCATGGTGATTCCTTTAGTAGTTAGATACGATTTAGAAAGCGTAGCAACTCTATAATTGTTACCAGAATGTCCGTACGTCCATTTTAAACATGTTGATTTTTTTACTTTTTTAAATAGCTTTTTTCGTTAATTTAGGCATGTTAAAATTATCCTATCGATTTTAAATTTTGCATGGTGATTCCTTTAATAGTTAGGTACGGGTAATGAAAGCGTAGCAACTCTATAATCATTACCAGAATGTCCGTACGTCCATTTTAAACATGTTGATTTTTATAGCATTTTTAACAACAAATTTGTATGTGACTTAATTATCCGATTGGTCTGATTTTTGGTATACTGATTCCTGGTACAACAAAGAACAATATTTTAAGCGAAGCAACTCGATAATCAAGTACTAAAAATGTAAGTATGTCCATAATCATTATCCTGTATCAAGCAGTTTTTCAACAAATTCACTTACAATTTTGCTTTGATTCTTATACATACGCATTCTGATTATTCAGTTCTGACATTATACAAGTGTTAATGTCCGTTTGTCCTACCGTTTCAGAGCTTCGCTTTTATGGATGTTGTCATCCTTGTTTAAATATACAATACTTTACCTGAAACTAATAATTTTTAAAGCGAAGTCTTTCTATAATTAGGGTCAGTCTAGAATTACGTCTGGAATGAATAGCTTTTTTCGTTAATTTAGACATGTTAGAATTGTCCTATCAAGTTCAAATTTTGCATGATGGTTCCTGTAACAGTTAAGTAAGATTTTAAAAGCTACTCTATAACTATTACAAGATGTCCGTACGTTCATTTAAATCATGTTGATTTTTAATTTTTTCGACAATTTTTTTTTTGTGAAAATAGTTATCCTATACATCAATACTAATTTCAAGGACAACAAATATTCTGCTTTTCAGTTCTAACACTCTACAAGAGTTAATGTTTGTTTGTCTTACCGTTACGGATCTTCGCTTTTAAGGATGGTATCATCCTTGTTAACATAGAAAATCATTCTGTCTTGTAATCATAGATTTAATAGTTAAACATTTCGCAAAATAATTATCTTTGTTCTTTATCATTTTACTAGCGGCTTCGCCCCAAGAGATGATAAAAAAGTTAAGGTGCAAATCGTAAAAAAAATAAGAAGGACCAAGAAAATCTCCTGCAAAAAAAATGGGAGATTTTTTTATATTTTTTTGGGGGGTTGGGGGTGTCCCAACCCCCAGGAAAATAGCTTAAAACCATCACAGGACCAGAAGGTATAATCTCTGAAAAGTAGAGCCCAATCGGTTCAGCGGTTACTGAGATCTTAAGCTTCAGACGACAGACGGACTGACAGACACACAAAAATCGTTCTACTTTGTAGTTTGCCAGTTTCAATTTGTGTTTTGTTAATAATGTACATGGACGAAAAAAATTCCTGATGATGAGGGCAGTTTTGCCCTCGAAACGTTGAATAAATTTAAAAGTTTGATGCCTTGAGTTTTTCATTCTGAGGATTTTACATGTTGGGTCCGTTAACCATTCGTCTTACTTTGTATTATAGACTAGCGGCTACTCCCCTAGAAGCCTCTAGGGGCACTGCTAGGAGGGGGGAAAGTCAACCTCATCCCATTTTAAATTGAGTTTCAAAAGAGTTAAAAACCCTCCCATGACCTATAAGAAGCTTCACTGTAATGGAGAACAATATCGGTTCAGCGGTTAGCGAGATCCTTCGAGACAGACAAAAAACGCTTACTACTTTATATAATAGGATATGACTTGCAGTCATAATTAGGCAGGAATGTTAGATCTTATCATAGCTTAGATGTCATTGAGAAAATTCTCCTTAACCCTTTACAGTCGGGCCCCTTGCCGCACCTTAATCGGTCGGGGGGGGGGGGGAGCGTCCAACGCCCCCCCCCCTTATTATCTCAGTTCCTATTAGAGCTAGAGGGCTAATTTTTTTTGTGCAAGTCCTTTGTTTGATAATGAATTTCCGACCTTTTATTTGTCTAAGTCAATTTTCGCTTCCTTCACCCTTTTATTTAACAACCTTTGTTTTTAGGTCTTTTTTTACTTAAAAATTTCAAACAGCTGTAATTTTCTTATTTTTGAAGCTAGAAGAAAAATTTTTTACCAGAAAATGTTTATCTTTATGTAAATTTTACATTAGAAATATCAAAATATAAATCAGCGACCGCAGCTGTACTTGGCAGCTGCCAGCCGCCGCAGTCGGCGGTCAGCGGGAAAACGGCAGTGGATCTTCATGAAATTTTAATACGTTATGTAGACATGTAAGAAAAGCTAAAGTTTAAAATTTGAAGTCTCTAAGTCAAAAATTGCGGCCACAGGAGCCTTTTAAAGATTTCTGGAGACCTGGAGGATCAGGACCTGCAGGTTCATACCTGGAACCTGAAAGGGACTTGAACACCTGTATTTCATATAAGGATGTACTACTAGAGGATCTTTTAGTATTTGGGTATGATAAAATGCTTTTTTTTATTCAAAAAAATATTTTTGCTCTTTACCTGGATGACCCTGCCAGGTTTGCTGGCATCCTGTGCCCGCCAGGATGGAGATATTTAAAAAGTTCTTACTCTCAGTTATGTGTCATACTCATACTTAAAAAGTCAAGCAGTTTGGGCTCTTTATCTTACACACACAGAAAATGAAATAGAAAAAACCGGATGGGGGGGCGTTCAACCCCCCCCCCCCCCCCCCCGACCGTTAAGGGTTAAAGAATGTAACAATCGGAAATAGCTAATTTACGTCATGTCAACTATAATATTGTAATCCATTTATCTAATTTATCTAAAAGTCAATAAAAAAAACTTTCTTGTTCTTATTTTAGTTTTATTATTGTATTTTAATTTACATTTAGCAAATACTTGCCGTTGAAAGTATTAGAATATTCACATTTAAAAAAAAAATATCGAAGAAACTATTTTTGATAAATTTTGCAATTGTTGGAGAGCGCCAAGTGACAAAATTTGTAACTAATTTTAAACCTTTTTAAACTTCTGGAAATATTCACTGCTTACTAATAAACTTATTTTCTCTCCTTATAATTTACCCATATTCAGTTATTTATTACCCTAAAACTTATATTTTTTCTCAAAGTGAAACTTGCAGCAGGCTAAAATAATTAGTAACCCCTTCCAGTTCCTTTAACTAATCCTCTCCCTGACCAATAGTAGAATTCAATGTTAGCAAGCTAATTTGACGACAATTGCTTCCCTATCATAATATCCACGTACTTCTACATCCATTTTTAATTACCACGCATAGAATTAGCTTCATTACTGATTTCTATACATGATATCCTATTATATAAAGTAGTAAGCGTTTTTTGTCTGTCCCGAGGGATCTCGCTACCCGCTGAACTGATATTGTTCGCCTTTACAGTGAAGCTTCTTATAGGTCCTGGGAAGGTTTTAAACTTTTAATTTCTTCACCCCCCCCCAAAAAAAAAAAAATATCTTTTTAACTCTTTTGAAACTCAAATTTAAAATGGAATGAGGTCGAATTTTCCCTCTCCAACCTGTGCCTCTAGAGGTTTATAGGGGCGTAACCGCTAATTAATTACAAGTCACCATACCATAATATCTTAACAATTAGAGTTTATACTCTTCAAATAAAATCTAAAAAATTACAAACATTTCAAAGTATGACTACTGATGGTTGAAATTCATTTTTTATTTAATTTAAAAATTGTCATTTAAATTCTTGTCCTTTTCTTACATATATTTTTGTAATAAATTAAAATATATTTGCAATAAAATGTTGTTTAAAGTATATTTATATATTAACGTAATTTCCTTTTGATATCTTAAAGAATAATTTTGAAAAATTTAACAATTGTTAGAGAGCGCCTAGTGGTTACATTTGCAACTAAAAAGCAGTTTTGATTTTAACCCTTTATAGACGACAACTTAGGAAACTTTCACGGCTTACTAATAAACTTATTTTCTTTCCTTTACAACGTTTGGATTAGTTATTTCTTGCATCGTATTATAAACTGGTTTTAATCTTATGATTGTCATTTTTATATTCGTAGAAATCTGGATATAATACAATGCTAAACATAGTTTTTTTCGTATGGATAAGAACCGGTTCCTATCCACCGGATTCGAATGAATACGAGAAAAATGATCTCAAATCTTCGGATCAGCTGTTTAGGTCTCAAGGGTTTAATTATTAGAAAATGGACCAGTAAATATACACATGCATAAAAATTTACACTATCTTCGCAATTTCTTTAATCATCGCTGAATTAGAGGATAGTTGTCTAATTAAAATATGGGAAAATTGGAGAGGGACAGGCAAGAGGGAGTTTTGATAACGACAAATTTTTCCCTGTCATAATATCCACGTATATTCTATATACACCTATTTCACCCGAGAAAAAAAATTAGTTTGACAATGGTTGTTACATATATTCAGTACCACGCAATAGATATAGAGTTTTATATAGTAAAATTTTACTGAAATTTCTGTAAAATTTTCGTTGTAAATTTTACACAATTGCTGTAAAATTTTACAGCAAAAACGTCCTGTAAAATGGCGTTAGTTATTCTGTAAAATTTTTTTTTTTACGTCTTTTTAGACGACAACTGAGGAAAATGAAATATTCACTGCTTAATAGTCTTATTTGCAATTTGTAGATTTTTAATTATCCACTAATTTGATAATTTATTACTCTAATGCTAACATTTTTGCAAACTGGTATATTTTTATGGTTCTTCTGTATAGGTCCAGGTAAGGTTTATAACTTTTTTGTGAAGGATACCTCAACCCTCTTGAAATAAATCGCCCCTAGAAAAAAATTAACACTCAAGAAAATGTTGATCTACTTACTCAAATATGGCAGCTGTTCTACTTTTCTGTGCAGGCACCCCCCTGTGCACCTCATCAGCCCATTCCATTGTACGCACATACCCTTCCACATACCTGATAGATAGATAGATAGATAGATAGATAGATAGATAGATAGATAGATAGATAGATAGATAGATAGATAGATAGATAGATAGATAGATAGATAGATAGATAGATAGATAGATAGATAGATAGATAGATAGATAGATAGATAGATAGATAGATAGATAGATAGATAGATAGATAGATAGATATATAGATAGATAGATAGATAGATAGATAGATAGATAGATAGATAGATAGATAGATAGATAGATAGATAGATAGATAGATAGATAGATAGATAGATAGATAGATAGATAGATAGATAGATAGATAGATAGATAGATAGATAGATAGATAGATAGATAGATAGATAGATAGATAGATAGATAGATAGATAGATAGATAGATAGATAGATAGATAGATAGATAGATAGATAGATAGATAGATAGATAGATAGATAGATAGATAGATAGATAGATAGATAGATAGATAGATAGATAGATAGATAGATAGATAGATAGATAGATAGATAGATAGATAGATAGATAGATAGATAGATAGATAGATAGATAGATAGATAGATAGATAGATAGATAGATAGATAGATAGATAGATAGATAGATAGATAGATAGATAGATAGATAGATAGATAGATAGATAGATAGATAGATAGATAGATAGATAGATTAATAGATAGATAGATAGATAGATAGATAGATAGATAGATAGATTAATAGATAGATAGATAGATAGACATACCCTATAACTTTTCTAATGGTCGGAAAATCAATCTTCCACATGAGACTTCCATATCCGAATACCCACTTTCCCATCTTTAAAATCTAGAGAAAAAAAACAAGGATGACAACATTCATAAAAAAGCGGTGCTCTGAATTCAGAAGTAAGGACAAACGAACAATAACCCTGTAAAGTGACAGAACTTATTAAGCAAAACATTAATTTGGGTGAACAAAATTAAACATAAAATCATTTTCATTCTAAGATTTAATTATAGAGATGCATTGTTTATAATATTGTACCTTGTTGTTCTAGGAAACATTACTCCAAAATTATTTTAAAAAGCAATCCTCAAAAAATCAGATGGACAAACGAACATTTAGATTATTCCTGCATTTAGATGCATTAAGGACGTCCAAGCCTTTCTTATGGGTTAGAGGGGGTATGAAATCTCAAATCCGTTTGCTTTTTATGCTCGTTTTAATCTTTTTAATAGAGGATGAAGGACTTACGAACAGTTTCTTTATATAGAGTAGCAGCTAAACTTAATATAAACTTAAAAATATAATTTTAAATCTAAAACAAAAATAATATGACTGAATTGATAGATCTATTTTGATTTCAATATCAATAGCATTATCAAAAATTTAACTTCCTTGGTTATAATTAAGTTTTGATAATGATAATGCATAAGTTTAATACAATTTTACTTGATAAAACTTTATCCTTTATTGTAGAAAATCCAATAATATATCTAAAAAACTAAGCTTAAGTTTTAAAAATTACTGAACTGATTGAGACTTTGAGTTCATCTTTTTAGAGAAGATTCACATAGGTCCCGGGATTGTTTTATGCTATTTTATTTG
This sequence comes from Acartia tonsa, assembly GCF_053477335.1. Taxonomy (NCBI): domain Eukaryota; kingdom Metazoa; phylum Arthropoda; class Copepoda; order Calanoida; family Acartiidae; genus Acartia; species Acartia tonsa. The sequence continues at coordinate 57,395,614 of NC_137262.1, read as the reverse complement.
TAGATTTAAGACTTGGATTGGATTTAGGCCATACAGAATACAGATCCCTTACAGATGCTAGGACACAACCGCTAGTTTAGTAAAAGTAAGGATGACCACATCCATAAAAGCGAAGATAACGAACATTAACACATGTAAAGTGTCAGAACTTAATAATCAGAATATAAATGTATAAAACATAAAAACAAAATTAGAAGTAAATTTGTTGAAAACTGCTTAAATACAGGATAATGTTTTAGGATAACTTACATTTTTAGGACTTGATTATATATTGATTATTGATGCTTCGCTTACAACATTGTACAGTGTCATAGGAATTAGTATTCCAAAAATTTGATCAATCGGATAAATATATCACATAAAAAGTTGTTGCTAAAAAAGTTAAAAATAAGCATGTTTAAAATGGACGTACGGATATTCTTGTAACGATTATAGAGTTTCCAAATCGTACCTAACTATTAGAGGAATTACTATGCAAATCAATAGGACAATTCTAACATACCTAAATTAACGAAAAAAGCTATCCGTTCCAGACGGACGTACGTTCCGACACTAAGTATAGAAAAGCTTTGCTTTTTAAAATAAAACATTCAATTCTAATTGAAACTATAGAATCTAATTTCTAAAACTAGCGGCTGTGCCCATGCATCTAGAGGATTTTTGTATTTGTAGGAAACGGGTATAAAAAACAGCCATGAACCACCCCAAGACTTAAATCATTAATAAAATAGCCTTAATCATTCTGGAGATCTATGTGAAGCTTCCATAAAAAGGAGAGCTCAATCAGTTTAGTGGTTAGCGAAATTTTACTAACTAAAACAAAACAAAAACCTCAATCCTATAATTAAAAGTAGTAAGGTTTTTTGTCTGTAGCTTAATATTTCTACAACTACTGATCCGATTGAGTTCTCCACTTTAGTGGTGCTTTACATGTTTTAGGGGTGGTTTAAGGCTACTCTTGCAAAGAAAATAAGATAAATAATATCTAAATTTTATAAAAACCAAGATCTTTCTTACTTCTTTCATATGTCATTGTCCATGGGGGTGGAGGTGATAATTCTTTACAACCACATTTTGAATAAGGATATAACTTTTTTTTTAAACGAATCCATCTGAATCATAAATAATTGTTTTATCCTTTTCATAAAACTTAAAAGAATGATAACATCCATAAAAGCAAAGCACTGAAACGGTAGGACAAACGGACATTAACACTTATATAGTGTCAAAACTGATTAATCAGAATATAAATGTAAAGGAGTCGAAGCAAAATCAACATACCAAAAATCAGATCAATCGGTTGATTAGATCACATAGAAATTTATGTTAAAAAAGTAAAAAAATAACATGTTTAAAATGGACGTACGGACATTCTTGTAATATTTATAGAGTTGCTACGCTTTCTAAATCGTACCTAACTACTAAAGGAATCACCATGCAAAGTTTGAAATCAATAGGACAATTATAACATGCCTAAATTAACGAAAAAAGCTATCTCTCTGTGACGGACGGACATTCTATTGGCAAAAATTCCCTTGATATATTTGACTTTTTTTGTTAAAAGCGAAGCTTTTCTATAATTAGGGTCGGTCCGTCCGTCCGTCCGTCACAGAGAGTTAGCTCTTTTCGTTAATTTAAACAGGTTAGAATTGTCCTATCGATTCCAAACTTTGCATGATGATTTCTGTAGTAGTTAGGTAAAATTTAGAAAGTGTAGCAACTCTATAATCAATACCAGAATGTCCGTACGTCCATTTGAAACATGTCGATTTTTAACTTTTTTTGACAACAAATTTAGTATGTTAAAATTATCCGATTCTTCTGATTTTTTGAAAACTGATTCCTATTGAAACAAGGTACAATGTTATAAGCAAAGCATCTCTATAAACAAGTTCAAAAAATGTAAGTATGTCCTTCATCTATATCATCAAACAGTTTCATCTATCTATGCAGTTTTGCAACAAATTTACTTACAATGTTGTTTGTACTGATGCATTATTATTCTGCTAATTTAGTTCTGACAATCTACAAGTGTTAATGTTCGTTTGTCCTTCCATTTCAGAGCTTCGCTTTTATGGATGTTGCCATCCTTGTTGATTATTGGATTGACGGATTTATATAAATTTTAAGAAGTTTTCCTTTTGAGTTACATAATTTTATTTGGTCATTGTACTGTATTTTTTAAAGATTATAAATATTTTTTTAAAAAGAATGATAAAATCCATAAATAGCTCAGCTCTTAAAAAGAAAAAAGTTTACTAACTATGCTGGCTTAACAACTTTTGATTGGTTGATTCATTAAGTTGAGTGTCCAAACGTTTCAATAACTAATTTTAATCTACAGAGGGGTAATTTTGTGTATCATTATTGGGGATGTACATAAATTTATGGGCCATTGTCTTATCCCTTTAGATCCCTGCGTATCTCTATCATAGACGTCCAAGGGGGAAGGGGGTAAAGTGGGGATTACCCCCCCCCCCCAAGCAAATTTTACCCCCGGGGTAAAAAAGTTTGCGGCGCGATCGCGCGTCATTTTACCCCCCCCTAAAAATTTTTTACCCCCCCCCCCCCCCAAAAAAAAAGCTTCGACGCCCCTGATCTCTATCATTGTAAAGAAGCTACGCTCCTAAAATTTTACACAAGTGCTTTGTACATTTATCTCCTTTCTCCTATTTAGTGGTGGAGGTGGTTTAAACATTAGAATAATACGAGATAAAAAAACATCAAAAATTCGTGAGTTGTATCAGTCTAAAGGTGCTTCTCGAAAATCACAGGGAAACATGCTCTATGATACCATCCCAGTCTTCGATAATAATTCAGATATAGACATCTTTGATTTTCTTAAGAGATTTGAAGCATCCACTGAGGACTTTGAATTTGATCATGAGCGAGCTCTTCTTCTTTACAACAAATTCCTGAGTCCAGTCTTACAGGAGGAAACCACAAAGTTTAAGAATGATTATGATGCAATGGAAAGGACTCTCATACACAGGTATGGAGATCCTAAAACAATAATGCACAATCTGCTCTCACCTGTAACAAAGGATCACATTCCTGACTCTTCTGACATTGTCAAGTCACTTTTTTGTATTGCATGACCTTTGTCTCAAATATCTAAAATCAAAGCAGTATGTACTCTTTACAGAGAGGGATCTTCAGGGATAAGACAATGGATGATAAATTGATGTACATACTGAATGATGATAGACAAATTACTCCTTTTTGTAGATTGAAATTATTGGTTGAAAAGTTTGGACAATGCTAGTTGGAAACAACCAAGCGAGGTCCAAAGCTGCAATTCAAACTCAAATCCACTTGAGCAAATTTCTGTATACGTTTCTCCTATAAAAATCCATTAAATGATCGGTCTAAAATCTTTGTTTCTAAAATATTTAGAGTTAAATGATATTGGGATAAGAAAGGGGGGAGGGGAAAAAATTATTATTGAAGAAGGGGTTTGAGAGAAATTATTGAGAAGGAATGGTTTGATCATCTTCCGGTAGTGGTTGTACTTTTAGACAATAGATATACACATGTTAGAAAAATAATTTTGGGAATAGTCCCTTTCGTAACATCGCCCCATAAGGGGCAATTCGTTGTATTTTTAAAATGGCTCTTTATAGGTTATTTTGGGTTAGGTTAGGTTATATTTGTTTAGAAGATTGTCACACAGGGTCAGGTAATAAGCCCCGCAGGGTTAGAGCCCCCCGCAGGGGTTAGAAATAGGAGAAAAGCTACTGTGAAAAATACAAAGAATCGCCCCATAATGTGCAAAGTAATAGGATGTCTTTCTGTCTATGCATAAAAGGATTTCGCTAACTGATATGGTGTTCCTTTACAGTGTAGCTTCTCATAGGTCCTGGTAAGGTTTATAGCTATTTTGGAGGAGGGTACTATCACCCTCTCAAGAGAAATCGCCAAAAACAAAAAAAAACACTAAGCTGCAGATATTTTTGGTAATAAGCTAAAAACATAATTTACACCATCTAGTGACAAAAATATTATGATTACCAGCTGATTTTAACATTAATTGAAAAAAAATTAATCTACGTGCTCCTAGAGGCCTCTAGGGGCATAGCCGCTAGTCTTGGAAAAAGAGGCATTAGTCCACACATAAAAATAACAAAATGCCTCTGTGTTTGTGTGTGTGCAGTGAAGGATCTCACTATGAACTGATATGGTTCTACTTTACAGTAAAGCTTCATACAGGGAATATTAATGCCAATTTTGGGAGAGCCCTATAAAAAATTAAACCATCAAATTTTTTTTTACTTTTAAAAACCAAACTTGACTTTGTTGAGGTCAATTTTCCAACACTAACCCTAGTATTTCTGTTTGTGTAAAGATATCTTTATTAAACTTGTACAAAGTGGCGCGCAATGCCCCATTACAGTTTATTGAGCATGGCAAATCCACACTTGCTGTTACCACAGGTTTTTGTATTGGTTAGTTGTTTATGTTTAAACATCTAAAGAGCATATCTCTTGTAAACATGTGCCATGCCCCATATCAGTTTTTCTTATTCTTCATCTGTTTGTGTAAAGAGATCTAGAGAGTGTATCTGTATAAAACATGTACAGAGTGGCGCGCAATGCTCCGTAATAGTTTTTCTTATTGGTCATCTGTTTGTGTAAAGAAATCTAGAGAACATATCTCTATAAAACATGTACAGAAAGGCGCGCAATGCCCCGTCACGGTTTGTTGATCATAGCTAAACAACACTTGCTGTTACCTAAGGTTTTCTGTTGGTTATCTGTTTGAGTATAAACATCTAAAGAGCATATCTCTATTAAACATGTACAGAGTGTCGTGCAATGCCCCGTAACAGTATTTCTTATTCGTCATCTGTTTGTGTAAAGAAATCTAGAGAGTATATTTCTATAAAACATGTACAGAGTGGCGCGCAATGCCCCATAACAGTTTTTCTTATTGGTCATCTGTATGTGTAAAGAGATCTAGAGAGCATATATCTATTAAATACGTACAGAGTGGTGCACAATGCCCTGTAACAGTTTTTCTAATTGGTCATCTGTTTGTGTAAAGAAATCTAGAGAGTATATATAAAACATGTACAGAGTGGCGCACAATGCCCCGTCACAGTTTGTTGAACATGGCTAAACAACACAAGGTTTTCTTGTTGGTTATCTGTTTGAGTATAAACATCTAAAGAGCATATCTCTATTAAACATGTACAGAAAGGCGCGCAATGCCCCCTAACAGTATTTCTTATTGGTCATCTGTTTGTGTAAAGAGATCTAAAGAGTATATCTCTATTTAACATGTACAGAGTGGCGCGCAATGCCCCGTCACAGTTTGTTGAACATGGCTAAACCACACTTGCTATTACAAATGTTCCTCGCTATGTAACTCTCTCAAGCTGTACACACACACACACACACACACTTGTTCAGATATTAGTATTATAATGGATTTTTAGTTAATGGACAACAATGGATATCATGAATAAAATATCCAGTACAAATTTTAGATTGAATTGACATTCTCAAGGAAAACCTTAAAATATACTGTTTTAAAATCTAAATATCCTATAATATCAAGTAGTAGTTGGCTTTTTATCTGTCCGCTAAGATCTCACAAGTACTGACTTTAAAGTTCTCCAATTAATGTGAAGTTTCACAAAGCTATTGGAATTTATTTGGGGTATTTTATTTGTAAATTTAAGTGTCATGGAAGTGTTTTAAGGTTTTTTCTGCCCCCTACCTTTTCCAAACAAATCACTAGGGGCGAATCCACCAGTGCCAATATAATTTATTGCTTCAATATGAACTATCTTTTATTAACCCACTCCAACCTTTAAAACTCCCAACTTTACCCGCCTCAAAATAAAAAAGCTTGTATGTCCCTGCCACCTATGGCTGATTGTTATTCTTGTTTGATATGAAATTAGCTACTTCCGGCCAATATCAATGAGGGCATACATTAATCTCATAAATAAATGATTTAGTAGCGCAGGAATCGTTATTTATCGCATCATATTATAGACAGCTTTTGCGGATATCAAAATAAAAATAGATATAAGATTAAATCCAGTTTTGTTAGCCTCGGTTTAAAAAACTGGTATTAATTTAAGATGTTTATTTTAATTACTAGGAAAAATTGTCTGTTATACGATGCAATACATGATTTTTTCGTATGGAGGAGAACCAGTTCTATATTAAACGATTTCGAAGCCATATTAAAAAAACTAGTTGAATCCAAATACCTTTATGGGGGTGTAAACCGCAAGAAAAATAGCCACAAACCAACTGGACCTAAAACATTTAAAAATAAAATCCCATTTGGACCTGTAATTTGAGATATCTTTAACTATAAACAAAAAACGTGGTACCTTATATTATAGGAAAGATTTTTTTTCGTATTCATTCGAATCCGGTGGATAGGAACCGGTTCTCATCCATACGAAAAAACGATGTTTAGCATCGTATTATATCCAGCTTTCTACGAATATAGAAATGTACAATCATAAGATTAAAACCAGTTTCTTTAGCCCGTGCCTTCGGCACGGAAAGTGGTTTATAATACGATGAAAGAAATAACTATTCTTTTTCTTTCAGTATATCTATCCCTACCCAGTTCTGTCCGTGACATAGTATATTTGCTGGGGTAATTGCCAGGGATAGGACAATAAAAGAATCTTTCCCCAAAATATTGAAAATAGCCAAAAATTATTATGGGGAAGAAAAGGAATATTCATGACTTAGTTGAAATGGATATAGAATACGTGGATGTATTAACAGGGGAAAATTCAGGTTGCTAACATGGCCCTCATTTATTGGTCAGTCCATCCTTCCAGTAAAAGGGTCGGGGTTGGGTAATGGGGGTGGATGGAAGAAATCTTTATCTACGCATGAATATAATAAGATCTCCTAAACAGCTAGAGATGTAAAAAACGTATTTTTCTAAAATTATTGTACATCCTATTTGATATGAAATATTACATGTACTTTATTGTATTAAGCTCCAACAAAGCAAAAATACATAAAGTTTGGAAATTTAAGCCTTTAGATTTAAGACTTATTATTAAGGGAAAAGACAATGTTAGATTAATCAATTTAAACCCCCAATTATGGTAAACAAAATTACCTATTCTATGGATAAAACTATTGATTGAAAAGTTTGGTCACTGCTAGTTTTTACAACCAATAAAGTTCTTTTAGGGTTTAAGCCAACGAATTAGAGACCATGTTTGTGAAAATTTACAGTCCAATGTCCTTCCTCCATAAAAAATATTAATCTAATTTTCAGACATTCAGTCCCCAAAGATCTATAACAACGTTGTTGCCTTCATAACTTTGGGGACTTTTACTAAATTTTGATTAAGTTGAGTGTTCAAACGTTTCAAATAATACATTTATTCTACAGAAGGGGTAATTTTTGGGTCATCATTGGGTATTTAATTTTACATCAATTTATCGGCTAATGTTTCATTAATCTATCCCTGTTTAAAAGATTAGTTGGTATATTAAAGTAAAGAAGGAACGATGGCTAATGTAACTTAACCCACATGGCATTGTATTGGGTCTTTGAAATCAGATAATGGCGTCGGAAATATAAACACAGCCGAGTCTCTACAAAAGAACAGAAAGCAATTTGCTAGCAGACAAAAAGAGTCTCACACTCAACCACCAGGGAAAGTAAGTTGTTTGGATTATACATCTACATTTATTGTATGTATAGCCAATAAAGCTATTTTGCAGATTTTAAGTAAAAAATCCATGAAATTTTTTCCGTCCATTACTTTCAAAATCACTGAACCTTCCAATTTAATAATGTGTTAAGAAGCGTAGCAACTATATACTAATAGTACACCAACAAACAACCCCCACTAGAGGACAAACGTACCAAGGGGATATCTTCTAAGAATAGATATATTATTACTTGGATCTTACACCGATTTTCATGTTTTTTAATAAAGTGAAACACGCAGCGGGCTAAAATAACGATTCCTCCCTTCCAAACCATTTACCCATTTCCTCCCCTTCGACTGGATGAACGAACTGACCAAGAAATAAGTTACATGTTAGCATGCAAAAATGTCCACAATTATCCCCCTGTAATATCGCCATACAAAATACCACTTTTTTTAGGGGCCATGAGAGGGAGGTGTTACCCTTCCTCAAAATAGTTAAAAACCTTTTCTTGATTTATGAAAAGCTTTACTATAAAGGAGAACCATATTTGTTCAGCGGTTACTGAGATATTCCTTACATATAACAGACAGACATCCTGTTACTTTTATATAAGGATATAAAGTTAGCATGTCGTAAAATGTAATTTACAGTCCAATGTCCCCTCCCTCCCTCTGTAATACAAAGTTTTATATTTGAAATAGAAATTCATGGAAATGATAATTAAAATTTCATATCTCATGTTTATATTTTATCTATTTTCAGGGAGGGAGGGAGATGATAACACAATTTTAAAAATATTTTTAATTTACATCCCAAAATTTACATACTACCATCCTATTCTATAAAGTACATAGAGTGATCAACACAATTTAATTAAACATGTTATTTTTATTTAATAAGTCCAATACACAGTGTTTCATGTTAAAACAATCTTTAGTTGGTTTATAAAAAAAGACATGATGCTTTGATGAGTAAAGATTATGTAAGGTTTATTGTCTGAAACTTTATATTTTGATAACTACAGAAATGATTGATTTCTACCTTTAGGGAAGCTTCAAATAGGTGTCGGGATGGTTTCAGGCTATTTTATTTCATTTAGATTTAATCCTTAAAATTATTTTAGGCTATTTTTCTGCCCCCTTCTTATCCCATTAAAACACATTCTCTAATTCGTTGGCTTTAAAACTTTTAGGAAATTCATTAAATCTTGATGTACAAACTTTAAGTGTCCAAACATTTCGTCCAATAATTTTAATCTTGAGAAGGAGTAATTTTGTTTATTGTAATTGGGAGTGATCCCAGTATTCCTGATGACGTTATCCCTTTTTATAAAGAGTCTTGCGATCGAAGCAACTGTATAATTGGCTAACTAGTGCCTACGTCCTATTTTTTGAGGGGAAGGATTAACCTACCCTCCCCGAATATGGGTAAAAGCCTGCCTGGGACATATATAAAGATTGCCAGTAAAGAAAATATTTATCATTCCTTGGTCTTTTGGAACAAACAGACAACCTACATTTTTTTACAGGGAAAAAGTTTCTAGTTTATTAATTTTCAATTCAATAAAATTATGATAAAATTTAAAAAACTTAACCTTTTTAACTGCACTGCATTGAGTAAAGGTTATAGAGGGGAAGAGAAAAAAGATTGAAAGAGTGTTAGGAGAAAAACAATAGACCTACAAGATTAGAGAGATGCAATTTCTCGTGTTTTGTGTGTTGCAATAATCAATATATAATTACTTGGATGTTGCACCATATTGTCATACTTTCAGCTGGCACCCCCCCCCCCCATCCACCCCCCTTACCCCATTCTTTCCCTTTAACTAGATGCATTAACTGACCAACAAATAAGGTCTTTATTAGCAACCTAAATTGATGATACAATATGTAATTTTTTAGAATGGCTGAGAACCTGTTCTCAGCAAATATTAATCAGTTTCAAATCCATAATGGAAGAATAATTCTAAATATTCATTAAGAAAAATCCACAATATTGTGATTTTATTTCAATTTTAATCTTATTCAGGCATTGTACACTCTCATATGGTACAGTTTTAAGTAAGTATTGTAGTTCTTTTATGTTTAGTTTATTAAATTTCCTTAGCAGTGTTTTAAGTCTAAAAGTCAATCAAATCGAACTTGTATTTCTTTTAAACAAACCCTTTTAAAATCATACTAGGTATTCAATGTACCATTATAGATAAATATTAAAATAAAAATCATAAAATCAATACCAGTTTGTTGACCCCAAGACTATATTTTAATATTTGTGGAAAATTGTCTGTAATATGATGCTATAATTTGAACATTATGTTTCGTTAAGGCTGAAAGAAGCTTCACTGAAAAGGAAAACCATATATATTAGCAGTTAGTAAGATCCTTTGCAACAGACAAAAAAGCTTACTACTTTATATAATAGGATATCAATCGAATCTTGTAGCTTTATTATTAATCTGGCATTGTAAACCCCCTGCATAAGTTTTAGTATAGTCTTAAAGTTCTTATATGTATAGTTTTTTAAAATATTGTAGTATAATTATAGTTTCAGGATAGTGCTTTGTTGTTACAGCTGACTTCTTCTTATTATCAAGTGGAAAGGATTTTACGGACAGAACAGGGATGTTGGGAAAACAATTTATTTCACTCCAACATAAAACAGGTCGGGAATTTGTTGATCCAACATTTGGGTGAAATAGAGCTTGTGTCTGTGTGTAAAAAAAGATGGTTGAATGTAACTGTAGGAGTAAAATTGCCTTGTTATCTCGGTCATTTTTCCTTGTTAATGGATAATAGAACAGTAGCAGTGGAGCCGTTTACCAGGTTGGTCAAGAATGTATCATTGTTAACGACAGTTGAGTGCAGAAAAAATCCAGTGTTTGTACGGGTTAAAACAGGGTTGTACATAGGCAACCAGGGAGCCAGGATGGAGTTGATTCAAACTAAACCATTGGAGGACAGTTTGTTGGAGGTACCGGTAAAATTTGAGCATCTTTTAGACAGGGAGGAGGTAGTGCGAGATTTGGAGTCTGTGGAAGAGGCTAAACTTTCGGAATTGGCTACTAATTCACATGCATTTACTGTAGAGGTTACAGAAGATTGGTTTGTACATCTGTATAATGCATCTATTAATTGGTTGACCGATAGCTGGCAGCATTTTGTCATGGCTGTGATTGGCGCGGCTGGCGTGATAGTGGGTCTGATGTGTATTGGTTGTCTAGGGAAATTGTGTAACTGTGTGAAATTTTCCAGGTATCCTTCGGGGCAGCAATAAAATATTGTAATTTGGCATCCCTGACAACATAATCTGTATAATGTAATCTGTATTAAATGTCGTCTTACATATATAATATATTGAAATATTATAATATTAAAATATTGATTATTATCAGGAAATGGTGATGATAACGAGAGACAGCGGCGGGCTCCTGGTCAGCAGCGAGGGGAGCGCGAGAAATCTGTAGAGAGGTTGGAGGATGATAGAGCTAACAGGCGGCAAGTGGTGTACAGAAGGGATGATAGAGTTGGTCCCAGTAGAAGGCAGTATGAGGTTGAGCAGCCCAGGTATGAGCCTGAATCTGATGATAGAGCTGGTCCCAGTAGAAGGCAGTATGAGGTTGAGCAGCCCAGGTATGAGCCTGAATCTGATGCTGATACTGGCAATGACGGTCTTGAGGTGGATCTTGACTCCCGGGACAGGTTACCGAGTGATCAAAGTGATTCGGATCTGGAGAGTTGGACTGAACCCCCAACTGACAAGCCAGAGCATGTGAAAGTGGCAGACTCTAGTTCTGGAGGTTGTCGACGGAAATCTGGCAAATCTGTTGGTAGGGGTGGTGAACGGCAGAAACAGTCTCTGGCGCCCAACAATTTAGCTGTGTCGGTCAAGACGAAGGGGGCCAGCAAGAGCTATGACGATGGAGGTGAAGGAGGCTCAAGAAGAGGCGTGGTCAAGCGTCCTGCTGTTGGGGCAGATACTTTGGGTCCTAAACAGAAAAAAGATTTACCGGATCTACGAGTAGAGGTGGAGCGGAATAGAGCCGAACGCAAGAATGACAGATGCGGCGAGAGAGAGTTGATTCTCAGCGATGGAGATATAGGTCGTCTTAGTACATCTGTAGCTTCAACTTTGAAATGATCGCTGAAACTGTTAAAAATCTGAATGTTGCGCAAAGTTTGTGGCAGAAAGATGGCCAAAAACGTATTAGGGACATGCTGTCGCAAAATAAGAAGGATTTGATGGAATGTATTAAAAATGTAGAAGCTGAAGTTCAACAAATGATAACGGAGGGGATGCAACAGAAAGCTACCTACCTTGTGCAGCGTATACAAACTGCTGTGGCTGATATTTGTGAAAATAGTTCAGTAAAGGTGGGACAACAGGTGGGACAACAAGTGGGAAATGCTTTGACCAGTCATGAAGCTAGTGTAAAGGGGGCTATTTTGGAGATGTCGCAAAAGGAGGCAGAAGTTCAGAGGCATTTGGCAAACATATTCAGCGAGTTATCTGAGATCCGGCGCAAAATAAACAATGATTTACCTGCGTTACATTGGCAGCTGCAACAGGCTGGGAGTACCAGTGAGGCAGTGGCTACCAGTGAGGTGATGATGGTGTCGGGAGGTGTATCAGATAATGCCAGTGCTGAGATGGAGGTTCAGGTTTCAGTGCCTGCTGAAGAGGGGGCTGTAGCTGCTGCTGTAAACAATGCAGTGATGGCTGCTGTAGATGATGCTGTGATGGCTGCTGTCGGTGTTCCAGCTGCTGCTGCTGTAAACAATGCGGTGATGGCTGCTGTAGATGATTCTGTGATGGCTTTTGTCGGTGTTCCAGCTGCTGCTGGTGATGAGGAGCTGATCACTCCTCATGAGGAGAGGGATGACGGACTCGATGCCGGAGTTTTTCAGGATGTTGGTTCTCCCAGCATGGATGTTGACCCAAGTTTGCTGGATCAACCTTGTGAGTCTTGGTGAAGCCTTGACGGCGTCAGAAGGGGGAAAATTTAGTATAATTATAGTTTCAGACAAGTTTAAGTTTTTTAGCTTAAACGGGGGAATGTATTCATTTACTCTCAATTATTGTTGGAAAAGTTAAGAGAACATTTATGAGTTCTCAGTTGATATTGAGAGTCCATACACAGAACACTTCTGGTTTGGGGTCGAGCCTTCTTTAGGCCAATTCAGCTACATATAGACATCCCACTACTTCAACGAGTTTGACACAGACAAATATTCCACCTCTTCTAAGTGTACAGCTAATTAATACTTTGTATTAATTAGACAGACAATCATCCTGCTGCTTTGGTGTTCCTACACATAAACAGACATCCTGCTACTTCAGAACTTTCCAGCATAATTAATCAATAGTTTTAAGTCGTTTAATATATTTAATAATTGTCAATAAAGTATTCATATTTACTCATAAATATAATAATCATATTTACCCAAAACTGCATTTAATATTAGTTAAATAAATACTTGAAAAGATATGCTTGTGATTTAAATTGAATATCCGAATATACTCTACTGTTAACTTGTGTAAGTCTGTCTACATTTCAATTTGTTATTAAATCTGCAGGATTGGATGTATTTCTTTATTTGCAATATGAATCTAATCTTGTAGCTTTATTATAATTCTAGCATTGTAAACTCCCTTGCAGAAGTTTTAGTAAAGTTTATCTATATTGATCAAACAGACCTTTACACCAGGGATCTAAAGGGATAAGACAATGGCTGATAAATTGATGAACATTCCAAATGATGATACACATAATTAACCCTTTTGTATATTATAATTAGTGTATGAAACGTTTGGATATTTACTTAAATGAATCAACCAATCAAAATTCATTAAAAGTCCCCAAAGATGTTAAGCCAACGAACAGGAAAAAGTAATTATAATACTTTGGGGACTACTGTAATAAACAGTCAAATGTCCCATTCCTCCCTGCCTTTACACACCAATATACCAGCATACACAACTACTCAAGTAGAAATTATTCTGGGTGAAAGGAATAGACATAGACCGATAGCAAGATACTCAGGGATGCAGGGATAGGCAGATACCAAGATACTCAGAAATGCAGGGATAGATAGATACCATGATACTCAGGGATACAGGGATAGATAGATACGAAGATACTCAGGGATACATGGATAGACAGATACTGAGATACTCTGGGATACAGGGATAGACAGATACCAAGATACTCAGAGATACAGGGATAGACAGATACTGAGATACTCATGGATACAGGGATAGACAGATACTGAGATACTCAGGGATACAGGGATAGATAGATATTAAGATGCTCATGGATACAGGGATAGATAGATACTGAGGTACTCAGGAATACAGGGATAGACAGATAATAAGATATTCAGGGATACAGGGATAGACAGATACTGAGATACTTAGGGATAAAGAGATATATAGATACTAAGATACTCAGCGATATAGGGATAGATAGATACTGAGATACTCAGGGATACAGGGATAGATAGATAACGAGATACTCAGAGGTACAGGGATAGATAGATAATGAAATATTCAGGTATAGATAGATACCAAAATACTCGGGAATACAGGGATAGCTAGATACCAAGATACTCAGAGATACAGGGATAGGCAGATACCAAGATACGATACTCAGGGCTACAGGGATAGATATATATTAAGATACTCAGAGATACAGGGATAGACACATACCAAGATACTCAGGGATACATGGATAGACATATACGTAGATACTAAGGGATACAGGGATAGATAGATACTGAGACACTCAGAGATACAGGGATAGATAAATACTGAGTTATGCAATGATACAGGGATAGATAGATTCTGATATACTCAGAGATACAGGGATAGATAGATACTGAGATACTCAGGGATACAGGGATAGATAGATACTGAGTTATGCAATGATACAGGGATAGATAGATTCTGAGATACTCAGGGATACAGAGATAGACAGATACGGAGATACTTAGGGATACAGGGATAGATAGATACTGAGATACTAAGGAATACAGGGATAGATAGATACCAAGATACTCAGGGATACAGAGATAGATAGATACTGAGATAAAGGGATACACAGCTCAATGGCCTTAGAAATCATCACAAAAAAATACTTCTCTCTATACAAGCATTCAAAAAAATCCCGTTTTTAAAAAAAAAATTTCCAAAAATTGAGTATCTTCGCTACTAAAGAGCTATAGATTTTAGTAAAAATTACTTTTATTTTACTGTATGGCTTCGAATCTGAATAATTTCCGCATTATTAAAACCGGTTATCAACCACACTGCTAAATCATGTAAAGCGTCGTATTATAGACAATTTTCCATGAATATTAAAATAAAAATTTTAAATTTGATACCAGATTTGGTAGCCTGGGCCATCGACATTTTGGTCTAACAAAACTTATGTTAATATAATTTTCAATATCCGCGGAAAGCTGTCTATAATACGATGCATGATAAATAACTATTACTGTTCTGATTTCTAATGTATTATTTGTGTGTTTAAAGTTGAAGCTTTAATGACATGGAGTGGTTTTTGGTGATATACTTCAGTAGATAATAAATATATGATCCAATTATGCAGGGATCTAAAGGGATAAGACAGTGGCCGATAATTTGATGTGCATTCCCAATGATGATACACAAAATTACCCCTATGTATGTTAAAATTAGTGGTTAAAACGTTTGAACACCCAACTTAATAAATCGACCAATCAAAATTCACTAAAGCCCACAAAGTTAATAAGCCAACTATTAAGAAAACATTATTATTAAACTTTGGGGGCTAATGTAATAAACAGCCCAATGTCTCCTCCCTCCCTGGTAGATAATAAATATATGGTCCAATTATGTCAACCATTAATACCAGGGCTCGCCAGCCGCGCGTCAATCAAATTTTGATCCGTTTGGATGATTTTAATTTTTTTAGTAAAGCAACTACAATCAAATCTAATTTCAAATTAAACTTAAAGTGAAGGGGGGGGGGGGCAAAAGTCCTCTCAACATTAGTTTTAAAAAGAATAATTTAAAAAAATAAATTGTCATTTTTTTTGGAAAGGTTGAAGGTACCCTCCACTAAAATAGTTACAAACCTTCCAGGACCTATGAGTTGTAAAGGAGAACCAAGAACCAGATAGACAGGGAGCTAGACATCCGGAGACTTTTTAAACAAGGATGGTTTTGTACAATTAATTAGTTGATGTCATAAAAAGATTGTCAATTTTTGTCTATATACTATGTGCAATGTACATATAAATTAAAGTATGCCTTCGATTTCGATTAATATCAGCTGGATTAGAAACGGTTCTCAGTCATACAGATAATTCATGTATAGCATCGAATTACAGACAATTTTCCAAGAATACTAAAATAAAAATTTTAAGATCCATTCCAGTTTTGTTAGCCATTGCTTTCTGCCCTTTAGGGCCAACAAAAATGGTTTTAACCTTATAATAATTCATATTAATATCTGCGGAAAGCTGTCTTTAATACAAATACGATAGATAAATATTCTCAATATCAAACTGTACATTTTAATTTTTCCATCAACCTTAGCGTTAAAGGGGGAATTTGATTTTCTCGGATCCTATTCAAGATAGACGGCTAATGTGAAGATTCCCTGTTTATCATCAATGGAGATGTAAATCAATTTATCAGGGAGTAAGGGAGGGGACAATGGGCAATTATTCAATTTAAGAGTTTTTGCTGAAAAGCAATGAAAACCAGATTTATCCAGAAAATTTGACCAAAATTGTAAAGGGATCATGGTAATATAATATAGAACAAAATTAGTTCTAAGAAAAAAATCAGGGTATAGTCCTTTCCACGACATCCCTCCATAAGGCGCGATTTACTTGAAAATTAAATTACCAATACATCACAATGTAGTAAACATTCTGTAATTAATCACTAGAAAAATCGTGTTTAGAACAACCCTTCTCAAATATTTTTAACTGACACCTAAAATTCAAGGGGTTCTTAGATTGTTTAATACATAAATATAACAGTAGAGTTTATATACATGAAATGACATTATCTTGCGAAAAATATTTGTTAAAACCAGCCATCTAATAACAAATTTTTCTGTCTGCTATATTCAAAACTAACTCAGCTAGTTAGCGGGGCATTGATGCGCTAGTACCCAAAGTCAGTCAGAACCTACTGAATTCTTGCACATTCCCTTACAGCCAGTACCCAAAGTCTGAGACTCTTAAAAATTGAATATTCGATCCATTGTCCCCTCATTACTCCCTGCAATTTATCGTGTATTGTCTTATCCCTTAATCTCCATGCATGATATCTATCTATCTACCATCTGTCTGTCAATCTAAATATAATTGTTTATAATTACTTCTCATTTCTAGCTTTCAAATCAAATCAACGTAAAAATTGTTAAAAATGCCAAAACTTTTATACAACTGTCCTCTCGTTATTAAACGTTAAACGATGATTAGACGAAGCCCAATCTGTCCCACTTTTGAGCAAGACGATTCCCTTTTCTCCCATCTCTTTTTTTAAAGAGATTTTCTTCCCCCCCTTCCCTTTTTCTTTTCCTTTTATGTGACGTCATAAAGGAATCGTCTTGCTCAAAAGTGGGACAGATTGGGCTTCGTCGATGATTACTGTAATATACAGGTATATTCTAGAGAGTAGCTAGACAAAGCGTCTCAAAAGTTTGCAATGTGACGTCATAAAAATGAGTGATTACTAGGTGTTTTCTTTCCCACTTCTTCTTTCATCTCCCTCATTTTTATTACGTCACATGGCTGATTTTTTAAACACTTTGTCTAGCTACATTGGTTGAAAAGTTTAGACACTTCTAGACTGAACCGACAAAGATTAAATAGAAGTCCCCTCCCTCCCTGGCTAAAATCATAACATACAACTAATAAAATACCCTAGAGGTAAAAATACCCCTTCGGGTGTAGAATATCCAGGTGCTAGGTGCTTAATTATGGGAAGCTGGGGTGAACATTTTATCAGGGGTTCCAGACATGGAAATTTTTAAAATCCAGGGATGAAGGGGACATTGGATTGTAGATTATAAAGGTTCCCAAAGTTTTATAAACGAGTTATCTGTTCGTACTTTGGGTACTTAAATTAAATATTGATTGTTTGATTTTACAAAAAACAATTTATTATAGTTTCCTTACACCCGATGGATATAAAGGGTTATTGAGTTGTGCCAGTTTATTCCCTCTTCTCGTCTCTATAGTATGACGCGGTATGTGGTCCAGAATCGAACCCGACACCTCCGCGATAGCAAGCCGGGTTTAGATAGATAGATAAATAGATTTCTCGTATTCATTCGAATCCGGTGGATAGGAACCATTTCTCATCCATACGAAAAAACTATGTCTAGCATCGTATTATATCCAGTTTTCTACGAATATAGAAATGTACAATCATAAGATTAAAACCAGTTTAAATCTTATAATTGTACATTCTATATCCGCGGAAAGCCGTTTATAATACGATGAAAGAAATAACTATTATAGATGAAAAATTTGTTTGCCTAGCGAAGAAAATGATATTGTTGCGGTTAGAATCGGTGTGATTAGTTTCAGGGAACTAAAGGGATAAGACAATGGCAGAACAATCTATTTACATACCAAATCATTTACAAAATTATTCCATCTGTAGATTACAATAAGTGGTTGAAACGTTTGAAAACTCAACTTAATGAACCACCAAATTAAAATTCAATAAAAGTACCAAAAGTTGTTAACCCAACAAAAATCTTATAAAACTTTGAGGACTAGTGTAATAAACAGACCTTTCCTTTTCTCCCTGCATTAGTTTCCCTCCCAATTTTCCAAAAAACCTTTATGTCTCTTACCCTTTTTGCAATTACCTCTTTTTACCTTTTACCCCTTTTCATTTTCTTCTGATAGCTTTCTCTCTTTCTCTCTCTTTCTCTCTCTCTCTCTCTCTCTCTCTCTCTCTCTCTCTCTCTCTCTCCCTCTCTCTCTCTCTCTCTCTCTTTCTCTCTCTCTCTCTCTCTCTCTCTTGAGTAAAAGTATATTATGATTGAAATCAATCATAACCAACCATCCAAATATTTATTTATCTATCTATCTTTCTATGACAGTTATCCATCTAACAACCTATTTTATATCTATCTTTTTATCTATCATGTATATCGATTCATGATTATTACTCATAAACATCAAAGCAACTTCATTTTTTTATATCTCTATTAATCTATCCATATAATTTTTATCATTCTATCTTCATATTATGTCTTTCTACCCATATAATTATTAATGTCTATCTATCTATCTACCGATAGTAGGCCTATCTATCTCTATTCATATAATTTCTATCTAGTCCTATATTATATCTCTATCAATTAACCCCTGTAAAGTCTATGTATTTATCTGCCTATAATAACTATTAATCAACCCATATAAAGTTATTCATCTATCTATTACCATTATAATGTCTATCTGTCCATCTATAATCTGTATCTATCTATCTACCATTATAATGTCTATCTATCTATTCATCTATAAACTGTGTATCTATCTATCCATCTATAAACTGTGTATCTATCTATCTATCTATCTATGCAAATCAATCATAACCAACGAAGCACAAAATAGTTACATCTACAACAATTTTCTCTAAATTTCTATCCAAAATTTTCAGAGATCTGAAGGGATAAGACAATGGATGATAAATTGATATACATCCCCAATAATGATAAGCAAAAGAAACCCAAAGTCTGTACCAAAGAATATCCCTAACCGTTGGACAATAGGACCTGCTATGGGTTTTTGAAAGATGAATGCCGCGTTTTTTCGACATTGAGTATACAACTTAAGAATTCAAAATTTTAAAATTATTATTTTAGCCATTTGTAAAATGTCTAATACAGCTCTAAAAAGATGCATTAATAAATATGCAGCAAAAATGGATTGAAGATAATTTGGTTTTCTTCTATGAAGGCCGTACCAACAAAAGCGAAATAATGAAATAAATAGTTGTATACTCTGTTTAAAACGCGGCATAATTTCAAAAACCCATTTCAGATATGGTTCTATTTTACAATAGGACCTGGGAAGATTTTTAACTATTTTGGGGAGGGTTCAACTAGCAGTGTCCAAACTTTTCATCTACGGAAGGGGTAATTTTATTTAAAATCATTAGGTATCTACTGATTTCTAGATAGCAAAAATAGCGGAAACCATTCGTTTTAAAAAATAGATATATCTCTAAAGACTTAATTTAGTTTCTAATTAGTAAAGAAAAAGTCATCATTAAAATCATAAAAAAAAACTTTCTGAAAGATCTATGTCTTTTTTTTAAAAATTTTATGAATAACCAGCGGCTTCGCCTCTAGCCTCTAGGGGCTTTGCCCCAAGAAGTGATTAAAAAAAATAACGCGAAATTCTTAAAAGGACCAAGGACCAAAAGATTTTTTAAAATAGCCTAAAACCACCACAGGATCAGTAGGTATATTCCCTGAAGAGTAGAATCCGATCGGTTCAGGGGTTACCGAGATCTTAAGGGACGGACGGACAGACAGACAGACGGACGGACAGACAGACAGACAGACAGACGGACAGACGGACAGACGGACAGACGGACAGACGGACAGACGGACAGACGGACAGACAGACAGACATCATTCTACTTTGTATTATAGATAAAGGTAGTAAAACATCTCTAAAATTTGCATTGGACTTTATATTACACTGGTACCCAAAGTTTTATTGTCTTTTAAAGAATTAAAAACTTTGGGTACTTTTTAAAATCTTGATTAGTTGGTGTAAACCGGTCCAAACTTTTTCACAAATAATTGTAATCTATAGGAGGGGCAATTTATTATAACATCATCGGGGATGTACATAAATTTATCGTCCATTGTTTTATCTCTTAAGATCTTTAAGGCTTGCTTATAATCAGTAAAATTACCGTATACTCCTTACTGTTTTACTGCATTACAGTTTACTGTTATTTTCTTGTAAAATAATGTTATTGTTGCTGTGCTACATATGGACATCCATGTTATTATCAAGACAATGGTCGATAAATTGATGTACATCCTCAATATTGACACACAAATATACCCATTCTATAGATTACAAATAGTGGTTGAAACGTTTGGACACTCAATTTAATAAACAAACCAATAAAAATTCAAATGAAGTCCCCAAAGTTGTTAAGCCAATGAAAAAGAAAACATTTTTATAAAACCTTGGGGACTAGTGTAATAATCATCCCATTGTCCACTCCCTCCCCGACTTATGGATATAAATACCATTGTTGCATATGATTAAAATCCTTTAAAAGGATTTTAAAGTAAAATTAGATTTTAATTAAAAGAAAAATAATGAATAGTTAGGAAACATAATGGGATTTAATCTGTAATTAATTTAAAAGATCCTTGTTACAAAAAGTATTTTTTTATATTCTTTATCAATAACAAGGATGACAACATCAAAAAAAGCGAAGCTCCAAAATAAGACGGAAGGATAAACGATCATTAACACTTGTAGAGTGTCATAACTTAATTAATTAATTTAGGATAAGAACAAAATAGTATGTAAATTTGTTGCAAAGTTGCTTAAATACAGAATACAGTTTAAAGACAAACTTTTTACTATGACTTTGTGCAGTTGCTTCGCTTATAACACTATACCTTGTTGTCTAAGGAATCATTTTTCTAAAAATCAAATGAATAGGATATTCATCTCACATAAAAAATGTTGCCAAAAAAGTTATTATGTTTTAAATGGACGTACAGACTTTCTGGTAACGATTATAGAAATGCTACGATTGATAAATCATTTTGTTTAGTTTGAAGTCGATAAGACAATTCTTACATGTCTAAAATAACGACAAGACCTGTACGTTACGGTCGTACAGACGGACATTTACTAATTATAGAAAAGTTTCGCCATGAAAAAAAGATTATGAATGATTTAGAAACATATAAGGATTTCATTTGTAATTAATTTTACGAATCTATTTATAAAATTATTTTTAAAAACATATTAAAAAATGTTTAACAAGTATTATTTAAATCACGGTTTTTTCCGAAAAAAATCTGCAATAAAAAGAAAATAAAAAAGCCTAAAAACAATAGAAATGTTGTAAATAATTTCTTTTAATCAATAAATGTATTAAAACTTAATAGCTAAATATATATTACCAGGTTTTAGAGTCATGTTGACATTTATATCACAGTACAAAGAAAACCTTTCTAATTATTTGTATGGAATAGAAGATGATATGATAAGATGACAGACCAATTCATGGTTCGATTTTGTACAGTATATATGAGAATTTTTTAAAATATTTTTCAAAAAATTCCAAAAACACAGAGTTTTAATCATAAAAATTATTTCAATTGTGATTTAATTTACAATCCTATGTCTTTTCCCTCCTATCTATGAAGACTTTTTTCAGACTTTAGTGTTTATACAAAAAATACACAAGATAATTATTTTTCGTTTTTTTAAGATGTTGCTAACCTCTCAACCATTTGAATTCAATTGAATACATGGTTCCCGGGGGGTTTTAGGCTATTTGACAGACCTTTGTTCACTAGAGTATGTATTAATAAATCCTTAGAAATCCGCTTGTTGTTGTCGCCAAGGAGCTCATATACACATTAATAAAATGGAAATAATAAATATGGAGAGAAAAAAATTTGGTTGCAATCCCTTTCGTGACAACGGCTCTTAAAGGGTGTTTCGTCGTATTTTCAAACAAGATTTTCTCCTATATTTAGTCCCTGCGGGGGGGCTCTGACCCTGTGGGGTCAAATGCCTAACCATGCAGGGCAATCACATAACCTAACCTAAATAAACTATTAATCAAAAGCTACTGTGAAAATACGACGAAACCCCCCTTAAGAAGCGTTGTCACGAAAGGGACTATACCCAAAAAATGAAACTTAAGAATTTAGGCTAATGAAAACCTTTATTTCTAAAGAAAATTCTTTTAACATCTGCAAAAAAAATATATATTTATTACTGTATACTTTACTCAGACTTTTCTTGTGAAGATTTCTCCCCGCCTACTTTGAAATTATTTTGTCGGTCTGTCTATTTTGTTTCATGCTTAAATGTTGTCATCTTTTATTTAATAAAACAAGGATGACAACATCCATAAGTAGCGAAGCACCAAAAAAATCATCTATTGAAATAGTGGGCAAATGTTCAGTTTTCATAATAACAAAAACTCAAAGAAAATTACATCTTTTGAAGCATGACCGACTGACAGACGGACAAAACATGTAAAGACTAGATATAGTAATCTTCACTGAAAATTTCAACTGTTTATCTTAAATGACAGCCGAGATAATAACATTTCCCCCATAGCGCTACGAACTGACTGACGGATAGACACAGTGAATTTTAAAGTAGCTTCGCTTTTTTATTGTCTAAATGAACAAACTTGTATGAAACACTTTCTCCATAATTAATACAATAAATAAAATACATATGTACAATAAAAATCATATTTATTGCCTAAACCATGCAGTAGCATTCTATAAGTAGAGAAAATTAATTTGAAAAAAATACGAATATTACTTAAAATACTCAAAATAAAATAATTCTTGATTAAAAGAGAGATGAAAGTTTAAAGTAAATACAACGATTCTATTTTCTTGAATTCCAAGGCTTAAAAAACATTAAATTAATGAGCCTTCGGGGCTACCCAGTATCTAATAGTACCTAACCTAACTTGATCTCAAATAATTAACAAACAAACGAAAAACAACACCTTTTCCGTTATTTTAATTTATTTCAAAATAAGGAGTTGGGATTTTTGCTCGATAAGACACTTATTTAGACAATCTTCAAACAATGAGTCAAATTATATAAGATTTCTTTGGCTAGCCTTAGATTTTAAGGAATACATAAGACTTAAAAGGCTAGCCTTAGACATTTTATATAGGATTTGGCTTATTTCCTGAGGTACGTCTAAGCTTTTTTTTTGAGGGGGGGGGGGGTAAAATCTGGGTATTTTTAAGGTTTGAGGGGGGTAAAATGAGGATTTTTTGAAGGTTTGAGGGGGATAATCTAATGTATTATGTAAAATTTTGAGGGGGTAAAATGAGGGTTTCAATGTTTGAGGGGGTCTAAATCACTTTACCCCCCACTTTTGGATGTCTAAGAAATATAATATTGTTCAGAGTATAGTCGCACAGTGCTTTATATCCAATTAATAATTGATTAAGGTTCTACATGACATATATCAAAAAGTAAAACAATATTAATAAATTTATACCTTCCACATATGTATACTAGTTATAATAGGCTTGGTTTTTATATTGATATGAATAGCATCTGCACCCCTAAAGGCCTCTAGAGGCACCTCAGAAACAGATGGATAAGCCACCTTTTTTATGATGTAACATGGCTGATTTTTAGGGATACTTTGTAAAGCTTCAAAATCTTTCATAATGTAATCGAACATTTTGATTAGGTCTAAAGTACATAAATTGCTTGTACCCAACGTTTTATAGACCCGTTCTTTTATTCGTTGGCTATGATTGGCTTACAAATAGTAGTTTTCAAATTCATTTAAACTTTTAAAAAATTTTCCAGAACGGCCTAAAATATAATTTATTTCTGCTAAATAAGACCGGTTCTAAAACTTGTTGAAAACATATGAATCGTATGGTTCTATAAAGCAATAACAAAACTTTTATTATAGAGATGCATTTCATAGAATATTGTTCCAAAAATCATTATAAAAAGATCATTATAACATAAAAAAAGTGTTGTCAAATGCCTAAATTAATTATAACGGACGGACGGGCGTAAAAAACTAATTAAATTAAAAATTAAAGATCTATTTGGGCCACTTTATATTTATAAAACTTTTTATATAATCTAATATAAACAGAATCTTATTTATCTTAACTTCAATAAAGGAATGAAAATAGGATAAAAATACAGTAAAAACAAGGATGACAATATTCATAAAAAGACAAGTTCAACAAATATAACTTTCTTTGAGGGGTAGCACTTGAAGAATGTGAATATTATTGAGAAATCGGATCTAATACAGTTCACGCGTAAACGTCCTTGGTATCGATTATTTACACAAATCTATTAACTGAATATAATAACTAAAGGCTATTAGCGACCAAACGTCTTATATATTAAGTTTTACAAAATTTTAATCAATAAAAGTAGGTCTACAAATAATCGGGAATAGTCATTACTCATTTTTCGAGATCCCAGGAAGATTTTACCTTGAACTGCAATAGATTTCATAAATCTAAACGAAATAAATAAAAGAATAAAGAATGCTGTCAATAAAAAACCTACATTTTTATAAGCGAAGCTTTTCTATAATTAGGGTCGGTCCGTTCGTCCGTACGCCTGAGATGGATAGCATTTTTCATTAATTTAGGCATGTTAGAATTGTCCTATCGATTTCAAACTTTGCATGGTGATTCCTGTAGTAGTTAGGTACGATTTAGCAAGCGTAGCAACTCTATAATCATTACCAAAATGTCCGTACGTCCATTTTTAACATGTTGATTTTTTACATTTTTTACAACTAATTTGTATGTGATCCAATTATCCGATTGTTCTGATTTTTGGTTTACTGATTCCTAGGACAACAAAGTACATTATTATAAGCCAAGCAACTCTATAATCAAATCCTAAAAATGTAAGTATGTCCATAAACATTATCCTGTATCAAGAAGTTTTTCAACAAATTTACTCACAATTATGCTTTGACTCTTATTCATTTATATTCTGATTTTTCAGTTCTGACACTATACAAGTGTTAATGTCCTTTTGTCCTACCGTTTCAGAGCTTCTCTTTTATGGATGTTGTCAACCCTGTTAAGATTTGTTTATAGAGTAACTTTTCTTATCTATGTACCAAATTGTCCTTGGAATGAGTATCTAAAATATTAAAATGACAGGGAACTTTTAAACTTTAAAAAGTTAGTGTTGAAATTGCTAAAAAAAATCAACCTGCTTAAAATGGACGTTTAGTAACGATTATAGATTTGCTACGCAATTCATTGCACCTTTCTTAAAGAATTAACCGTTTAAAGTTTGAAGCAGATTAGACGATTCTAATATGATTTAATCAACTATCAGAGTTATCTATTACCAACATACG
Organism: Acartia tonsa; assembly: GCF_053477335.1. Classification (NCBI taxonomy): domain Eukaryota; kingdom Metazoa; phylum Arthropoda; class Copepoda; order Calanoida; family Acartiidae; genus Acartia; species Acartia tonsa. The sequence continues at coordinate 57,369,830 of NC_137262.1, read as the reverse complement.
GACGGTCCATAAATAAAGAAAAGATTCGCTTTTAACAACAAACAATACAAAAAGTAGGGAAAAACGTTTACACAAATATTTAGTTTGGACTGTTTTCTTTAGTTTTTTTTGGAAGTTACATAAATTTAGAATAATAGATATAAGATATGCATGAATATATTGTCTGGTAAAAATTTGTCTCCAATTTAGATTGCTAATATAGACCTCATTTATTGGCCTATTTGTTCATTCCGTAGGAGGGTAGGAGTTGGGGAAAAAGGGTGCAAGGGAGAATCGTTATTTTAGCCAGCTGCGATCATCACTTTATCAGAGTGCATAGAAATCTGGTACAAAATCCAAGTACTAATATATCGATAATTAGAATTTTAAAAATTTAGTTTCTATAAATTTTAAGGATTTGCTTCCATAGGTAATACTTAAAGCTTCCCTAAAAGGCAAAGGTTGTTTTTTTCTATATTAAAAACCATTAGTATTCATATAAATTGTTAGTAATTTAATCTCAACTTAATGATAGTTAAAATAGCTAAAAATTAACCTGTTTAAAAGTTGTTATGGTTTGAAAAAGCTTGTAGTGCCTAATAAAAAATGACGTCATACAATACAAATGACCAATGATAATCTAGAGTATACATTGTAATTGACCAATGGTAAAATGTATACTGGCATATCATCTTTGTATTGTATTACGTCATATTTTATTAGGCACTACAAGCTGCTTATTCTGGTTTAAATTTTAAACTTCTAAATATCTAGATTTTCGTAAAGAGTCAAATGTTACAAACGTTCAAACAGACAGACCGTCTGTATATAGAAAAGCTTCATTTTTTAAATTATAAGGTCGGTCATTACGGTATGAATCTAAACTATAGAAAATTATGGCTATGCTGAAAGGTTTCTAAACAATAAAAGAGACAAGCATAATTTTTTAGTTTTAAGTAGCTGCGCTATTTTTGGTTTTGTCAAGATATCGAGAAAGTGACATTATAGGGGTCAAGTGAATATAAACAAGGATGACAACATCCATAAAGAGCGAAGCAAATAATTGTTTAATTATTTCGTAAAATATCAAGAATAGTCGAAAAAAATATAAATCATAAAATATGATAAATTAAAGGTTTATAATGTAGTTTCAATGAGTAGTCAAGAAACTTACACTTCCCCTATTAAAATCAAATATTTCTTGGAGAATTAAAGACGGACGAATTGAGTTATAGAATAGATTTTTAATGGTCACAAAAATGAAATAACTCCCAAAGCATTACAGACTGACCGACGGACAAACCAATGTGTAGACTGGATGCCCAGGGTCATCTAAAAAATTGAGCTTTTTATTAGCCGTTACAGACTTACGATTTGATAGAACGATAGACAGGGAGAGTAATAGTGTAGCTTCGCTTCTAAAATAGAAGTTGAAAGAGAAATAGAAAATAAGAGAGCGAGCAAGAGAGAGAGAGAGAGAGAGAGACAGAGAGAGAGAGAGAGAGAGAGAGAGAGAGAGAGAGAGTGAGAGAGTGAGAGAGAGAGGAAGATAGATATATTGAAGAAAACAAATATTTTGATTCCTAAAATTGCAGCTAAATTTCAGTTTAAATTTTGCAGCTTTCATACTATTTGTTTATTTCTTCTATAGTTAAGCTACTCCATAATTTACCTTCTTTATATGTCCTTGGGTTAGTTTGGTAAAATGCACATTTAAATGATGAAATACAAAAAGATATTCCCCCCCCCCCCAAAAAATAGCTTAAACGTCTTTGTGGGAAAGTTTTAAATATCTAAAGTGTGTTTTGTGAATCGTGATATCATTACTTGAATGTTGTACCAGATTTTCATGTTCTCTGATAAAGTGATGCTGGCAGCTGGCTAAAGTAATGATACCCACATTCCAACATTTACCTCATCCCCTTCCTCATACTGGATGAACGATCTGACAAATAAAAAAGTTGTTTAAATTAGCAAGCTAAATTATTTTTGGGTTATGATCAGACAGATAAACAAGGGTTTTTAGATTCTAGAAAGTAGTTTTTGATCAAGTAACTGGATGTCAGTATGTATGTATGTCCGCTAGTGCATAAGGTACGGACAGACAAAGTAAGCTATAGATTAGATGCTAATTTGTTATTAGAATTTTTACAATTAATCACAATTTCTCTGTAAAATATCAAATACCCCGAGAGAAAAACCGAAAGACCGACAGACAAGCGAACCAAAGAGAAAGGGGACTGTTAATTGCACTAGTCCCCAAAGTTTTATAATAACGTTTTCTTATTCAATGGCTTAACAACATTAGGGATTAATGAATTTTCATTGGTTGATTCATTACGTGTCCAAACGTTTTAACCACTAATTATAATCTAAAGATATATATCATCATTGGGGATGAGTATCAATTTATCGACCAAGTTGTCTTATTCCTTTAGATCCCTGCCGACGAACCAAGTATATGTGCTCATTGGTCATCAGAATTTTAACACAAAAAGCAGACGTCTATCTCAAATATCAGCTAAGTAAATTTCATTTTCCTCATAGGTCTGACGAAAGGACAGACAAAGTAATTTATTTAGTTCCATCGCTACTAAAAAGTTGAATAAATAATGACTAATAAACGCTATCCCTTGAAAAGTTTGAAATAAATAAGTTTTATTTTGTTATCAATTTCCTACTCAACAAGAACGATAACATTCATAATAGAACTTACAAGTATATTATTTGTTGAAATATTCCTATTTCTATAGTATAAAGTAATAAGGTTTTTCCAGTATGGCTTCAAAACAGACTAATATCCGCTGGATTAGAACCGGTTCTCCGCCATGCTCAAAATTTTTGTAAACCATCGTATTACAGGCAAATTTTCACGAATATTAAAATGAAAAATCATACAATTAAAACCAGTTTTCTGAGTCCAGGCCTTCAGCCATGCTGGATTAAGAAAACTGGTTTTAAGCTTATTTTGATATCTGCGGGAAGCTGACTATAATACAATGCGATAAATAACTAATATAGTCTAAAGCTAAAGATCTTAGAAAATGCTGATCCGGATTAATAATACTTTTAAGGTTTATAAATATCTTGGGATGGTTTTAAACTGTTTTGCGTCCGTTTACCGCCCTTTTCTAGAAGCAAGGAGCGAAGCAGCTAGTTATTGATATAAACTGTTAAAGCTTTTAAGATTAGTTAGAAATTGAATCAATAATGACATGTTTTCACAAAGACATATTAACATCTTTATATTTTCAAAATACCAGGATGTCTGTAACTAAGTATATTGTTAACCACTGAACCGAAATGGTTCTTCTTTACAGTGAAGCTATTTTTATGTCCAGGGAAGGTTTCTGGCTTTTTTGGGAGGGTACATCAATCCCCCATCAAAATTGTTTTTACTTTTCTTTAAAACTAAACTTTAAATTAAAGGGTCATATTCCCCCCCCCCCCCCCCGTCCTTAAAGTGTCCCTAGAGGCATCCAGAGATATTAGTATAGGATAAAGTTGTAGTGTAGCAGTTCTCAATAAAACCACCAATGGACGTTCAGACCCTATTTATAGCAAAGCTTTGCTCTTATTAAAGTTTATGTAATTATGAAAAGGGTGACTTTACATTTTCATAGAATACTGCAGTACTCAGGGAGATAGGGATAAGATAATGAATGATATAGAAATATTCTTTCTCGATAATGAAAAAATACTGCAATAACCAGGGATAAAAGGATAGGATAACGAACAATATCCTAATCGCCTCTAAGTTTATTCTCTTCGTCAGAGAGAAATGGATAAGAGATTTATAAGTAAATGTTTCCCCCCAATTTTTTCTCAATTTTCTAATATACTGCATTTCCCAGGGCGACAGGTATAGGACAATGATCTATATATTATCCACCATTTATCCTTTTCATAAAATAATGCAGCCTTCATAGATACCAGAATAGGGACTCTTATTTGCCCTTTAAAGATTAATGTCCTATAATTCTATAATTACCGACGGATTGACGGACAAAGCAATTTGTATACTACTTAAAATTCACTTTTATGAGAGAAATCAGAAAAAATCTTTGATAGCAGCCAAGAAAATCATCTCACCCTGTATCCTGCGAACAGACTTGTCTGAAATATCTAGCCTAAAACCATTATTGAAAATCTAACATAATAGGTCGAGCAGTAGCTGACAACTAGTAACCTAGATATTTTATATTTACTTATCCAATAATTCCTGATTCAAAGTTTACAAACAGCAAAATAATTTAAAAATATAACTGGCGCTACAGGGTAGAAAATACAGGGATGCATTGAGAGGACAGTGGGCGATAAATCAATCTCCTCTCACACTCCATTGTAAACTATGGGATGAAAAAAAGGATGCCGAACAATTAATCTTTTATTACCCTATCTTCTTCTTGTGATGAACAGACTACAACAAAATGGTATTTTTAATGGTTCTAAACATGTTTTCATGTTAAGCATAACAGCACAGTAACCGGTATGAGTACCCTCAAAGTCAATTGTTATTTTCTAAAATCTTGTATTTACCACAGTCTTCTCTATTCGAAGCAAAGTTACTCAATAACTCATGTTGTCCGTACGGAGAGGAATTTATGTGTTCAGATTCTTCTTGTTAATACTTTATTAACATTTTGTTTTCTTGGTGATTAATTGAGATATAAGACTCAATTTCAACAATATTCTTCCTATTATTCAACATCTTATCTACATATAATTTTTTTCGTCTTTCCATCTATATTTCTTTTTGTTGTGTGCTATTCCTTACTTTTTTCGAAATAATAGTTACAAGGGCATGACGGCATAAGGGCAATGTTCGATCGACTTAAAAATTTACTTTAAATTTGACATCTTGGTCAGCTATAAAAGTCAATTCTTTTAAAGCGGTTTGTCTTTTGTTTACAGACTTTAAATTGTAGAGTAGCTTTGCTGCTAAAATGTTGATTAAAAATACTTTAAAAAAAGAGTTTAAAAATATATTTTAAAACATGTATTTTAGAATTTAGTAAAACATTTAATATAAGAATTATTAATTATTAAAAAGCTTCGCGTTTGAAAAAAAATGCTTTCTGCTTAAATTAAAGATCTATTTGGGATCTATTTATATAACTTTTTATATAATCTAATATAAACAGAATCTTATTTATATTAACTTCAATAAAGGAATGAAAATAGGATAAAAATACAGTAATTACAAGGATGACAATATTCATAAAAAGATAAGTTCAACAAATATAACTTTCTTTGAGGGTCAGCACTTGAAAGGTGAGAATATTATTGAGAAAACGGATCTAATACAGTTCACGTAAATGTCCTTGGTATCGATTATTTACACAAATCTATTAACTAAGGGCTATTAGAGACCAAACGTCTTAACGTATATATTAAGTTTTACAAAATTTTAATCAATAAAAGTAGGTCTACAAATAATCGGGAATAGTCATTACTCATTTTTCGAGAAAATCCCAGGAAGATTTTACCTTGAACTGCACTAGATTTCATAAATCTAAACGAAGAAAATAAAAGAATAAAGAATGCTGTCAATAAAAAACCTACATTTTTATAAGCGAAGCTTTTCTATAATTAGGGTCGGTCCGTTCGTCCGTACGTCTGAGATGGATAGCATTTTTCATTAATTTAGGCATGTTAGAATTGTCCTATCGATTTCAAACTTTGCATGGTGATTCCTGTAGTAGTTAGGTACGAGTTAGCAAGCGTAGCAACTCTATAATCATTACCAAAATGTCCGTACGTCCATTTTTAACATGTTGATTTTTTACATTTTTTACAACTAATTTGTATGTGATCCAATTATCCGATTGTTCTGATTTTTGGTTTACTGATTCCTAGGACAACAAAGTTCATTATTATAAGCAAAGCAACTCTATAATCAAATCCTAAAAATGTAAGTATGTCCATAAACATTATCCTGTATCAAGAAGTTTTTCAACAAATTTACTCACAATTATGCTTTGACTCTTATTCATTTATATTCTGATTTTTCAGTTCTGACACCATACAAGTGTTAATGTCCTTTTGTCCTACCGTTTCAGAGCTTCTCTTTTATGGATGTTGTCAACCTTGTTAAGATTTGTTTATAGAGTAACTTTTCTTATCTATTTACCAAATTGTCCTTGGAATGAGTATCTAAAACATTAAAATGACAGGGAACTTTTAAACTTTAAAAAGTTAGTGTTGAAATTGCTAAAAAATTAACCTGCTTAAAATGGACTTTTGGTAATGATTATAGATTTGCTACGCCATTTATTGCACCTTTCTTAAAGAATTAATCATTTAAAGTTTGAAGCAGATTAGACGATTCTAATATGCTTTAATCAACTATCAGAGTTATCTATTACCAACATACGGACGGTCCATAAATCAAGAAAAGATTCGCTTTTAATAACAAACAATACAAAAAGTAGGAAAAAAACGTTTAGCAAAGCAACTCTATAATCATATAAATTGTTAGTAATTTAATCTCAACTTAATGATAGTTAAAATATCTAAAAATTAACCTGTTTAAAAGTTGTTATGGTTTGAAAAAGCTTGTAGTGCCTAATAAAAAATGACGTCATACAATACAAATGACCAATGATAATCTAGAGTATACATTGTAATTGACCAATGGTAAAATGTATACTGGCATATCATCTTTGTATTGTATTACGTCATATTTTATTAGGCACTACAAGCTGCTTATTCTGGTTTAAATTTCAAACTCATTGCTATGATAAAAGGATTCAAAACAAATAAAAGAAGACAAAAAGATATTTTTAGGTAGCTGCGCTACTTTTAGCTTTGTCAAGATATCGAGAAAGTGACATTATAGGGGTCAAGTGAATATAAACAAGGATGACAACATCCATAAAGAGCGAAGCAAATAATTGTTTAATTATTTCGTAAAATATCAAGAATAATCGAAAAAAAATATAAATTATAAAATACAACAAATCAAAGGTTTATAATTTAGTTTCAATGGGTAGTCAAGAAACTTACACTTTCCCTATAAAAATCAAATATGTTTTGGAGAATTAAAGATTCCTAATATTCACTGACTGACCGACGGACAAAACAATGTTAAAACTGGATGCGCAGGGTCATCTAAAAAATTTTATTAGCCGTTACAGACTTACGATTTGATAGAACGATAGACAACGTGAGTAATATATAGTAGCTTCGCTACTAAAATAGTAGTTGAGAGAGAAATAGAAAAAGATAGAGAGAGAGAGAGAGAGAGAGAGAGAGAGAGAGAGAGAGAGAGGAAGATAGATATATTGAAGAAAACAAATATTTTGATTCCTAAAATTGCAGCTAAATTTCAGTTTAAATTTTGCAGCTTTCATACTATTTGTTTATTTCTTCTACTGTTAAGCTACTCCATAATTTACAGTCTTTACATGTCCTTGGGTTCGTTTGTTAAAATGCACATTTAAATGATGAAATACAAATAGATGCCCCCTAAAAAAAGCTTAGACGTTATGTTTTAAAATCAAAAGTGTGTTTTGTGAATCGTTATATCATTACTTGAATGTTGCACCAGATTTTCACGTACTCTGATAAAGTGATGCTGGCAGCTGGCTAAAGTAACGATACCCAAAGTAAGTTATAAAGTTCCTTCGCTACTAAAAAATACTCTATCCCTTGAAAAGTTTGAAATAAATAAGTTTTATTTTGTTATCAATTTCCTACTCAACAAGAACGATAACATTTATAAGAGAACTTACAAGTATATTACTTGTTGAAATATTCCTATTCCTATAATATAAAGTAACAAGGTTTGCTTCGAAACAGACTAATTTCCGCTGGATTAGAACCGGTTTTCAGACATACTCAAAAATTTTGTATACCATCGTATTACGGACAAATTCTCACAAATATTAAAATAAAAGTCATACAAGTAAAACCGGTTTTCTTAGTACGGGCCTTCGGCCACGCGGGGTTAAGAAAACTGGTTTTAATCTTATAAGTTTTCATTTTGATATCTGCGGGAAGCTGACTAAAGCTAAAGATCTAAGAAAATGCTGATCCGGATTAATAATACTTTTAAGGTTTATAAATATCTTGGGATGGTTTTAAACTATTTTGCGTCCGTTCACTGCCCTTCCCTAGAGGCTAGTTATTTAAATAAACTGCTCTTTTAAGGTTGGTTATATGTTTTCACAATGACATATTACCATCTTTATACTTTCAAAATACCAGGATGTCTGTAACTAAGTATATTGTTAACCACTGAACCGATATGGTTCTTGTTAAACAATGAAGCTACTTATATGTCCAGGGAAGATTTATGACCTTTATTGGGAGGGTACCTCAATCATTACAAAAATCTCCACCAAAATTATTTTACTTTTTCTTTTTAAAACTAAACTTGAAAGTAAAGGGTCAACTTCCCCCCTCCTATACTTCCTAGAGGCATCTATGGATGAAACCCTTATTATAGGATAAAGTTGTAGTGTAGAATTTCTCAAAAAAACCACCATTAGACGTTCAGACCCTAATTATAGCAAAGCTTTGCTCTTAATAAAGTTTATGTAATTATGAAAAGGGTGACTTTACATTTTCATAGAATACTGCAGTACCCAGGGAGAAAGGGACATGACAATCCGCGAATAAAAGTTACAGGATGTCTGATTCTGTGTTTCTATAGTTAAAGATCCCTCTAACTGCAAACGGATATGGTTCTCCTTTACAGTGAAGCTTCTTATCCATGGAATGTCTGGACTTACTTGGGATAAAGGGGTAGGATAATGGACCATATATATTCCATTTCCCCTAAAAAAAATTTAAAACTCCAGTGCTCAGGGAGAAGGGAATAAGCCAATGATATACTCTTGATATTACTGAAATACTGCAATAACCAGGTATAGGATAATGTATGATATATAAATCGCCTCTAAAATTATTCTCTTCATAAAATACCCTAACTCAGAGAGAAAGGGATAAGAAAATGAATCATAAGTCAATATTTCCCCAAAATTCTTTCTCAACATTAAAAAAATACTGCAATAACCAGAGATAAAAGGATAGGATAACGAACAATATCCTAATCGCCTCTAAATTTATTCTCTTCGTCAGAGAGAAATGGATAAGAGAATTATAATTAAATGTTTCCCTCCAAATTTTTCTCAATTTTCTAATATACTGCATTACCCAGGGAGACAGGTATAGGACAATCATCTATATAATATCAACCATTTCTCCTTTTCATAGAATAATGCAATGTAGCTCTCATAGATAACAAAAGAGGAACTCTTATTTGCCCTTTAAAGATTAATGTCCCATAATTCTATAATTACCGACGGATTGACGGACAAAACAATTTGTATACTACTTAAAATTCACTTTAATAATTAAGAGGAATCACAAAAAATCTTAGCTACCTTTAATAGCAGCCAATAAAATCATCTCACCCTGTATCCTGCGAACAGACTTGTCTGAAATATATAACCTAAAACTATTATTGGGCCAATAGTAAGATTCCCTAGAAAATCTAACACAATGGGTCGAGCAGAAGCTGATATATAGTAACCTAGATATTTCATATTTACTTATCCCATAATTCCTGATTCAAAGTTTACAAATAGGAAAATAATTTATAAATATAACTGGCGCTACAGGGTGGAAAATACAGGGATGTATGGAGAGGACAATGGACGATAAATCAATCTCCTCTCACAGTCTATTGTAAACTATGGGATGAAAAAAAAAGGATGCCGAACAATTAATCTTCAATTACCCTATCTATTCTTTCTTGTGATGAACAGCCTACAACAAAATGGTATTTTTAATGGTTCTAAAAATGTTTTTATGTGAAGCATAACAGCACAGTAACCGGTATGAGTACCCTCAAAGTCAATTGTTATTTTCTAAAATCTTGTACTTACCAAAAGCTTCTCTATTCGAAGCAAAGTTACTTAATAACTCATTTTGTCCGTACGGAGAGGAATTTATGTGTTCAGATTCTTCTTGTTAATACTTTATTAACATTTATTTTCTTGGTGATTAATTTAGATATAAGACTCAATTTATAACAATATTCTTCCTACTATTGAACATCTTATCTACATATAATTTTTTTCGTCTTTCCATCTATATTGCTTTTTGTTGTGCGCTGTTCCTTACTTTTTTCGAAATAATAGTTACAAGGGCATGAAGGCATAAGGGCAATGTTCGATCGACTTAAAAATTTACTTAAAATTTGACATCTTGATCGTCAATAAAAGTCAATTCTTTTAAAGCGGTTCGTCTTTTGTTTACAGACTTTTAATTAAAGAGAAGCATTGCTGCTAAAATTTTGATTAAAAATACATAAGATAAGAGTTTAAAAATATATATTTTATTTCAATTTACAGTTTTAATTATAATATTATTTTTATACTTAACCCTTAACGGTCGGGGGGGGGGGGGGGGGGGGCGTTGAACGCCCCCCCATCCGGTTTTTTCTATCTCATTTTCTGTGTGTGAAAGATAAAGAGCCCAAACTGCTTGACTTTTTAAGTATGGGTATGACACATAACTGAGAGTTGGAATTTTTTGAAAATCTCCATCCTGGCGGGCACAGGATGCCAGCAAACCTGGCAGGGTCATCCAGGTAAAGAGCAAAAATATTTTTTTGACTAAAACAAAGCATTTTATCATACCAAAATACTAAAAAATCCTCTAGTAGTACATCCTTATATGAAATACAGGTGTTCATGTCACTTTCAGGTTCCAGGTATGATCCTGCAGGTCCTGATCCTCCAGGTCTCCAGAAATCTTTAAAAGGCTCCTGTGGCCGCAATTTTTGACTTAGAGACTTCAAATTTTAAACTTAAGCTTTTCTTACATGTCTACATAACGTATTAAAATTTCATGAAGATCCGCCGCCGTTTTCCCGCCGACCGCCGACTGCGGCGGCTGGCAGCTGCTAAGTACAGCTGCGGCCGCTGAAATTTATATTTTGATATTTCTAATGTAAAATTTACATAAAGATAAACATTTTCTGGAAAAAAAATTTTCTTCTAGCTTCAAAAAAAAGAAAATTACAGCCGTTTGAAATTTTTAAGTAAAAAAAGACCTAAAAACAAAGGTTGTTAAATAAAAGGGTGAAGGAAGCGAAAATTGACTTAGACTTATAAAAGGTCGGAAATTCATTATCAAACAGGGGACTTGCACAAAAAAAATTAGCCCTCTAGCTCTAATAGGAACTGAGATAATAAGGGGGGGCGTTGAACGCCCCCCCCCCCCCCGACCGATTAAGGTGCGGCAAGGGGCCCGACTGTAAAGGGTTAAAACATGTATTTTAGAATTTAATAAAGCACTTGATATAACAATTAAATGAAAGATAGTAGTGTTGGGGTGGATATTTCGTTTGACGAAAAACATTTCAGGAAGTAAATGATATTATATGCTCATCAAATTAATTAAACATGTTTTTTTTTAAATGTAGAAAAAAAAATATTTTTTTCCAATATAAATGTATTAACCTATTAATTAAAACAAACAAATTTTAATTGTACAAATCTTTCATTTAACATGAAAGTATATAATAAGGTTATGGGGAAAATCTCTGAAAACGAAATTGGAACATATATTACCCCTCATGATTAATATTCAGTTATTGAATGAAAAAGGGTTAGGGGTGAGGGGACATTTATGGTTTTTAACAAAAATTTCCTCAAATCTTTATTTTTCCTTTATAAGGGGGTGGGGGAAGAGTTCTGGCGTATAATAATTTTTGAAGTTGTCTTTAAATTTGGAGGGGGGAGGGTAATTGGTTCTCTAGCAATATGAGAGATTTTACCAAAGAAATCAAATAATGTAATACAAACAATTATTAACCATTAGGGATCTTAAGGGATAAGACAATGGACGATAAATTGATTATCACCCACCAAAAGAATTTTCTGTTTTGAAGATTTAAATTATTGGTTGTAAAATTTGAACACTGCATTTTTTAACCTGATTTATGGCAACGAATGAGAGAATGTGTTTATTAAACTTTATTTGGGTACCAGTATAATTTACAGTCAAATGTCATCTCCCTCCTTAATTCCTAATTTATTACACTAAAGTGTATTGATATAAGCAAACAGAACTTGAATGACTGTAGAACGTGTATATTTCTAACCGTAGAGCTCTTGTACACAGAGAGAGAGAGGGGACAATGGGCTGTTTATTACACTAGTCCCCAAAGTTTCATAATAACGTGTTCTTATTCGTTGGATTAACAACTTTGGGGACTTTGGTGAATTTCGATTGGTTGGTTTATGAAGTTGAGTGTTTAAATGTTTAAACCGCTTATTTTAGGCTACAGAAGGGGTAATTTTGCCTATCATCATTCATCATTGTGAGCTATTGTCTTATCCCTTTAGATCCCAGTTTTTTACATATACTAGTGGCTACGCCCCTAGAATCTAGGGGCTCGGTACTCGAAAGGGAATAAACAGGGCAGAAAAATATCCTAAATCCATCCCAAAACTAAATTCTAAAATGAATGTTAGCTAGATCTCAACGGACAAACAATAAAAATTTAACTTCTCTATATGTTACGATATTTTGAAAGCCTTTAATGATTCCCCTATTTATAAATGAAGCTGATTTATAATTAACTTTGTCTGTCCGTACGTCAGTCCGTTGCGTTATGGGAGTTTACTCAGATGTTACTTTGGACAGAGAGATGATTTTTTAGTGAAGATTCCCGAGCCTGATCACTTTAATTAAACTCAATTATACGCCAATAGAAGCACCTAATATCAACAGGATAAAGCAATGAATTGATATCAAGTTTTGCAACAATAAAAATAACAAGTTTTACCATTGCTTGTTTTTCTTCATCAGCATGGATTTGGGGAAATATTCGCAAGAAAAATTGTAAATTTATAAAGAAGCATAAAATGAACTTAATTAAAACGTTTTTTTTGCTTGTGATCCAGAGGGTAATAATTTCTAGACTCGGTCTAACAATCGCCAGAACAAAATAAATTAAAAAGGAACTATAAAGCATGTTTATACCTAATTATGACAAACAAAATTATCCTTTCTGTACATTTCAATTATTTGGGGAAGCGTTTGAATACTGTTAGTTAGTTGAACTCAAATTATTTTTAGAATAAGTGAATGTTTTTAAAAACATTTGGGGAGGGATCATTACAATTTACAGTCCAATGTCCCATCCCTCCCTGTATATTATCAAAGATTATTTTCATATTTTGTATCTTGCGTAACCTTTTATTTTTCAAGATAACTATCCCCCATCCTTGAGATCTTATGCATCATAGTTTCAAGGTTTGTATCAGATAGTTTCTAGCCTTCTGTCACTCCATGCTCGAGCACAAAATAAGTTGAAGGGTAAGAAAGTTTCAATTCTGGATTTGTTTTACGTCAAAAAACCAAAAGCGTCTCTTTTTAAATTTCCAAACATTGAGAGAGAAAAAATTAAGTCTACTCTCATTGCTCTAGAATTCTTTATAGAAAATGATTTTATATATATTTCTATCCAATGGAATGATTTTTTAATGATTTTTATCTTGTGAAATTAGCAAAGCGTTTAATAGAAATTTTATTTATAAATATCCAGTTATTTTAAGGGATAAGAAAAGGATGAAAATTGATATAAATATCCAAAGATATCCAAAGCAAAATTAACCCTGTTATAGGTAAAAAAATTTTAATTGAAAAGTTTGATCTCTAATAGTTTGAAACCAAGTAATTAAATTCAACTCCAAATTTTTTGAGCTAACCAAAAAGATTAAGAGGTTATAAAACTTTGGGTACCAGTGTAATTTATAATCCAAAATATTCTCCCTGCAAAAAAACTTAAATTAAACAATTGGAACCAATAACTTGTTTATTTTGTTTTTAAAGATATACAACTTATTTTGTTTTAAAGCACAGTGTGCTGAGTTTGATTGTATGCGTTTATGTGCAATTTTGCACTTTAAAAAATGGTAAAAATAAAAATGGACTTCAAGGATTTGTCATTTCAAATTCTTACAAATCAATAGAATTTTAACAATAAATAAGTATGATAAATAAAAAAGTATTCCTTGTTTATAGTCAAATTTAAAAATCAAAAGAATAGAGTATAGAATAAGAAAATTAAATCAAATACTATAATTAATATTTACCATATCGTTTAAAATGTATATAAATAATATTTCTGAATCATATTTTAATGTGAAATTTTCACAGGGTAAAGATTATTGATAAAATTTTTGAAAGTAAGAGACACTATTTTTAAATTAAAAAGTGGAAAAGTAAGAGGCAAAACAGTTTAAACTTCGTCTTCTAGCAAATTGCTTTTTGCTCTTTTGTAGCGACTTGGCTGTGTTAATATTTCCGACGCTATTGGCTGATATTCAAAGACCCTAATGAAAGTCTGCACTGCACAGGGTCTCCAACCCTTGGACATACAGTCATGTTTTTTACCCCTGCCCCCTCTATTCTTTTACTTTAATTGTATGGCTTTTTTATGTTTTCATGATTTATTTTTCCTATTTTGTAAGAATCATTAGCCATGTCCTCGAATTTAAAGTCCAAACAAGAAGATAGGTGGCCAGAGGAAAGGGGGGGGGGGGTAAAATCATTGATTTGTGACATAAAATTTTTGATAAATTGCAGGTTTGAAACATATTAGCTTCTACACAATAGAGTTAACAAAGTTTAGAGAACCAATCCTTATAACTAAAGTAACTGAATGTGAATCTGTTTGTGTGTTGGTCATGGAGGGAGGGGACATTAGACTGTAAATTATCTGGTCCCCAAAGTTTAAAGTTACGTTATCTAATTCGTTGGGATATGAGTTGATTTTTTATTGGTGTATTGTATACTATGACACTTTTTTCTTAAATTTCCCCCAAATGATTTTAATAACCAACAAATAAGTGTTCATCTAATTGTCCCCATTGTCCCCTCACTCAGGATTCCTGGGTCGATTGAAAACACAAATTTTTGAGTAGACTTAATAAATAATGTATATTTTCTAAAAATATTTCTGACAATGGATATAGGATATACGTTGATATATTGACAAAGAAAAAATTGTCGTGGATTTAGATTGCTAATATGGACCTCATTTATCGGTCAGTTTATTCATCCATCAAGTAGAAGAAGAGGGGATATAGTAAAGGGGGTGGATTGGGAGTATCTCTATTTTAGCCAGCTGCAAGCATCACTTTATCAGAGTACATAAAAATCTAGTGCAACATTCAAGTAATAATATATCGATTGCTCTGACCAAACCACATACCAATTGTCCCTCTATCGATATTCTAATCTCTTTTGGTTAGAAAAATACAGTCAAACATTCACATATGTTTGATGGGGGATGAGGGTGGGGGGAGGGTTGACAGTTGGACGTTATGACGTTTTGTGTGTTTATATGGGAGGGGGGATATTGTGGCTTCGTATTGCAGGAAATATACTCGGGGGGAGTGAGGGGGGAAATTGTCATTTAATTTCGATGATTGCAGGCAACAAAAATATTTTAAGGGGGGGAGGGGTAAGGGGAGGGTGAAAATGAATCGATAAAAAAGTATAAATTATAAAAGTTTAAATGACTATATTTGTCATGTATACAAGGATAGTGTAATGGTCGATAAATTGATGTACATCCCCAATGATGATACACAAAATTACCCCTTCTGTAGATTAAAATCATTAGGACACTTGACTTAATGAACCAACAGATCTATATTATAGATGTATATACAGACAACTACAACCCTTTCTACATTATATTTGTATTTCAAAGACCTCTTTCGTCTGCTTCTAAATTTTTTTCTGCCACTTTGCTGTGTTAAAATAAGCGACACCATTGGTTGATTTTCAATGACCCAATAGAAAGGTTGCACAAGGCGGTTGCGATGGGGAGATACAGTTATTTAACCCTTTCTCCCTTTGGTGTTTTACTCTAATAATGAACCAACCAATCAAAATTCTATAAAACTAAAATTGTTAATCAAAGAAGCCTATCGAAAAATATGACATGGGTTTCTGTGCTTGATAGTTTATTTGAGGGAAAGTACCGTAGTTTTGTTTAAAACTATGACCTATATATGACAAAATGTTAAAATACATAACATTTTTGTTAAAAATTACCACCATTTATAACTCGCGAAATGACTACGTTTATGAAATTGACATTTTTACCATTTAACAAAATTATTATTCAAATTACATATGTATGTTATATCAGGGATCTAAAGGGATAAGACAATGGCTAATAAATTGATGTACTGTACGTCACCAATTATTATACATTAAATTACGCTATCTTTAGATTACAATAAGTAGTAAAAACGTTTAAACACTCAACTAAATAAACCAACCAATCATGATTCAATAAAAGTCCCCAAAGTTTTTCAGCCCATGAATATTAAAACGCTATTTAATACTTTGGGGACTAGTGTAAGAAACAGCCCAATGTCTCCTCCCTCCCTGATATTCTATCCTGTAAAACCTAGGAGTAGAAAGTTGACATAATATCTTTATTATTTATGTCGATTATATACATAGAGAAAAAAATAAAAGAGAGGAATCGAAGCAACTAGAAGACGAAAATAGGCAGTGGGCCTAGAGGCCTACTCAGCGCTGTTGCCGCGCTAAAATTTATTGCTATTTCACTACTTTTCAAATGGGAGGATTAAAAATTATTAAAAAAAATATTTTTTTACTTTTTACTATTTCCATATTTAGGGCAAGAATATTAGATTAGATATTTTTGTTTTAATGTTTTAATTAAAAATTACATAGAATTTTATCTTTATTTAAAAAAATTTGTTCATGAAAGATGAATCCTTCTATTTCTAAAAAGGGGGAAATTTTTTTCATAATGAACATTCAGCTGATTCTGACCGCCCACGGCTGTTTGCTAAATATCGCTTTTCTTTTTATTCACATTATTATTTATGATTGACTTACAAAAAGCCCTGGGCGGCTTTTGATTTTCGTCTGCTTCTAAATTTAGGGATGGGGAAGTAGTATTTTACCATGAAAAAGGGGTGAGTATTCATCCTCTTATCCTTTTTCCTTATGATTATATAGCATTTGATTAAGGGGGGAGATAGACAGCTTATATATGATATTGGCTTGCTTTCAGGAAGGGAGGGGGTAATGGACTGTATTGCCCTTCAATGATAAACTCCATTTTTCATTTTTCAATGTTTTTTGGGTTGTATAAAGTAACAGTGTTAAAAGAGGGGTAACTTTATTCATCCTAATTGGAGGGAAGTGGATGCCCAGTGTCTTATCCTTCGATATAAATGTCGACATGTATTGACTATGTTGATTCAAGAACAGAAAAACAGTCTAACATGATAGTAAAAAAATGAGCTACAATTAATATAAATATTTATGTTAAAAAGTACATTTTCATATCAGGGAAGAAAAGAGATTTTTTACCGGTTTTCAGCCATAATGAAAAATCATGTATTACATTATATCACAGACAATTTTCCACGAATATTTGAAAAATCATGAAATTAATACTAGTTTTGATAGCCCGGGCCTTTTCAAAAAATCTTTTAGTCAAATGTCCCCTCACTTCCTCCCTGGGTATAGGCTATCATCATTGCTAAAAGTGTTGTTTCATGTTGAAAAAAAAGTTGCAAAAAATATTAATGAAGTCTTTCTAAAAAGTTGCAATTTACACTGTAAGGTTTCAGGATTGGAGGGATATGTTTTCTGAAGAAAAAATCAATTTTAAACAATTTTAGAATTTCAGCATAACTCAAGATAGTGTTACTAGGAGCACTTGAGTCGACCAACCCCCATAATTTTTTTTAGGGAGGGTGTAATTTTATTTATCTTTTGAGGTTGGTGGTACCCTCACCCAAAATAGTTTAAACCTTCCCAGGACCTAAGAGAAGCTACATTGTAAAGGAGAACCATATAGATTTAGTGTTTAGCTAAATCCTTCGGTAAAGACACACACACACAGATCCTGTTACTTTATTATAAGGATTTATATTAATTTTTATAATCCTGTCTTTATCTATCCAACCCTTGATTATTCATATATTATTTAAAATGCAAAAAAAAGTTTTTTTCGAATTTTGGAAGAATTAGGTATTTTATGAGTGGACGACTTTTAACACCTCTCTCTCTTAATCATTTGGTAGTTTTGGTGCTCTATATGTGACTGCTTCTCTCTGTTACAAGGGAGGGAGGGGACATTGGGCTGTTTATTACACTAGTCCCCAAAGTTTTCTTATTTATTTTATTTTATTTTAGTTAGTTGCTTCATTAAGTTGAATCTCCAAACGTTTTAATCACTAATTGTAATCTACAGAAGGGGTAATTTTGTGTATCTTCATTGGGGATGTTAAAACATGTTTCAAGCACTTGTAAGAACGTTCAACCTTATGGGGTTCTAACATATACTACCTAACGTAAGCGATATACAAACATTTTATAGGGGAATTACAAACGGTCCTTTTGCGAAAAAAAGGTAATTTGCGCAATTTTGGAGTGCAAATTCAATGGTTTATAAAATATGCAAGGGAAGGAAATTAAAGACTCTATTAAAATATCAGAGAAAGAGGGATAGGATAATAAAAGATAATTCTATTCAGAACTTAGGGATATAACAATTGGATAAAGGAAGGGGAAATTATACTGGAACCCAGAGTTTTAAATCCTTCTTCAAACTTTGGGTACTTTCTTATTTGGTAACCCCCGCCAATAAAATAAAAATGATGGGGTTGCCTCTAGAGTCTAACAGAACCAATTTATCTTTTGTAGAGAAGCTTTAAATAAGTCCCAGATTAATTTTATGCTAGTTACTGTTAAAGTTTAGGTTTTGGAATAGTTTTGGGTTATTTTTCTGTCCCTTTCTACCCCCATTCTGAAAATAGATTCCTTTGATGCTAAGGGCGTTAAAATAACATTTTACTCCTTAAATGACAATCATTTTGTAGAACAAAAACTTTACTTTTTTTATACAAAAGGTCACAGAATGCAAAAATTTTACCATTGGATTGGATGAAACACAATGATATCATAGATAAAAATGGTAAAACCACAGTGTTTGTTTTGTACCATCCATGAAATAGGACCCCGTAGGATTTGAATTTCATAGAATTTCTATAGTAGCAAGAACCTTAAATTAGGGTTTTAACTTGTGCGGTAATATTTTAGCTTGCGGGTTTTGTAATTCCAAAATGTTAGTGTTTGGAGGGTAAATCCGGCCCCTCAACCCCCTGATTTAGTTTTACTTTGTTGATTAGGAGGGTGTATCAGAGGATTAGGCTCAATCCAAGGATTGTAGGGGGCTAAAACCTAGGGGGATATATGAAACCCCCTTAATTTTACACCCCACATCTACACACTGCTGATAGAATTGAATATTGTTTTTGTCATTAAAGCAAAGATCTTTTAATTTCAATGGCTTGATTTTGATTTAAACAAAACATTTGAAGAAAAAAATAATTATTTTTCTTCATGGCTTCGAGACAGATTAAAAACCGCTGGATTAGAACCGGTTCTAAGCCATACTGAAAAATCATGCATAACATAGAATTACAGACAATTTTTACAAACAATTCAATAACCAATTTTTAATTTTTTCATTTAAATGTCTATAATACGATGTGATAATAAAATCTATAAAACAAAAACATATGTATAATAATAAGTTAGATATCAGTTTTTACTATCAAGGAAGTATGTTGTTATCTGTTTTAATCAATTACAATTATTTTAAAAATGTACAATGCATATTACAAAAAAATGATAAAAATATTATAAAATACTTGATATAAAATCGAATATAAATAATTATTTTTAAAAATAACAAACAAATTATTTTCAAATCTAAAAAGCATATTTTGAAATACATGATGAAATATACTATTATATAAAGAATAAGATTTCGATAACTACTGAACCGATTGAGTTCTCCATTTTATGGAAGCTTCTTATAGGTCCATGAATGGTTTTTGGCTATTCAATTTTTATATCTAGGTTTGGTTTTATGCTACTCCTTTATGTACAAATCTCCTAGATGCTAGGAGCGCAGCCAATAGTGCAGAATAAAAGAAATGAAATGTGTGTTTGATGGTTGAGTAAAGAAATCAATAGAATTGCATGTCTCAAACTAAAATATTATTTGAAAAACCAAGCTAAATCTAGGTTAGCCGTGAGTATATTTACCCAGGAAATACATTTTTTTTTAAATTTAACAGATTTTTTTAAGAAAAAAACGAACTAAATTTCATTTTTAAATTTAAATGTTTATCGACTTAATGACACACAATATTTTACCTGAAATATTGAAAAATTTGCCAGAATTGAACTGGCTGTCGCTGGATGACACCTGCTTGAACACAATGATGCAAAATTTCCACCAGCTCACAATGACACAGGGGAATCCACGAATACGATATCTGTGAATTCTTCCAGTGCCAAGACGAGCCAAGATGAAAAGTCGTTTTTGGCGCCACAATTTCGCGCGCTTTTTTTCCTGTTAAGAAAAAAGGCGCGAAATTGTAATGGCTCTGATGAGATTTCTTACTGAGAAGTTGAGGACACTATCTTCAAATTTGTGTAAAGTCATCATCCCGTCACCAAACCAAACCGTACCTTGCTATGCAGCGGCCATTTTGAAACTGGAAAACGTGGTTGGATGAAATCTGCATGCTATGTTATTAATGACCAGAAAGAAAGTCTCATTTTTCTTTCACTTTAAAACAAAACTTTGTAAAAAACAAAAATAATTTAAAAACACTAAGTCACTAAATAATCACAAATGTGTAAGTCTTTCTTTATGGAGGAAAAAATACCTGAAAAAAATATCATCAAAATAGTAAAGTTTATTTTTTATTGTTTACTTATTGGGCGGGTGTGTTTAGGTGAGGTGAGCTAATAATAAACTAAGTGGCCAGCTAAATTGTACCAAGACATCACACCTCTGCTTCCCACCCACACCTGGGTGCACACCCAAGGAAGAGGAGTGGGGTGGCAATGATAGTCCAATTTGTGAAAGGTATACTATGTAAGTAAGTGTGCCCGTGTAGGCCAATAATTCGGTCATTATCATTAGCTTTAAAAAAAGTTGAAGAGAGGTGAGGTTGGGGGGGGGGGTGTATAACCATCCTTCTATTGAACAGGTAAAAATAAAGTTATAAAGTCAAGAGGGGTAAATTCGCCCCTTCACCAAAAGGAATACCCAAATTATTAAGGGGGGGGGGGGAGGATAGGTAGTTTAGTACCTAATAAATCTATTTGAAGCCACTACAAACTACAACTAGAGGGAGAGCTTATTAATATTAAGAACCATATCACTGCAACTCATTGCCCCTCCCCCCCGCCCATTCCCCAATGCTCAAATTTTCTTGGGGATGTATGGGGTGTACTTCTTGAGGGGGCAAAGGTGAAAATTAACCCCCATTCCGCAGCAAAAAGTTGCCACGGCCGAACTAAACAGCCACTACGGCTGGTGGGCGTGCGAGGCCGCCACTGATATTAGACTGAGGGCAATTTTAATATACATACTATTTACCTAGGGAAATTTTTTTATTAGGGGGGTTGTGTATTTTTTAGGGAGGAGTGTTGTTGGTGACTTTCCCTTCCCTTGAGAGTCACCTGCAATTGGCTTAGGGGTCCTTAAAAACCCACTAAAAAAACAAGAAAGCCAAAAAAATTGCAACACAATACTATAGTTTTGTGCTAATTTTACATTATTTCTGCATTAAAATGCATTGTTTTTTTTTATTTTTGCTATTGTAATAAAATATTTAAACAATTTTGTAGGAATGCTAATAGCAAATGGTAAACCATCGAAACAGGGGGAAACTAGGGGGTCGATGGGGGGGGGGGAACTTGCACGATATTTAGCGGCATTTTCCCCCACATAAATCCCCCCCTTCACCCCCCCCCCCCTCCGCCCCAAAGCAAATGACAATTCCCTCTTTTAACTTTTAAAGCTGAGTATCATGAATAAATCCCCCTTTTTTTGTTTAACCCAACCTAAACATTTGCTTTGCTTTCCTTTTGGTTGTGCTTTAGAAATCAGACAATGTAACTAAAAATTTAATGGAGTTAGCATTAAGTAAACAAGAAAAATTTTGTCCATAATGTGCATAAAAAGTTTATAATAAAAGATAATATGCAAATCCTTATATAAAAGTAACAAGATGTCTATTTAATGTGTGTACTGAAGGATCTTTTACAGAGTAGCTTTAAATAATTCAAGAGAATGTTCATAACTATTTTGGGGGAGGGAACCAAAACCCCCCACGAGAAATCGCCCCTAAAAACTAGAATTTGAAATTTGAGGGGGACAAATTAGGAGTATCCCCAATGATGATAAACAACTATTTTTGAACCAAATAATCAAAATTTGTAAAGTTATTAAGCTTTGGATACCAAGGCTAATTTGAAAAAAAAAAATAGCCAATTTAAATTTGCTACTATATAATATAATCTGTATTGTATGCACATCTAAAGTCCTGGTACAGCATAGTTCATGATAAGTATCGACTAAATTTACACACAAAGAACAGGGAAGGGGGTTCTAACAAACAAATAGAACAACCAGGGCAGACAAAGATTATACTATTTAGGGATTTAAAGAGATAGACAATGGCTGATAAATTGATGTACATACACAATGATGATACACAAAATTACCCCTTCTTTAGATTAAATTTAGTGGTTGAAACGTTTAAATACTCAACTTAATGAAAAACCAAACTAAATTCACAAAAGTCCTCAAAGTTTTTAAGCCAACGAATAAGAAAACATTATTATAAAACTCTTGGGAATTGTGTAGTAAATAGCCCATTGTCGGTCTGATAGTATTGGTAATTTTGCATTGGTAATTTTCCAAAGTTTGTTTGACTTTACACTTGGTGATTATCCATTTTTTTATTAACCCTTATATAAAAGTAACAGAATGTTTGTCTGTCTTTGTGTTTGTACCCTAAAAAAATGTATTGTGGAGGGTCGACTTCCCCACCTCGTCCCTCGAGTGCCCCAAGAAGGGCGTAGTCGCTAGTTGTTTTTTTTTAAGGAGTTCAAGTTCAATAACATTTTATTTAATGCTATTTTTAGTTTCTTTCCTGTGAAAAAATTTAAAATATGTATATCATCAATTTGAAAAAGTTTTGGTTGATATTTATTTTTGTGAAAACTGTTCCTCGCTATGACTTTTGCTGCCTTATGATATTATTTTATAAAGTTTCTACCTGCAAGAGAGGTCTATATATAATATATATTATCTATCTATCTATCCAACTATCTATCTTTCTATCTACTTTTATTGTAATGTATATTTTTATATATTTTTACTTTAGAATAAGAATGAAATCAATCATAAGTAGCGAAGCTTGAAACTATTTTAATTAATTCTACTAAAATAACAAAGCGAGGCAAAGAAATCGATACAATATTACTTGGATATTGCACCAGATTTTCATCTACTCTACTAAAGTTATACTCGCAGTTGGCTAAAATAACGATACCTCTATCCACCCCCTTTATCTCATCTACTGGAGAAGCGAACTGACCAATAAATGAGGTCCATATCAATATATCCAAGTAAATATTTAAAGGGAACTACAAACATCTACCTTTAACAGTAGCCAAGAAAACTTAGCTGACGGACAGACAGATGGACGAACAGACAGAAAAACAATTTAAAATTATATAATAGTTTCCCTTTAAAAGCATGACTCTATAGTTCAACGTTTTTGGATTTAAAATGGCCTTTGACTAATAACAGATAAATGATAAAAGTATCAATTGCAACTCTACTGTACAAGTTTGTCTGTAAGAAGTTAATATATTTGTCAAAAACACTGTAAATCAAACAGAGGATTATAACTTTATGTAGAAAAAACGCTTAAAATTCAAAATATAAGTATAAAATCTTAAATTTTAATAATAAAATACATTTTTTTATTATTATTTATGGCAGTTTTTTTATTGCTTTGGTTGATGGAAAGATTTATTGAAGTAATATATATCTAGAAATTTTCATTAATTATAATAATATATCTATCTAATATCCTTTAACATAGTAGTAAGCTTTTTGTTTGTCCTTAAGATCTCACTAACCGGCTAACAGATTCAGCTCTCTATTCTGGTTATTATAGTATTATAGATAATATATTAAATATATCCTACCATAAAAAGTAATAAGGTTTTTGTCTTAAGTTTAAGATTGAACCGATTAAGTTCTCCTTTTAAGGGAAGCTTCACATAAATCCCTGGATGGTTTATAGGCTTTTTTAAAATCTGAGAATACAGTACCCCTTGATTCTAGAGACGTAGCCTCGAGTAATAAATCTATAATATAAAGTAGTAAAGCTTTTTTGTCTGAAGCTTAAGATCTTTAAAGCTTAAGATCTGAAGCTTCAAACATGACATGGGTTGGTTTTAGGCTATTTTTCTTACATCTCCCCCCCCCCCCTCTTTCCCTAAAAGCTAGGGACGAGGGAGCTAGTATTGGTATATGATAATAATTATGATGGGAAAGAAAAGTTTAATAAAAAGAGGACACTAACCAATATTATTATATTTTCATATAATCAACATAATTCTGCACTAGCGAGCCCAAACAAATATATCAAAGTGCCCCTAGAGGCTAGTGGCGAGGCAGCTAGTATTGGTATATGATAATAATTATGATGGAAAGAAAAGTTTGATAAAAAGAGGACTCTAACCAATATTATTATATGTTCATACAATCAACATAATTCTGCACTAGCTCGCCCAAACAAAATTTTATCCTAATGTATATTTAAATCTTCTGCTAGCTAAGGAGGACCTATGTAAAGCTTCCATAAATGAAGAACTCAATCGGTTTAGTAAATATTGAAATTTGAAGCTTCAGACAAAAAACATTACCATTTTATATACAAGGATTTTGAGTAATGCTTCTAAAGATCTCTAGGGGCACTTAAAATGAGGGAAGGGTTATGTTACCTTCGCTTAAAATAGCTATAAACTTTCCAAGGCCCTCTCAGAAGCTATATAGTGCAAAGGAGAATAATATCAGTTAGACGGTGAGCGAGATCTTTCGGTACAGACAAGCATACTCACAGACATCAAAGATCATGTTACTTTATTATATGGGTTACAGAATTTTCACTATTTTGGGGGAATGCATCAACACCCAAACCGCGTGTATGGCCAGGAAATAAATAATTAAACTGGTTGAAATGTATGGACACTAGAAAACCGCGTGTATGGCCAGGAAATAAATAATTAAACTGGTGGAAATGTATGGACACTAGAAAACCGCGTGTATGGCCAGGAAATAAATAATTAAACTGGTGGAAATGTATGGACACTAGAAAACCGCGTGTATGGCCAGGAAATAAAAAATTCAACTGGTGGAAATGTATGGACACTAGAAAACCGCGTGTATGGCCAGGAAATAAATGATTAAACTGGTGGGAATGTATGGACACTAAAACCGCGTGTATGACCAGAAAATAAATAATTAAACTGGTGGGAATGTATGGACACTAGAAAACCGCGTGTATGGCCAGGAAATAAATAATTAAACTGCACAGAAACAAGACAACTGGGGGGAGGGGGAGGGGATCAATAATGGCAGTGATCAAGCTATTTCATTACAGGGATAAAGGGGTTAGGAATGTCCGTCCAAGCTTTCTATTTTTACAGGGTTAAAATGAGGGTTTATAAAATATGAGGGGGACAAACACACCATTACCCCCGCCCTAGGACCTCTATAAACATAAGACTACAGTCCTATGAGAGTATTAATTATTTTTTTTGTGATTTATTGACACTCCCTGCCTTCCTGGTGTGCCCTAGTTGACCTACCTTAACACATATCCTTTTCCCAACCCACCTCATCAAACTACAATAATTACAGGCATTTAAAGGGATAAGACAATGGACAATAAATTGATACACATCAACAATAATGCTGAACAAAATTATTGGCTGAAAAGTTTGGAATTAACTATGAAAGTATCCAAAGTTTTAAAGCCAAGGAAAAAGATAAATTGGTTTTCAAGCTTTGGGTACAGGTGCAATTTACAGTCCAGTGTCCCCTCCATCCCTGACAACTAGCCACTTCCTTTTGTTTTACCCTTACGACCATATAGGTGTCCCCTTAATTCCGCATAGTATATTAATCATCTTCCGTACATTGTTTCAAATTCTCAATAAATGCACAAGTATAGCTGTATAACCCAAACAACTAACTGCCCCAAGTGGCAGAGACCTTTTTCGTCTTCAAGCAAATTGCTTTATGTTCTATTGTAGCGATTAGGCTTTGTTATTTTCTGTTCTGATGTAGGGACAAGGCTTTGTTATTATTTTCGACTCTGTTAGCTAATTTAAAGAGCCAATAAAAAATTGGGACAGGGTAACCGCCCTGTGGACAGAATTGCATATAGTTAATGCCCCCTCTAGTCTTTTACTTAAATATAATCGCAATAACAAAAGAATGAAAGGTGGTTTTTAATGATGATAAAAAGAAGTCAAAGGGAAAGGAATATTTTTGTGCTGTTTTAATAATATACAGTTATGAAAATTTGATAATGAAGTACCAATGCATATGCGGACGTCAAAGCACACTGGGACGGTAGCACCTCCGCCCCCCCCCCCCCATACACTTTCAACAATAAATATATATTGCTTTTCATTTATCATACATTCATTAATATTAGTAGCGAAGCTGCTCTATAGTTTTGTCGGTACATCCGTCAGTAAGAAAGCAGTTGAAAAGCCGGCTTAACTCAAATTGAATTAAATGAATGATCGAAAAGGAATAGGACAATCAAAATGATTGTTATGAAGACAAAATGTATTTTTTATTTACATTTTTTGCACAACAGCATGATTTTTTAATTCCCTAATAAATTTCTTATGGATGTTGTCATCCTTGTTGAATATATTGATATAAAATTGATATTTGCTCTATGAATATGGCATTGTTAATATTGACTTTTTAGTAGCGAAGCTACTCTATTATTTACTTTGTCTGTACGTCAGACTGCGATTTTCTTGTCTGCTATTTAAGATAGACAGCTGAAATTTTTGGTGGGAATTCTTTGTATCAATGAGCATCCAGTGTAAAAATTACATGATCCGTCAGTTTATCAGTCATTCTTTAGGGACATAAATACTTAAAAGACGTTCTTTCATTCTCTCGTTGGCTTGAAAACTTTGGGTACTTAATAAATGGGTACTTTATGGGTTGGTTCAAGCTAGCAGTGTCAAAATATTTTCACAAGTACATTAAATCTATTAAAGGTATGATTTTGTCCTCCATCATTAAAAATGAACATCACTTGTTAAGTATCCTCTTAAGATCCCGGGGACCTATTTAAGTTTTGGTCAACACACCTGAAAAGAATAATTTAATTAACAAAAAACTTAAGCGTTGGATTTTTTTAAGGTTCTAAAATGTTAGATTTGGAAATGTCTCGCCTATTTAGAAGTCATAGCCCAATAGCAATTAAATGAAAGACTGATAGAAAAGGATCGTGCAATTAAAGTGTTAATTATTGCTGGTTTGGTGAATCGACATACAATTACTTGGATGTTGCACCAGTTTTCATATACTCTAATATAGAGATACTCTTAGCTGGCTAAAATAACGATACCCCCATCCGCCCAATTTACCCCATCTTCTCCCCTTCTACTGGATGAACGAACTAACCAATAAATAAGGCCAATATTAGCGACCTAAATTGACGAAAAATTTTCCCCTGTCAATACATCCTAAATATTTTTGAAAGCGTTATTTTACAGCGACTCAAAAGCCATGAAACTTACTTTTGGTGGTAAAATTTAACTTTTTAATACTTTAAAAATTTAAATTAAGTTTGAATAGTAATTTTAAACTACATTTATTATGATACTTTGTATTTTTAACCCTATTTTATTTTGCATTATGATATCAAATATTTATAGATTTTTAATAGCAGATATTCTCTACATTATGAAAATTACAGTGGCGTGTAAAAGGGTGGTCTACACACCCCCATAAAGAAAATAGTTGGGGAGGTGAATAGCCCCACTAGGTCTTAAACCCTTGATGACACCCCTTTTGGAGTTTTAATTACACCCAACTTACAACTTACTCGTTTATTTTTAAGAAGAATGAAGGGTGTATCAAAAAGAGGGACACACCCTCTGACAAAAACCTGTCCAAGCTACTTAAAATGGAATAGACTGCCCTCAAGGTGTAACGGGTATGGATGTTGAAATTGTTCTATCGACCTCAAACCTTGTAAGTCTACATAATAATGTCTAATTTACTAAGAATTTAACTGATGTGTTTTAAAGGCAGAGGAACTGTAAATTAGTTGATTAAGTCTGTATTAACTATCTATTAACTATTTGGAAGAATATAAAAAATATAAACTACTTCTAATTACTATTTTCTGCTTAATGTAGCTACGATCCTTATGGATATAATCATCGTTGTTAAGTATATTTTGCATTTAAAAATACATTATTTAAATATAAATATATAAATTATATATGTAAGGAGATACATATATTTTAAAATAAACAGAAAGTAAGCGAAGCGTGCATATGAAGCTTGGAATTCGGGTTCTATCCTTTAAAATATTGTGGGTCAGGTAACCCCATAATTATTTAGGTTAGGTAGTGATGTAATTATCCGATTGATCTGATTTTTGGAATACTGATTCCTAGGACACTAAAGTACAATGTTATAAGCGAAGCATCTCTATAATTCAGTCCTAAAAATGTCAGTGTGTCCTCAGATGTTATCCTGTATTTATGCAGTTTTCAAAAAAATATACCTAAAATTTTGTTTCGACTTTTATACATTTATATTCTGATCATTTAGTTTATACAACAAGATATATAACTAACCAACTAATGAAATATCTATCTATCTTTCTCACTATCTATATAACTATATAACTAACTATTTATCTAAATATTAATCTATTTTTCTTATAATTTAAAACCCCTCAAATTAGAAGATATATATTTCCTTTTTTCTATCTATTTATCTATTTTCTCTATCTTTTTCTTATTTTAAAGTATATAAACAGGGGTGTGGGTGTGAACATTCAAAATTGAAAAAAGGGGACAATTCCTACAAAGCAAAAATTCCACCTCTCCACCCCCCCCCCCCCTCCCCCTCCAACACATCAATAAATCATAAAAAATGCAGGAGACTTACCAAAAATTGGACATTAATTTTATACCAAAAAATCTAATAATAGGATAAGTTTTCTCAATAATAAAAGAGAATGTTTTCATATGGTTATTATTAGAATAGTGTTATTTGGTAGATATTGAGCTGTAAATTGTATTGGTACCCAAAATATTATTAACACGACCTTACATTTTTGGCTTAAAAACTTTGGGTACCAAATTCTTAATTGGGTTGTGAATGAGTGTCTAATGTTTTCCACCAACAATTATAATCTACAGAAGTGGTTATTAAGGTTATACATCAATTTATTGTCCATTGTATTATCTCCTAAAATTCTAAATTATCTACCTAAGCAATTATTTTCTATTTATCAGAATATCTATATCTATCTTTTAATAAATCGGTGAAATATTTGTATATATCAAAAATATATATATGAAGCCAATTTAGTAGATTGTCGTGTTTTTCAGCTACCTTCTAAGTACCAATTATCATCGATGGGTGTCCGTACAATAGCGTTGATATTTTTTTGTAGCGCAACCACTCTATTGCTTACTGCCTTTCCGTCACAATGGTCGCTAATAAACGCAATATATTGGACTTTAAACTTTCCCGAAGTTTTATTAATACGATCTCTCATTAGCTGGCTTAAATTATCTAGACGTTTATTAAATCATGATTGGTTGGTTCAAACTTGTAGCGTCCAAACTTTTCAACCAAAACTTTTAACCTGAATAAAGGCTAATTTTTTTATAGGACCAGTAGCTATATACACTGATTAGTAGAGCCCAATAGGTTCAGCGGTTACCAAGATCTTAAGCTTCAGACGGACAGACACCGTTATACTTTGTACTATATATATCAATATGTTCTGGCTAAAAAAAAAATATTAAATTTTTACATTTTTTAAATAAACATAACAATCATAATTTCAAATAAAGAAGTGGGGGGGGGGGGGTAGTTAATTTTAGTAAATAAAATATTAATATAGATAATCAAAACACAAATTATTAACACAAAAACACACATACACAAACATATACTTTACAATTCAGGAATAAAGTAAATGGTAATAAAATCATTTTGTCCTATGTGGCTTTTTTATCTATCGTAAATTATAGAAATAAAAAAATGTCAAAAAATAGCATCATACTTTTTACACAATTTACATATACATTTATTTAAGTATTTGTAAAAAAATAGCTATATTTACAATTACAATATAATTAGCCATCAAAAATATGACAGAAAAATTTCATATAGAAAATTTCTTTTTAATTATACAAGGGGGGCGAAATATATTTATTTTTGGTAGCAAAGATACTCAGTTTTAAACCTTCTAGTACTTCCATTATATCGACATAAAAACTATATTGTATGGCGTCAAACTTCTTCAAAATTAAGCTATCCTTAGTTTAAAATTATAATAATCAAATAAATCATAAATAAATCCGTATTTTCTCTAACTTTTCGACCCCTTTGAGCCTAAAAGGCAGAAATGAATTCTATGATATTTTATTATAATATCCGCGGAAAACTGAAATTAAGGTGTTGCGATAATATTTATTTATCGCATCGTTTTATAGACAGCATTCCGTGGATATTAAAATGAAAATATATAAGATTAAAACAAATTTTGTACTAATATTTTTTGAAAATTGTCTGTAATACGATGCTATACAATATTTTCGGGTATGGCTGAGAACCAGAGGATATTAATTGGTTTTAAATGACTATACTATGGCTGTATTAGCTTTAGTTGGCTGCTATACTATAGATGTTGTTATTCTTGTAGATTTTCAATATTTCTTCTATATTATTAAATGTATCAATTATAGTATTGATACAATTAGTTTAATAAACAATTATTTCTAATAGTGATATTTTAGGCTTTAAAAAGTATTTCGAAAAATAAATGAAAGTATAAGGGCAGCCAAAATTGGTGTAAAATAGTTTTCCTTAAGGTTCCTTTGGGGACTGCCATTTACACATCCGGCAAAAGTACAATAGATGTATTTTCGCCAATGCAAGTTTTAAAAGTACATGGATATATTTATGACAAATTGAATTTTAGCTTTATAAATGACACAAATATTGAAACTCTTGGCAAACTTACATCTAAAATATTATTTGTAAAGTTTTTTTTTATATACATATGGGGTCGGCCTGTCTTCAATACAACGGATAGCTCTGATTATCTATTCAGACATGTTAGAATTGTCCTATCGACTTTAAATTTTGGTTGGCGATGTATGAAAAAGTTAGGTATAATTTAAATTTTATAATCTTTACTACAAAGTTCATATTTTCGAAATAATATTAAATCATCACTCTACGTTTGTCAATGTTAGATTGTCTGTTTGATTTGTTGAGCTTCGTTTTTATGGATATTGTCATCCTTGTTTATAATTTTGTTTCAATTATAAAAATGTATATATGATATATTTGGATATATTGACAGGGGAAAATCAATCAGGTTAATATGGACCTCATTTATTGGTTAGTTCGATCATCCAGTAGAAGTGGATTGGTTAAAGAGGTGGATTGAAGATGTCATTATTTTAGCCAGCTGTTAGCAACACTTTATCAGAGTACATGAAAATCTGGTGCAACATCCAAGTATTAATATATAGATTATTATAAAATTATTGACAGTTTGGTGAAGATATTTAATTAAAACACCCAAATTCAATTAACTGTAAGGTATTATTATTGTAAATCAATTTATAAATATGAATTTTAGAGCGAAGATTCTCTATAATTAGGGTTTTTACGTCGATACAACAAAGCTAATTTACAATTTAATAAAAGAAGAATATTACATTCTTATACTAAGTTTATAAATCACAAATTAAATTTACAAAAGGAGAGGCAAAAATTTTTTTATAGGCGTAAGTTTATTTGTATTTTATAATTCATTTTCCAGTATGGCTTCAAAACCGATTAATATCCTCTGGATTATAACCTCAGCCATACTGAAAAACCATGCATATCATCGTATTACAGACAATTTTCCACGAATATAAAAACTAAAATCATTAGTTAAATTACAGTTTTGTTAGCACAAGCCTTCGGCCCCTCGGGGATAACAAAACTGGTATCAATCTTATAATTTTTTATTTCATGGCCGCGGAAAGCTGTCTTTATTACGAAGTGATAAATAACCTTTTTTACTAAATCAATATTAATACTCAGGAATAAGGTATAACCAACAAGCAAAATAAATCTAAAATAATATTTGGGGGGCAAATGGAGAGGTCGTCAATTTTACGATGTGTTGCCCCCCAACGACAGCTGAAAAACACGTATAGGTTTCGTGATTTTCTTCCGAATTAATTTCGTTATTGGTATGAGCTGATTAATACTAATTTCTTATACTTTTCTTTAACTTTTCACTTGTAGACACTACTTAAATATATAGACTAAATTACATATTATAGTAAAGAATTTAGAAAGAACTCTGTAAAATAGACCTATACTCTACAGTTTCTTTGTGTACATCCCCCATGATGATAAACAGAATTACTTCTGCAGATTACGATCTTTGGTTAGAATGTATGAACTCAACTAGTTTGGAACCAACCAATCAAAACTCAACAAAGACACACAAAGCTTTTGAGCCAACGAATACGATAACGAGTTTAAAAGCTTTGGGTACTAGTGTAATTTATAGTCCAATGTCCCCTCTTTCCCGATTATATCACTGTCTTGTTCTTATTCTAAACTAATTTTAGTTATCCCTTCTGTAGATTACAATTAGTGGTTGAAACGTTTGGAAACACAACTTTATGAACAAACCATTCAAAATTCGATAAAAGTCCCCAAAGTTGTTGATCCTACGATAAGAAAACGTTAAAATATTGGGGACTAGAATAATAAAAAGCTCCATATCCCCTCACTCACTGCTCTCAACTACACTGTAATAATTTCAAATTCTTCACTACACATATAAAGAAAGAGTAATAAAAATCATATGTTAATGCTACATATAATACAACATATTTCTACTACAACTAAAATGTAAAAATATGTGTAGGTAGAGGGTAAAAAACATATTTTCTTTTAAACAGGTGCAGACAAAAAATCATCTGTAATAAACGAAAAAGTATATTGTGTATAAAAATGGATAATATTTATTATATGACGTTGTAATAATTATTTCATCGCATCGTATTATAGACAGCTTTCCGTGGGTATAAAAATAAAAACAGTGTTGTTATTTATAAACTGGTATTATTTTTTTTATTATTTGTGAAAAATTTTCTGTAAAACGATGCTATACATGATTTTTCAGAATGGCTGAGAAACGGTTCTAATCCACCGCATATTAATTGGTTTCGAACCCATACTTGAATAAATATTCAAATAGAAATATCTATTTAAGGTACATACAAGAAAAATTTACAAAAACATTTAAAAGAAGATGCCTAAATATTCCTTGCTCTAAACATCTTAAAGAAGGTTAATTTTGTACTTGAAGAAGCAAAGCTCTTCTTTTATTAGTTACATCCTTATAATACACTAGCATGTGCAGAAAATAGCCTAAAACCAAAATCCCCAAAAAGGAGAAGTCAATCAGATCAGACAGAAACCTACTATTGTATATACTTAAATTAAATTCATAACACAACTTATTTTTTTTCTCATTTTATTTATGAAATGCAATAATTTCCCTAATATAATGGGTTGTATTAATGGAAGAACTTGATTAATAAAACTTTTGGGACCAGTATAATTTACAATAAAACGTCTCCTCTAATCCCGAGTGTAATCAAACGGATATAAGAACTATTAGAGTAGCTTTGCTACAATCATGGATGTAGAAAATACGTGGATATATTAAGACAGGAGAAAAATTGTCGTCAAATTATGCTGCAATATCCCCTCGCTTTTATTGGGCCATTTATCCAGTAGGAGGGGAGAAGATGGGCTAAAGGAGAAGGATTGGGGAGATCGTTATTATAGCCCGCTCCAGAGTTCACTTTATTACAGAACATAAAAAAAAATTTGGTGTAAGATCCAAGTAATAATAAATCTATTGCTATAATTAATATGATTGTAATTAATATACTATTCAGGGATCTAAAGGGATAAGACAATGGCCTATAAATTTATGTACATCCCTAATGATGATACACAAAAATACCCCTTTTGAATATTACAATTAGTAGTTGAAACACTCAACTTAATAAACAAACCAAACAAAATTCACTAAAAGTCCCCAAAGTTGTTGGGCCAATGAATAAGAAAACGTTACAAAATAGGAACTAGTGAAATAAAACAACCCAATGTCCCCTCACTCCTTGAGATATAACTAATTATCTATATTAATAATTGTAAAACAGATTTTTGTTCCAGTTTTCAAAATAATGTATTTTTTGTTTTATATTCATTTATGTAAAATTTAAAAGTTAGCAGTCTTGTATAATAGTTTTTTTTTATCGCATCGTATTATAGACAGCTTTCCGCGGATATTAATACGAAAAATATAAGATTAAAACCAGTTTTTTTTACCATGAGAGGCCGTGGGCCCGGGCTAACAAAACTGGTATATATTTTATAATTCTTCATCTAAATAATGTTTATGGAGTATTATCTGTAATACGATATACATTAGTTTTCAGTATGTATGCGAACCAGCGGAAATTAATCAGTTTCGAAGCCATACTTGAATAATATTTTTTTTTACTTTAAAAACTCTAAATAAGTCTTTTAATCTGAAAAAAAACACTTTTATTGTTTATTTAAAAGATTTTTTTATATCAACCACGAAAAAATAAAAATCTACGGCGTTCAAATTCCTACATATAAGCAATTATAATGTAATTTAAAGCCATATTAATAAATCACTATGTAAAAAAACATTCATAAAATACAGGAAAGCGATTTTTAATTATTTAAGGAAGGAAACGTGTTCTCTTTTAATATTTTGACGGATTGCAGCGTAGCTACTCTTTAACGATCTATAGTATGTCCGTCCGTGGTCATATTCAGTGATTTATTGACATCCTACACTTCAACGCTATTCTCATAATTTTACAATTTTTATTTTAATTACATTGCTTTAAGGATGCAGCTTATATTGCCTATTAATAAATATAGACGTCATACAATACAAATAACCAATGATAGGCCAGTATACATTTCACCATTGGTCTATTACAATGTATAATGGCCTATCATTGGTCATTTGTATTGTATGACGTCATTTTTTATTAGGCATTATAAGCAACTTCTGCTTTGAGCTTTGAATATTTAAAGTCCCCTTTGGGGATATATTTGCAAATATGGGTAGGGGAAATCCCTCTGCATATAGAGATGGGGGGGGGGGGTAAATCCCCGAAAATGTTGACCAATAAAGAAGCAGAACACACACACATGAGCTTATCTCTACAAACAAATATTTCAGGGTGTTTTTACATTGTACACAAGAATTTTTAGTTTTAGTTAATAAACTTCAAATAGATGGGAAATAGTTTTATAGATAGATAGAAAGACTGTTGTTAATATGCATATAATGAAAGATTAACATAAATAACATTGATTTGAGCTGTGGATGTTAAAAGTCCCCTTGGATATTTATTTCAGGGATCTAAAGGTATAATACAATGGCCGATAAATTGATTACCATCCCCAATGACCATACACAAAATTAACCTTTCTCTAAGTTCAAATTATAGAAACGTTTGTACACTCAACTTAATGAAACAACAAATCAAAATTCACTAAAGTCCCCAAAGTCGTTAAGCCAACAAATAAGAAATGAATAAAACTTTGGGGACTAGTATAATAGACAGCATATTTTCCGATTTATTTGCAAATATGGGTAGGAGGAAACCTCTCCTCAAATAGGGCTAGAAGACAAAAAGAAGAATAAACTTTGTAGGTGGAGGGGGGGGGGGTAAATCCCCGAAAATGTTGACCAATTAAAAAGCAGAACACACATGAGCTTATCTCTACTACAAACAAATATTTAGGGTGTTTTTACATTGTACACAATACATTTTAGTTCAGATTTTATGTTTGATTTTAGAGATAGATTGATTGGTGGGTAGATGATTATCAGTTAGCGAGGAGGGGAACACATTATTTTGTTCGTAGACTTAAAAACTTTGGGTACTTTTATTAAATCTTGATTTATTTGTTTAAACCAGCATCATCCAAATATTTTAGTTTTAATATACAGAAGAGTAATAGATAGATGGACATATGTATAGACAGATAGATGGACACAGTGACAGAAAGATGGATAGATAAGTATATAGATGGACGGATACAAAAATTTATAGATAGACTGTCATTAATATGGATAGATAGAAATATTAACATATGGATAAAAGATAGAAAAAAAGAAACTTTTTGCCGTTTTGTAAGGACATTAGACTTAAAGATTATTTTAGAGGCGTGGCTATGCAAAGTTAATTTTAGAGAGAGAGAGATAGAGAGATAGAGAGAGAGATAGATAGATAGATAGATAGAGAGAGAGAGAGAGAGAGAGAGAGAGATAAAAAAGAGAAAGAAATGAGGTGGAAATGGAGGGGATGGAGGGGATGGAGGGGGGGTAATCCGAGCCATATATGTAAATATTTGAAATGGTGGGCTATGATTGGTTAGGTTCTTATATAGTTCCCCGCGGGGGTTCTCCTCGAAAATTGAATTTTATTTACATTATATTAGAGAGGGAAAGGCCATGTAAAGATAAATTGAACAGAACTCAAATATTTTATCTATATTTACAAGCTACAAAATCAGAATTTAACTTATGGTGATTGGAGAGGTGAGAAGATTAGATCTATCATTGGCAAGCTTTAAGGATTGCTTCTTAGTTGGTAGTATTTGATCTTAATAAAACAATTTTTCCTCCTACTTTTGCATCTAATTTTGAGTCAAAATGTTTTGTTTTTTTTGGATTAAAATTTACAATTTTAAGCTGTATTTGTTATGATGAAATAAATCTATTAAAATTGTTTCAGCAATTTTATAAATCTTATTTTTACTCAATCTACCTATTACCGTGTATATCTATCGATCTATCTATACATCTTCTAATTCAGGAACTTAAAGGGATAAAACAATGATGATACATTAGATTACAATTAGTGGTTGAATCGTTTGGACACTTTACTAGATAAACCATCCAATCAAAATTCAATGAAAAGCCCCCAAGGTTGTTGAGACAACTAATAAGAAAACGTTATTATAAGACTTTGGGGACTGGTGTTGTATAAAAAACAGCCCAATGTCCCCTCCCTCCCGGCTACTAATTACTCTTAAGACATATAAAATGATTTGAAAATTTAAAATTTGAAAAGTTAGAGAAGGCATGAAACAAAATTATATTCTACGCCTGGTTGATTCTTAACCACAGTGGGTTAAAATCGGACAAATCAGGTCAAAAATGTTATTCACAGTGGGTTAAAAATCCAAAAAAGTTGAAAAATAAATTTCCCAGTGGGTTAAAATTTAACAAAATTATTATTTTAACTTTTTGAACAAAATTATATTCTACGCCTGGTTGATTCTTAACCACAATGGGTTAAAATAGGACAAAATATAATATAATACAGGTTCACAGTGGGTTAACATAGGACAGAACAGAAGATAAAACAGGTTCACAGTGAACAAAAACCTGACAAAAAAAAATGCTTCTTAACCCAAGTGGGTTGTAACAGGACAAAATAAGCAAATAATGTCATTCATATCGGGTTATTTTAACACCATTAGCGTCTTTGAAATAGAAAGATACTTGTATTTTTTCGTGTAGATTCTCCTATACAAGGAACATATTAGCAGTGAAATTAGGGTCGGTCCGTCCGTCACGGATAGCTTTTTTCGTTAATTTAGGCATGTTAGAATTGTTCTATCGATTTCAAATATTGCATGGTGATTCCTTTAGTAGTTAAGTACGATGTAGAAAGCGTAGCAACTCTATAATCATTACTAAAATGTCCGTACGTCCATTTTAAACATGTTGATTTTTTTACTTTTTTAACAACAAATTTTTATGTGATCTAATCATCCAATTGATCTGATTTTTGGTATAGTGATTCCTGGGACAACAAAGTATAATGTTTTAAGCGAAGCAACTCTATAATCAAGTCCTAAAAATGTAAGTATGTCCATAAACATTATTCTGTATAAAGCAGTTTTTCAACAAATTTACTTACAATTTTGCTTCGCCTCTTATACATTTATATTCTGATTATTCAGTTCTGACACTATATAGGTGTTAATGTCCGTTTGTCCTACCGTTTCAGTGCTTCGCTTTTATGAATGTTGTCATCCTTGTTAAGGTACGTCTGTATGTAAAGGGACATTTGGCTCTTTCACATACTCTTACATATTATATGTGTTAGAATTGTTTTGTACACTTGTAATCTAAGATTTTATTTATTTATTCTCCTTAACTAACTGCCTTCTTAATCTATCCATCTATCTTTCTCCTTAACAAACTACCTTCTTAATCTATCCATCTATCTTTCTCCTTAACAAACTACCTTCTTAATCTATCCATCTATCTTTCTCCTTAACTAACTGCCTTCTTAAGCCTTCTTAATCTATCCATCTATCTATCTTCATCCATTCATTTACAATAAAGATTACAATTTGCTCACAGAAATTGCACATATACACACACACACACATAAACACTACCAAAAAAATGGACTTAATATTCAGTGAGGGAGGGGTCGTTTGGCTGTTTATTACACTAGTCCCCAAAGTTTTATAATGACATTTTCTTATTCATTCCCTTAACAACTTTGGGGACTTTTATAACATTTTGAATGGTTGGTACATTAAGTGAGTGTCTTAACGTTTCAACCACTAAATGTAATCTACAGAAGGGGAAATATTGTATATGATAATTAGGGATGTATCTCATCATTATATCGGCAATTGTCTTATCCCTTTATATTCCTACATAATATTACTGAATATTTAAAAAAAACTTATAAATTTAATTGAATATATAAAAGACTTTTTTAAAAGTTTGCGAGTTTTATAGATTCGATTCTTTTAATGTTTGTTTTAATAAAGATCTTGTAACCGGTCGTATTAATCAGTTTTTTAAAGACTTTTTGGTGGGGAATTTAGAACACTTTTCCATAAACATTAAATCCAAGCAAAAAGCAAAGAAAAAAAATGAATTTTGTTCATCTGAGTGGAACTTTAAAAAGTTTGAAAAAATTGTGAAAAATTACATTTTTTTCATCACAATTTACAAATAAATCATGTACAAAGTTTCACAAGTTGTGCGCCTGACAGCGCAGCTGCTTCGTAATTAACATTGTCCGGCTGTCTGTACGTCTCTTTTTTATTCATCTCTACTTAAGGTGCATAAGACATTGTGTAGCTGTGTTTTAATTGCCCTTGGAAAATGGGGATAAATGTTACAGCTTTTGGCCTATCTATTCTATTGATGTCATAGTAGAGGGAAAGATAATGGGGTGAAAACCCCTCTAGAAAAGAGATAGAGTATAGGGTATTTCCTGGCTCCAATTGAATAGGTAGGCCAAAAGCAGTGACATTTGTCCCCATTTTGCTAGGGCATTATAGACAGCTACAACTTTTTCTTGAAAGATTTTATTTGAAGTTCATAATTTAAAAGAAATCTGTCTGCTTAAATATTTTTGGAACAATTCTAATAATAAAGTAACCGGATGTATATCTGTTTGTCTGTATGTTTGTACCTAAGGATCACGCTAACCTCTGAACCGATTGGGTTCTCCTTAACAGGGTAGCTTCTCATAGATCCTGGGAAGGTTTATAATTATTTTTGGGGAGGAAACCAGCAACCTCCGAAGAGAAATCGCCCCTAGAAAAAAATTACCCCTTTAAAAAAAAGTTTTTAACTAAAATAAAAAATGTGATTTGGAGGGAAAGTGTGTCGTCCCCCCTGCCAAAAAAGATGTAGTTTAAAGATATATTGCGAGGGGTAATGTAAACCCCACAAACTGGTAGTCCATCGTGACAAAAGTCAACCACCCTCATTTTAGAACATTTTCTTTATACCTTTTCATCAAAAAAAAACATCTTAAATGATACTTATTTTCTGCATTAAGTTTTAAAAAAGTTTTTCAAATGTCTTGTTTTTTTTTGTCTATTAGGTGTCTTATAAATGTGATTTTAATATTTAATGTCATGGCTCCGCCACATTGGTCATATGTAGATATAATTGTTCTTGTTGATATATAGAAATTACTATTTTGGCTTGTAACAAGTTTATATACCAGAAAATAAACTAATAAAATAAACAAGGATGACAATATTAATAATATCAAAGCTTAAGAATTAAAATGGCTCGGGTTAACAAAACTGGTATTAGTTTTATGATTTATATTTTAATCTTCGTGGAAAATTTCTGTAAAAGGATGCTATACATGATTTTTTAGTATAGCTGAGAATCAGTTCTAATCCAGCGGATGTTATTGGTAATCGGTTTCGAAGACAATAACATTTTATCGACATTCTCATCAGTAATTTGAGCCAATGTGATCTTTAGGTCCCCATAAAGTGCAACATTACTATTAGAAACCTACATCTACAATGTAATTTCATGAAATGGCTATGGCCTTATGTTTATGTAACAGATAAATTTTAATGTGAAGCTTCAAATCAATAGGACAATTCTATATTTCATATGACACACTATTCTAATATAAGAAAAGCCGTGCATCCAATGAAATTATAAAATTAATTGTGTTAGGTTTTTTTTCATTAGAGCAGAAAATACAAGTAGTTTTTTTTTAAATTGGTGATTTTGCAAAAATAAGTTTTTATTGGTTTTGAAGTATATAATTTTAATAGTTTTCCCTATAATTTATATAACTTTACTTTAGTATGAAATACGCAACTTGGCTTAACAATTTTGGGGACTTTTAACCAATAAATCTATAGTATAGATGTATATACAGATAACTACCTCCCTTCCTTTGTCAATGACCATATTCGTCTGCTACCAAATTGCTTTCTGCTACTTGGCTAAGTTAATACACACCACACCATTAGTTAATTTTCAATGACCCAATAGAGATTCGACACACAAGGACAGTGCGATGGGGAGAAACAGTTATTAAACCCTTTCCCCCTCTAGTGTTTTACACTAATTTTTAACCTATGATTCTAATTTAAACAAGGGTTAATTTGTTTATCATCATTGAAGACATACATCATTTCTAATCCATTAAGATTCCTGGATTATTCCAAACTGTTTATGGTAATGGATTGCGCCTGTTTATCAGACAAGACATATCCATTCTTACTATTAACCACACACGATGGATATTGTTTAAAAGGTCGTGATACTTGATTAAAAACATACCTAAAATATAAAAACAGAATAAACATTCAGTTTATTAAATTTAACAAAATCAAAACATCACGAAACCTAACTACATTAGTACCAATTTTGTATTATTCTCAACTAAAGTTCAAAAGCTCTGCCTATTAATTTTAGTATTTAAATACAGTTGAAATGTTAGGAATACAGAAATAGGACATTGATTGAACATCTAATAATCTAATTCTTTGAAGATGGAAATTTAGACATATGAAACTTATGAAACAGTTGCTTTGCTTAATAATAATATTAGATAAATGTGCAAAAAATTGTGGACATACATACATATGAAATATATAGGGTAGCTTCGCTAATTGATAATAATAATATTATATAAATGTGCAAAAAAGTGTAAAGAAATGTAGACTTCTTTGCTATAACTGATGCAAAATTTGGACATACATATATATGAAACTTATACAGTAGCTTTGCTAAATAAAAATATTAGATAAATGTGCAAAAAAAGTGTTTAGATGTATAGAATTGTCTAGTGTATCTGTGGGAAATAATGGACATACATACATATGAAACTTATAGAGTAGCCTTGCTAAATAATAATATTAGATAAATGTGCAAAAAATGTTTTAAAGTGTAGATTTTCTACTGTATCTGTGGGAAAATGTGGACATACATACATATGAAACATATAGGGTAGCTTCGCTAATTAATAATAATAATATTATATAAATGTGCAAAAAAGTGTAAAGAAATGTAGACTTCTTTGCTATAACTGAAGCAAAATTTGGACATACATATTACATACATATGAAACTTATACAGTAGCTTTGCTAAATAATAATATTAGATAATGTGAAAAAAAGGTGTTTAGAAAATGTGTAGACTTTTCTACTTTATCTGAAGGAAATTTAGGACATACATACATATGAAACTTATAAAGTAGCTTTGCTAAATAATAATAATATTATTATATAAATGTGCAAAAAAGTGTAAAGAAATGTAGACTTTTCTGCTGTTTGGAGGAAATCATGGACAAACATACATATGAAACTTATAGAGTAGCTTTGCTAAATAATGATATTAGATAAATGTGCAAAAAAGGTGTTTAGATGTGTAGACGTTTTTAGTGTTTCTGTGGGCAATTATGGACATACATACATATTAAACTTGTAGAGTAGCTTTGCTAAATAAAAATATTAGATAAATGTGCAAAAAAGGTGTTTAGATGTGTAGACTTTTCTACTGTATCAGTGGGCAACATTAAAAACTAATTTATTTTCCACACTTGGTTACATTCTAACCACTGCTCCGTGGAACACGATTTTCAAAATTATAAAAGACTCTGGAATACACGGGCGTAACATAGGGGTGTCAACATCCCTCTTGGATAAAAATTAGAAAAACTATGCATATTATTGACTGAGTAAGTATTGTTAAAAATAAATATTTTTCAACAAAAAAAATACATTAATAAAGTTTAATTCTTTAATAAACATCTAACCTCCCAAAAAACACTCAAACTTCTCAGAGACCTCTATATCTATTTTTGAAAGTGGGTTATTATGGCCTAACCTACAGGGTCATTCAAGAGAAATGATTTTTTTAAAAACATAATCATGCATAGAAAATAAAACAATTATGTAAAATCCTTTATATATTTGGAAAACCTATTATGAGACATTTATGTTTCAAATATTTGAAAATGATTATTTCAACAAATTATGTCCTAAAAACCGGTTTTTCCAAAGGCCTTTATTTCGAAGATTTATTGATTTAAAGGTTGGAAAAAAATGTGCACCTTTTTGAAATTCAAATTGCGAAGCTTGTGTTAATAGTAGAAAAATGTTATGCATATCGTTAGAATCGTCATAAGCTCTATTTTTTTAACATATGAAAACCTTTCCAGTGCTACGCATGGTATATGAGCTACGAGGTAAAATGTTCCAATTTCTTAAAACTTTTTAACCCTTTTCTCAAATTTTTCAACGTAGCTCCTAAACTATAGAAAGCACAAAAACGGGTCTTATATTTTCA
The DNA here is from genome assembly GCF_053477335.1 of Acartia tonsa. Taxonomy (NCBI): domain Eukaryota; kingdom Metazoa; phylum Arthropoda; class Copepoda; order Calanoida; family Acartiidae; genus Acartia; species Acartia tonsa. The sequence continues at coordinate 57,326,403 of NC_137262.1, read as the reverse complement.
AAAATTACAGCTTATGACGATTCCAACGATATGCGCAACATTTTTCTACTATTAACACAAGCCAAGCAATTTGAATTTTAAAAATTTGTGTACTTTTTGCACACCCTTTAAATTAATAAATCTTCAAAAAAAAGGCCTTTGGAAAAACCAGTTTTTAGGACATAATTTGTTGAAATAATCATTTTCAAATATTTGAAACATAAATGTCTCATAATGGGTTTTCCAAATATATAAAGGATTTTACATAATTGTTTTATTTTCTATGCATAAATAAGTTTTTAAAAAAATCATTTCTCTTGAATGACCCTGTATATTATAACCAAATTCAATAATTTTTGGAAATTTGTTAGAATAAATCAAATTTAAAAGTAAAAATAGTGATATCTAATAAAAACTTACACAACAAGATAACTTGATAAGTTTTAGTAATCAAATTTTTATTTGCTCTGGGTTTTCTTCTAGATTTCAAACTCTTGTTTCAAGAAGACGTGAATCTGATTAGTGAGAGAGAGATAGAGAGAGGGAGTGAGGCAAACAGGGTATGTGCGAGGGAGATGAAAAGAGAGGAAGTCAATAAGAGAAATCGAGAGAGATATAGTTATGAAAAAGAAAGAAAGAAAGAAAGAGAAAGAGAGAGAGAGAGAGAGAGAGATGACTTCCTGTCCTAATCAGTTTTTACAAACCTTTTTCCCCTTCCCTCTTTCTGTCTCTCTCTCACATTTTTATTCTCTCCCCACTATTTCGGTTTTGGTCTAAATTGCAAATTGCAAATTAATTGGTTAAGACCCCCTACCCCTTCCAACTGTACGTCTTTCTGAGTGAATTATGCTTTTTAAGGGTGAAATTGTTATTGGAAGCGCAGCTTTTTATTAATTAGATTCTTCTTTTGCTTTTATATGATTATATAGCTGTTAGAACTTCTACATAAAGTTTGTGCAATAAAAATAAGAAAAAGATGCCTAAGGAATGCAGGGATGGGTCAACGGAGAACAGATTATTCTTAATCATGTTTATGGATACTGTCATCCTTGTTTTGAAATAGTTGTTACTAATACTATGTACTTATGATGTATGAGAAATTGCATGTGTGTTTGTGATTGTATGTTTATTTTTAAAGGCAAAGCTTTTCTATAATTAGTGTCGGTCCGTCAGTCCGTACGTCCGTCCGTAACGGATAGCTTTTTTTATTAATTTAGGCATGTTAGAATTGTCCTATCGATTTCAAACTTTGCATGGTGATTTCTGTAGTAGTTAGATACGATTTAGAAAGCGTAGCAACTCTATAATCATTACCAGAATGTCCATACGTCCATTTTAAACATGTTGATTTTTAAATTTTTTTAACAACTAATTTTTATATGATCTAATAATCCGATTGATCTGATTTTTGGTATACTGATTCCTGGGACAACAAAGTACAATATTATAAGCGAAGCAACTCTATAATCAAGTCCTAAAAATGTAAGTATGTCATACATACATTTATATTCTGATTATTCAGTTCTGACACTATACAAGTGTTAGTGTCCGTTTGTCCTACCGTTTCAGTGCTTCGCTTTTATGGATGTTGTCATCCTTGTTTGTATATGTTTTGTATTTAAGTTGACCAATTTATCTACCAATGACATTTCCCTCATGATCCCTTTTAATTTTGTATTGTCCGTGTGTTTATCATTAAACGAAACAATTCTAAATTTGTCTCTCTTGTTAAAAGCGAAGCTTTTCTATAATTAGGGTCGGTCCGTCCGTACGTCCGTCCTAGACAGATAGCTTTTATTCGTTAATTTAGGCATGTTAGAAATGTCCTATCGATTTCAAACTTTGCATGGTGATTCCTGTAGTGGTTTGGTATGATTTAGAAAGCGTAGCAACTCTATAATCATTACCAAAATTTCCGTATATCCATTTTAAACATGTTGATTTTTTACTTTTTTGACAACAAATTTTTGTATGTTAAAATAATCCGATTCTTCTGATTTTTTGAAAACTGATTCATATAACAACAAGGTACAATGTTATAAGCGAAGCATCTCTATAAACAAGTCCGAAAAATGTAAGTATGTCCTTAAACAGTATCATCTATTTATGCAGTTTTACTTACAATGTTGTTTGTACTGATGCATTAATATTCTGCTAATTCTAAAGTGTTCATGTCCGTTTGTCCTACCGTTTCAGTGCTTCGCTTTTATGGATGCTGTCATCCTTGTTAATCTAAATCTACATATATAGAAAATTAGGTAAAAAATAACATTGGCATTTGTCAGTATGTAGATTAAATTATTCTACCAAAGCTACAGCTTCCAAAGGCATAATTTCACAACTAATCGTCAATTATCCTATCCCTGTACTAGAGTTTGAATTTATTGTGCTTATTTTGTACAAAAGATTCACGATATAAAGCAACCATGTAAATTACTTTTTTCCGTTCACTGGAAAAAAAGTTTTACTTTGGAAATCCGCTTTTAAATAATAAATCTAAATAATATTAAATGGTATACTTGTTCGGACGTATAGATCGCTGTATATATGGATGGGTTAGTGATAAAAGTTTACATAGTATGTCATAAAAAAAATAAAAAGTAATTTAGCCTTTTTTAGAGTGAATTGTTTTAAAATTCACTTTTTATGATATGTAGTTTTTTAGTAGGTTAAAATTTACAGAAAGGAATAACAACTCTCTAAATCTTCTTGGGCCATGATTTTGAATATTCGAATGGGGAGAGAAAATAGCTTTAAACTCTTTCTAAGACTAACCTAAAGCCTTAGGTTCAGTGATTAGGGAGATATTAGCCAACTAAAAACTTTTTTATTTTGTATAATATGACTTTTTCCAAATCTTTTTTTTCTAAATACATATCCTTTTTAACTTTTTTAAATAACAGAAAATCAATAAAAAATTCAAACTTATTTCATACAAAATTTAGCTTAAAACTTCCATATATGTTTTAAAATTGCATATTTAGGTAGATCATGTTTGTCCGAACTTCATAGTAAAATTGAAATTGCGCGGCTTGTGTTAATAGTAGAAAAATACTACGCATTCCGTTAGAACCGATAAGAAGTCTTTTTTTTAGGAAATATAAAAACGATTCCTGTGCTACGCATAGTTTAGGAGCTACGTGTCAAAATGTCCCAACTGACTTAAAACTTTACTTGCAAGTAAATTTTTGGACATTTTACCATCTGGCTCCTAGATTATTTGTAGCACAGGAACCGTTTTTGTATTTCCAAAAAATACAGTTCATAGCGGTTCTAACGGTATGCGTAACATTTTTTCTACTATTAACATAAGCCGCGCAATTTGAAATTAAAAATGTAGGCACCTTTTTTTGCAAAATATCTTCTCTAATTTTTAGTTCTATTTTAATTTTACTCCCAAGTCAAGTTTTACATCAGTTGGGACATTTTAACACGTAGCTCCTTAACTATACTTAGCAGAGGAATCGTTCTTATATTTCCAAAAAATAGACTTCTTAGCGGTTCTAACGGTATGCGTAACATTTTTCTACTATTAGCACAAGCCGCGCAATTTCAATTTTAAAAATGTCCCCATTTTTTTGCACACCCTTTATATTACGTAAACATAAAAATTGGCGGATGAAAAATGTAGCATGGAATCAATGTTAATTGGTGTTTGCCTTACTTACTACCTATGGTTATAATTGTTTTTGTTTTGTATTTTACAGGGAGGGATAAGACTATTGATGATAATATAATATACATCCCCAATGATGAGAAACAAAATTAGATTAAATTCTTTGGTTAAAAAGTTTTGACACTAAGACACTAACCTATTTACATATTTATAATTAACAACATTTCTCGTATTCATTCGAATCCGGTGGATAGGAACCGGTTCTCGTCCATACGAAAAAACTATGTCTAGCATCGTATTATATCCAGCTTTCTACGAATATAAAAATGTACAATCATAAGATTAAAACCAGTTTTTTAGCCCGTGCCTTCGACACCTCGGGGCTAAAAAAACAGTGTTTAATCTTATATTGTACATTCTATATCCGCGGAAACCTGTTTATAATACGATGCGAAAGTTAAAATTTGTATATACTCAGCTAAAAAGTAGTTTGTCTGCCTAAAGGTCTGACATTGACAGGGCCGGGGGAGAGAGGGGAAAATGCATTGCATTGATGTTGAAAAAAGTATCCCTTCTGTAGAGTTAAATTATTGGTTCAATGCTAGTTTCAACCAAACAATGAACCCTTTTATAAAAGTACTCAAAGTTTTAAGTCAAGAAAAAATAAAGTATGTGTATATAAAACTTTAGGTACCATACCAATGAACATACGGACCTGCAAATTATAGAGTAGCTGCGCTACTAAAAAAAATTCAAAAGCAGATGCTTTTGATAATTCCTTTTTTTTTGGTTAAAAGCTTTTAAAAATATAATAATTAAAAACGGGGCTATAGCACTTACACATCCAGCAAATTTACAGTTGATGTATTTTTGGCAAAATGTTTTCTTCTTTTTTCTCATGCCATAAATACATCCAACACTGGCAAAAATACATCCAATATTTTTATACATATGTCAAAAATACATCTGACACCGGCATTTACACATCCATACTTTTTTTTATTATATGTCATAAATACATCCAACACTGGCAAATGTACAGTTTACTTTATAAGAAAATTTATTGACAATTAATTAGATTTTGTACAGTATGTATAGGTTTTTAATTTTATGCCAAATTTTAGTTACTCTCCCCCTATTTACTTCCCTCTTTCTCAAGATGCTCCCTACAAAACATCAATACTTCTTTCCTTTTCAGTTATAACAACTTCGAATATATTGAATTATTGTTCTTTATTAGGTTTAGCTTTAAGCATTTTAAGTTTAAACATATCAAGTTATGCTTTACTACATTATAAGTTCTTAGTTTCATTAAATTACAATTCAGTTAAATAAGACAAAAATCTTTGAGTATAGAAATAACTAAAGATAAAATAACAGGTTTAATTGTTTCAATAAATAAAATACAAACATTCGATAAAATAAATCTTAATTAAAATGTAGTAGATATGACTAAGTCTTGTATATTTTCTAGAAAAAATTATAAAATAGGGTTGTAAGATTTAGGTAAGGTAAGGTGTAAGAAAGGGATAAATAGTTTGGAAAACAAAAGTTTCTATTATGTTCAGAGGAATATATAATAAATTAAAATATAACTATGCAGTATATTTTAAACAAAAGGATTGATATTCATTGAATGTACATTATGCTTTTAAATAATCAGACCTACATAGCTGTTGCTTAAATTTAGTTTAGATTATTTAAGTAATTTAATATTTAATATAGTTTATGGATCTTGGACTTTTGGGAAAGATTTGGGTAAAATTAATGTACTTGTCTTATTCCTATATCCCTGCTTATTTAGATTAGATTAAAAATGATGTGCTTTTTGAATGAGCATTAATACACCCTTTCCCCTATTACTCCCTCTAATATTTTCTCCCATCCCCAAATTTTCTATAAATTTAAACTATCTTAATTCTCTTAATTTAGAATTTACTCTTTAGTTTACAACTTTATCCATCTTTGTACATATTTTATTTACTGGTTGATTTATAAACTGTTCATTTGTATTTAAAAAAAAGGATATATTATAGTTTAAATCTTTATAATGCTTTTTATTTTAACCTGAGAAATATATTATAACTCAAATAATATACAAGTGTGTAGTTTTCTTATTATGTATATTAAATTTCTATGGATGTATAAATGCCAGTGTTGGATGTATTTATGACATATAATTGAAAAGTATGGATGTGTAAATGCCAGTGTCGGATGTATTTTTGACATATGTATAAAAACATTGGATGTATTTTTGCCAGTGTTGGATGTATTTATGGCATGAGAATCGATTTTACTGTCATTTATACAGTAAAAATTCAGTTTGTCATAAATACATCCAGTGCACTGGCGAAAACACATCCACTGTAAATTTGCTGGATGTGTAAATGGCAGTCCCCCATTAAAAACTCATCTACTATGTACTTAGGTTTTTAGTAAATTAGCAATTAGCAAAGTCTAGGGCAGGGATAGATACTCTTAAAAACCATGGAGGATCATTTTGATTGGTTGGTTCATTAAGTTGAGTGTCCACAAGTTGAATTAATATTTGGTTTTCAAGAAATCTATGTTTCGTTCAATTTAGTAAATAGAAACATTTGTATAATTCTTGAAAACTTATTTAAACTCATATGTGCATAAACTATGCTGTACAAGATTGGACCATGAATTAGCCTATGATCCTTTATATGCAGCCGTTAGTAGCGTAGCTACTCTATACCTCTCTTGTACCTTCTGATGTATGTCTTATAATCCTTATACTAAAGTAACAGGATGTTTGTGTGTCTGTCTGTGTGTTTGTTTGTACCGAAGGATCTCGCTAACCGCGATGTCATGGCAGGGGGGTATACGCCCCACATCTACGCCCACCCCCGTGGGATCAGCGCCTGCCGAACCAAAGCTCCAGAAGGAGCAGATGAATTACAGTTCAATGCCAGAGTTCTGCCATCTTTTTAATACACTCGACAAGGAAGTATGCTAGCTGGAAGCTGCTTCTGCTATTGCTTTTCATCGCCGGAACCGAGCAGAACCCTGGACCCTGGACCCCCCCCCCTCCTTCTCCTACCCCACCTCCTCAAACACAACAGCAACAACACACCAACAACGAACTTAAACTGAACCTATGTCAAATCAACATCAATGGCATCAAGAGCAAGAACACAGAACTGATGCACCTAATGACAACTGAAAACATTCATGTTGCCATGGTGCAAGAGACCAAATTGACAGATAAATCGAAAGATTTTTCAACACCTGGATACACTCTGGTAAGAGAAGATAGGAAGAGAGACAAGGGCGGAGGCCTAGCCTTCCTTGTCAAAGACACCATCCCCATCCACACCAACAACATCCCCAACAACATCAAAACTCATCAAGATGTTGAACTCCAGAGTATATCCATAGTAGGGATCAAAGAAAACATCACTTTAAACAACGTTTACATCCCTCCAGTATCTAGCTGTCAAAATGGTCCCAATCTTCCACTCCAGGATATCCTCTCCTTTACTGCTGGCAACAAACACACCATCACAGGCGGCGACTTCAACGCCCACCATGCCAACTGGTTCTCCAAAGGAGAGGAGGATGCCAGAAGAAGAAAACTGGCTGACGAGATCTCTGACTCAGACCTAGGTATTCTGAATGAAGATCTAGACACGAGAGTCACCAGCCAGAATCTAAGCTCCCCTGACATCACATTGGCAACACCATCAATACTGCCATATACATCCTGGACAGTGAAATCCAGTCTAAATTCTGACCATCTACCGTTAATAATCAAGCTAAAGGCAGACATAAACACCTCCAAGTCTGCCGACAAAGTTTACATTAACTTTGCCAAAGCTGATTGGACTGGTTTCACCTCTTTTGCTGAGAAAAAGTTTTCCAGACTCCCAACCCCCACCTCATCCATCAGGGGAGAGAAGGCATTCAGGAAAATCATGAATGCTGCGGCCAAAAAGTTCATTCCTAAAGGTCGTATTGTTAATGTTCACCACAACATCCCCTCAAGCACCGTCAATAAAATCAATGAACGAGACAGGCTCCGGGTGCAACAACCTGATAGTGAACGTTACCAACTTCTCAACAAGGAAATAAGAAATGAGATCAACGAACACCGAAAATCACAATGGCAAGAACATCTTGAAAAATGTGAAGCAGGATCTCAGAAGTACTGGAAAACAATAAAAGGCATCTGTCAACCTCAAAAAACGCCTACCAACACTGCCATCAAATTCAATGGTAGGATCATCTCAGCAAATGGGAAGATTGTAAACCTCCTCAATCGACAATACACACCATCAGCCCCCAAAAGACCATCAAAACAATTCCGTCAGACCATCAGACACATAAAACGGAAGAAGGCTGACAAGGTGTACAACTATACCCCCCAACAGGTCAAAGAGGCAATTAAAACCTCTAAGAACTCCAAGGCAAGTGGACCTGATGGTATTTCTCCCATCATGCTCAAACACCTTGGAGACAAGGGTATAGAATATCTTGCCACACTCATTAACATCGCCATCAACACATCCATCATTCCATCCATCTGGAAAGTAGGCAAGATCATCCCGCTTCTCAAGCCGGGAAAGTCGATTGATGAAGGTAAATCCTATCGGCCGATCTCTCTCCTGTCTCCAGCTGCTAAAATTCTGGAAAAACTCATCCTCCCAGAAGTCTCAGCAGCTGTAGACCTGCAGGATCATCAACATGGCTTCAGAAAGCACAGATCAACAGTGAGCGCTCTTCAGGAAGTTAACCACCACATCGCAAGCAACCTCAACAGGAAGAAACCCTGTCACCGCACCATCCTTGTTGCCATTGACCTCTCCAAAGCATTTGACACTGTTGACCACGAGCTTCTTCTGAAAGATATCCTGCACCTCGAGTTGTCCGACACCCTCATCAAGTTTCTCTGCAGCTACCTCCGAGGCAGACAGCAATATACTGTCTTCCGCAACTGCAAGAGTAAATACAGGGTTGTCAGACAAGGAGTACCTCAGGGAGGAGTACTGTCACCACTCCTTTTCAACCTCTACATGAGAACCCTACCAGCACCACCCGGTAACATCAAACTAATATCCTATGCTGATGACTGCCAGGTACTCAACTCGGGGCTGACTATTGACAAAATTTGTCATGAAATCAACCCCTACCTTGACCAACTAGTCAACTGGTTCAAGGAACGCAGTCTGGAAATCTCTCCAGAGAAATCCACGGCAACCATCTTCACAACCTTTAGCAATGAAGTAAGCACGACCCTACCCATCATCATCAAGGGCAAAGATGTGCCGACTGTCAAGCACCCTAAGATCCTTGGAGTCACCTTCGACCCGATGCTCAACTTCGGGCAGCACGCCATCGCCACCAAGAAGAACGTGACCCAGCGCAACAACGTGCTGAAGTGCTTGTCAGGGACTGACTGGGGTAAGTCAAAGGAGACGATTGTAAACACTTACAAGGCCATAGGAAGATCAGTTCTAAACTATGGGGCACCGGTTTGGACACCATCTCTGAGCGCAACGAATTGGAGCGAGTTGCAAAGAGCACAGAACAACGCTCTGAGAGTAGCAACTGGTTGCATCAAGCTGACTCAGGTCAGCCACCTTCACCAAGAAACTAATCTTCTCCCGGTGAAGGAACACAACGAAATGCTTACCAACCAGTACCTACTCTCCATGCACCGCCCAATTCATCCTAATCACCACCTGCTGCATAAACCATCCATGCCCAGGAACATGAGGAACACCATCATCAACCACCTCCCTCATGTGGAACCCTACCTCAGAGATGGTCCACCGGTCGAACAGAACTACAAGAAGAGACTAAAGAAGATCCATGACGATGCTCACAGAGACTGCAGAAATAAGTATCCTGTAAATAAAGTTTTAAATACACGACCCCCTGCAATTAATATTCAGGAAGAAAAAACACTTTCAAGACAGACGAGGAGCACACTAGCCCAATTAAGATCAGGATACAGCTATTTTCTGCAGTCAACAATTTCAAGATTTGACACTTCAAAGAGCATACGATGCCCAGATTGTAACATAGCGGACCACACAACTGAGCATCTTTTTAACTGTACTTTCAAACCCACTATTTTATCACCAACTGACCTCTGGACGCAGCCCAAAAAGAGCGCAGAATTTCTTGGACTATTGTAACTAAATTTATCTGCTTCCTGACCTGGCTACAAACAAAAACAACCGCTGAACCGATCGGATTCTCCTTAACAGGGTAGCTTCTCATAGGTCCCGGGAAGGTTTATAACTATTTTCTTGGGGGGTTGGACACCCCCAACCCGCCCAAAAACTGAAACCCCCCCCCCCCCGAAATTTTTTTTTAACTTTTTCTTTTAAAATCTAAAATAAGAAATTGGGTTATTAAATTCGACTCTCTCCGGCTCAAGTGCCCCTAGAGGCCTCTAGGGGGCGTAGTCGCTAGTACTATATAAGGAAAAAGAAGGTCACGTAATTGATTTGATTTGGTTTTGATTTTAAAAAGTCAATTTTTCAGCGAAGCTTATGAATGATCCATAAATGTTTTTTTTGTGAATGAGGGTGGGGGGTGGATAATTTACTTACCCTCCCCTTACGATATACTTGAATATGATCTTGTTATAATTATGGGAACTAAAGACCTTGTGATCTCAGGGAAACAGATAAAAAATATTAAAACCAAGAACGATTTTGTAAACAAGTAGCGAAGCAAGAAGAAATAATTAAATTCCATTAGTTTTTTTCCTATTTATCTAAAGATCTTGAATTTTTGGTGGTTTTAGACTATTTTTCTGACCTACAACTAACAGGGGTTCATATGATAGGTTAGAAAAATCGACCAAAACTTTATAATAACGTTGTCTTGTTCGTTGGTTTTACAACTTGGGAGACTTTTATTGAATTTTGATTGGCTGATTCATTCAGTTGAGTATCCAAACTTTTAAACCACTCCTTGTAAATTACAGAAGGGGTAATTTTGTGTATCGTCATTGAAGATGTACACCATTGTTTTATTCCTGGTTTTAATATATTTTTCCATGAAAATCCTCCCTGTCCAAACTAAAATATTAAAATATCAACCAAATAAGTTAATGTTATTTTAATAATGACAAATTAGGGGGAAATTTTCCTTAATTTTTATTAAAAATGCATGTGTATGATATTATTATAATTGGCGTTTATTTTTAAAATTGATGTTTATGATATGTTAAACAAGAACATTTATGTCCATTGATAACGCAGAAATAACACCCCATGTGGTGTTTGTCATGGTAGACCTTTTTTTGGTATGGGGGGGGGGGGCATTTTTAAGTATCTTGTCCCAAGAAAATAGCTTAAAACCATGGTATGACTAAGTAGAATATTATCTGATAAGTAGTTGCTGAGATCTTAAGTTTGGATAGATAGACAACTAAACAAAAACTGAAAGACAGAAAGACGGATTGACGTACAGAAGGACAGAAAGACATACAGAAAGACAGACAGACAGACATACAGATAAACAGACTGACAGATGGACAGACTTTTAGATGGACAGACTGACAGATGGACAGACTTTTAGATGGACAGACTTTTAGATGGACAGACTGACAGATGGACAGACTGACAGATGGACAGACTTTTAGATGGACAGACTGACAGATGAACAGACTGACAGATAAACAGACTGACAGATAGACAGATGGACAGACTGACAGATAGACAGATAGACAGATAGACAGATAGACAGACTGACAGATAGAAAGACAGACAAAAAGACTGAAAAACTGACAGACAGATGGACAGAGAGAGACAGACAAACTCTGCATTATATATTGTTTAGATAAATAAGTAATTGAAATATTGTAATTTTTGCAAGTATTGTAAATAAATCTCTAAATATGACTTATTCGTTAAATATTTAATCAAATATCAAGCAATATAATTTATAGTTTCTTAAATTAGTTAATACACAAGGAACAAAATCTATAGTATTGTGACATTTTGACGTAAAGACATTAGACATTAGCTGCGCTCCTGACTAAGAAATCTTCATTTTACGTTCGGTCAGTCAAAGTAAATTATAGAGTAGTTGCGATATTCTCAGGGATCTAAAGGGATAAGATAATGTCCGATAGATTAATATGCATCCCCAATGAGGATTTACAAAATTACCCCTTCTGTAGATTACAATTAGTGGTTGAAACGACTGGACACTCAACATAATTAACCAATTAATAAAATTCAATAAAAGTCCCAAAGTTGCTATATAATTCAACGTGTAAGAAAACGTAATTGTAAAACTTTGGGGACTAGTGCAACAAACAACCCAATGTCTCCTCCCTCCCTGGATATTCTTTAGTCAAAATGAATTAACCTAACAACTAAGGAAGTTAGCTTGAAATATTTTGTTTCTAATCTTTTTATCATTTCACATCTAGTCCCTTAATTAGCATTTTTTCAAACTTATTTTTTAGCTCTTATGTCCTTTTTTTTAGTACCCTTATATTATTTCTAGCTTAATTTTATTTTTATTTCTCTTCTATTTATATCAATGAATCTAGAATACGTAGATATTAGACATTAAAAATTGTCGTCAATTTATGTTGCTAACATGGAAACTCATTTATTTGTCAGTTCGTTCATCCATTTTCTTTCTCTCTTTTACTATGACTGATATATTCTTGATTAAAATATCCCTGTATATAAATCTTTTATTTTTCCCTTTTCCCTTTTGCTTCTTATTTTTGTATACATAAAAAGCAACAAACAAACAAAAATGACTGGTAGAAAAAAGGTTATTTTTATCCATATATGAGAAATAACAACATAGTTAAAAAAGTAACAATGGTAACTTTGTACATAGGAAGCGCAGCAAAAACAAAAAAGAAGAAAATTTATTTTAAACTGGTTTTAATCCAGCGGATACTAATTGGTTTCGAACCAATTCTGGAATAGTTATTTCTCGTATCGTATTATAAACGGCTTTCCGCGGATATAGAATGTACAATTATGAGATTAAAACTAGTTTTTTTAGCCCCGGGGTGCCGATGGCACGGGCTAAAAAAACTGGTTTTAATCTTATTATTGTGCATTTTTATATTCGTAGAAAGCTGGATATAATACGATGCTAGACATAGTTTTTTCGTATGGATGAGAACCGGTTCCTATCCACCGGATTCGAATGAATACGAGAAAAAATATTCCTATACCTAATCAACCCCTTAATCACCCCGGAAAAACATCCCCTAATTTCCCTATATATCTGTTGTTAGGGTGTTCTCTATATTCCTAAATTTCAAACTTTGAAAGAAATTCTTATGGTTTTTCCCAATTCTATTTATATTGTTTTATAATTTTAGTAAAACTTATTATTCAGAGGGAGTGTAGTTTTTATTCAGGGGCGATGATGGAGGTACCCTTCCCTAAAAAAGTTATATACCTTTCCAAGGGCAATATAAAGGTCTAATTTAAATTAGAACCATAATAATCCAGCGGTTACCGAGATTTTAAGGTACACACTCAGAGGCAAACATATTATTTTTAGGTTTTTTTTAACTTTCTGCTGAAATGTTTGAATACCTTCTATGACGGGCTAAATATCATGGACACCCTGACAGATAATACACATAATTATGCCCAACCAATATACTTAACAGACACACAGGAAAGGTACAGACGGACAGACTGACAGACGGGCAAATATTAAAATTGAAATGTGCTTCCGTTTATATAAATTTCTCATTGATTTTCTCTCTCTAGGCAGGGATAGTTCATCTGAATAATAATTATTTTGCTTAAAACATAAGGGATCTTTAGGGATAAGACAATTGACGATAAATTTGATTTATATTTCAACAATGATGATAAACAAAATTAACCCCTTTAATATATTATTTAAATAGTTAAAATTTAATTATATATGATGCTTTTTTGTTTAAGGAATCTCCATACACCAAAAACAGCCATCTATCTTAATTAGGGACCAAGAAAATCATGTTTTTCCTTGTATATTTCAGACAGTGGGACATACAGACTAACAAATAAGATAGTAGGTTAGCTAAAAAAAAGTATTTATCAATCGCATCGTATAATAGACATTTTTCCGTGGATATTAAAATGAAAAATTTAAAGATTAAAATAAGTTTTTCCCCGAGGGGCCGGAAACCCGTGCTAACAAAACTGTTACTAATATTATGATTTTATTTTACAATTCGTTTAAAATTGTCTGTAATATGATGCTGTACATGATTTTTCAGTATGACATAAAACCTGTTCTAATCCAGTGGTTTCGAAGCCATACTGGAAAAGACATTACTAAAATGAAAATGTTGAAAAAGTTGTTTGTAAGTAATAAAAAGCAAAATTAGACAGGGTGTAAGGGGAGGGAGGGGACATTGAGCTGTTTATTACACTAGTCCCCAAAGTTAATAATAACGTTTTCAACTACTTTAGGGACTATTATTGAATTTGATTGGTTAGTCCATTAGAATGAGTGTCCAAACGTTTCAACCACTAATTGTAATCTACAGAAGGGCTAATTTTGTGTATCATCATTAGGGATATTCATCAATTTATCGGCCATTGTCTTATCCCTTTAGATCCCTGAAAATTAGACCATTCTTGGAGGTCAAAAATATAATGCTTGACTTTTTAGTAATTGCAGAGTTGATGCAGGACAATTATGACCATATGTAGCGCAGCAATAACAAGATAATAATGGGTATGACGTACAACTTTAGGATGTCTGTCTGAATATCTGTAGCGATTGATCTCGCAAACTAATGAAATTATTTGTGTTTCGTTCACAATGAAGTTTCTAATAGTCTCAAGGATGGTTTTTAACTATTTTGGAGAGTGGGTCCACCAAAAAATCCCCTATCCATATTTTTTTTAACTAAAAAAGTAGAAGGTCGCCCCCCCCCCCCCATTCCTCAAATGCTTTTAGATGTTAGTATAATTTATAAATATTAAATTTTACTTCTTACCAGATAAGGGTTATGACATCAAATGGTCTAGAAGATGAAATTAAACATACCTAAAACAAAAAAGAAAGTTTAATTTATCATTAAAATTTAAAATATATCATTTAAAGTAGTAAGGATTTTTTTCTTAAATAAAAAGATGTTCTTCTATAAGAAAGCTTCATTCAGGCAATGCGATGGTTTTAGGCTATTTTCATTTTTCTTTATGAAATCACGCGACGTTTGAGTAATCAGACCATCAGAAACTTGAAGAGTTTATTCGCTTCGAAATATTACAGTACAAGTTACAGAAAAATAGATAGATAGATAATTAGACAGATATTTAGGTAGAAAGATAGATATAAACAGAAAAATAGATAGACAGATAGATAGATAAAGAGGTAAATAGATAGATAGAAAGGTAGATAGATAGATAGAAAGGTAGATAGATAGATAGATAGGTAGATAAATAGATAGAGAGGTAGATAAATAGATAGAAAGAAAGATAGATCGATAGATAGATAGTTAAATAGATAGATAGATAGATAATTAGACAGATAGATATATAGATAGACAGATAGAGAGATAGATAGATAGATAGATATAGCTGTAGAAGAAAATAAAAGGAAGTGAAAAGAGCATTTACATATATACTCCATGAATACAGGGATAGGCTATTCGTCTTGGCTCCTAAATTCCAGGGGTCTAAGGGGAAAAGACAATAGCTGATTAATTGATGTACATTCCAAATGATTATCCCAAAATTGCCCCTCTGTAGATTGGAAACTTCACTTAAAGAACCAACCAATCAAAATTCAATAAAATCCCCAAAGTTGTTAAGCCAACGAATAAGAAAACATTATTATAAAACTTTTGGAACTAGTGTAATAAACTGCCCAATGCCCCCTTCCACCCTCCTAAAATTAAAAAGAATACAGTAACAGCAAATATGACCTATTTAATTAGTATTGAAGCTCTTCTAAAGTTCCAAATCTTCATCCGTCCGTAATGATAACTTAACTTTCTCGGCTTCTATATGAGCTAGGCGTCTAAAATCTAATGTAAAATTTCCCCTGGATCTACTTTTTTGCTCTTCAGTTAATTAGTCATTGTTTTTCAAACAAACAAAATTTGGGGGGATGTTAATTTTTATTCCATTTACTTATCTCTCTATTCTTATTTACAAACACATATTATAAACCTCTCACAAATTATCTATATGGGGGGGGGGAGGGGGATGTCTGGTTAGGGACATATAATTGCATCCTATACCCCCCTTACCCCCCTGTATATAAACATCCCTGAAAATAAAATTTCCCATACTTTTGTTTATTCCCATACATACTTAATATGGGAGAAAATTTATTTAACCACCAAAAACAATGATAGGGCTTCTGAAGATAATATAACTCACTCCCATCTTAACCATTAATTTCTTTTAGATTACTATTACAGCATGACATTTACAATTAGATACTTTTTTCATTAATAAATAATTGAGAAACAATTTCTGGTAGTATTTTATTAGTTTAAGGTTTCCAACCGATAGGTCGATTATAACATGCATAATTTTACTTTTAAAACCATGGGAAAAATTGTGACCCTTAAAGATATAATTTACTAGATGCTTCGCCCCTAGAGGCCTCCATGAGGCCCTCCCCCAATAAAGTTATAAACCTTCCAAAGACCTAAGAGAAGCTATATTGTAAGGGAGTCCCATATCGGTTCAGCGGTTAGCGAGATCCTACGGTACACACAGTTAGACATCCTGATAGTTTTATACAAGGATAATGGTTTATATATGCATTGGAATGAAGATAAACTTTTATTTTCGTATCTATGGACAATATTCACAAAACTAAGGAAAAAATCTCTCTTTGTGGTTGTTTAGAACCAGTTTTGTTCCGCAAAAAAATTCTGGCCTCATATAAAAATTTCATTTTATTTTGATCTAAATTTTAAGTTTAGTTTATAAAATGAATGCTTTTTATTAAAAACCTTAGCGTTATAAAATAGTAATTAAATTTTAACCAATTTTGTAATTTTATTTCCTTTGCTCGGGTTAATAATTAAAACACGATTTTTAAAAAATTATATAAAAAAATATTTTTTAGGAATTTTATAAGCGAAATAACCTTTTTCTTGGTTTTTAAGATACTAGCTTAAGACCTAAGACCTAAATCTAAAAGTAAAATAGCCTTAAACCATCTTTGGACCTACATGAAGCTTCCCTAAAATGAAAAATCGAATTGGTTCAAAATTTATTGAAAATTTAAGCTTTAGAAAGGAAACCTTACAGCTTTATACAATAGGAAACCTATTCTCTCTCTCTCTCACCTCTAATTCTTTTTTTATCTATTTCTTTAAAAATAGGCATGGATTTTATGGTGCAATTATGGCTATTATTTATTACGAAGCAAGGGTGATTTACAAAGAAAATCTAGAGAAAATTTGTTTCTTTATAAAAACAACTAGCGGCTTCGCCCCTAGCCTCTAGGGGCTTTGCCCCAAGAGGTGATAAGAAAAAAAATTATGGCAAAAATCGTAAAGGACCATGGAAATCTCCTTCAAAAAAAAAAAAAAAAAAAAAAATGGGGGGGGGATTTTTTGGTTTTTGGGGGGGTTGGGGGTGTCCCACCCCCCAAGAAAATAGCTTAAAACCACCACAGGACCAATAGGTAGATACCCTGAAGAGTAGAATCCGATCGGTTCAGTGGTTACCGAGATCTTAAGGGACAGACAGACAGACAGACAGACGGACAGACGGACAGACGGACAGACGGACAGACGGACAGACAGACATCGTTCTACTTTGTATTATAGATAGATATAATAAATCTAACTGGTCCTTAAAAAGGGATTCCTAGTAGACAAACACCTCTGTTTATTTGCATTCAAGTAATACAAGCGATTAAATTTTTCGAGGATATAATTTATAGAAAGCTAACTTTATTCTAAGGAATTTAAACTTATGTTAGGTTTTGTGATGTGCTTCTCATTATACAAGGAAATAAATTTGTACACGATTTAATTTACCCAAGAGAAGCTTTATCTTAAGAAATGTGACTTTTAATATAGCTGACTTATTAAGCCCTTCTTCCAAAATCTGTACACAATTTCAACCAATACCATGGCCGGCCTGTTCTGATACTGTTATTCTATTGGCTGATAAAGAGAGTACATCTCTAATTTTAATTACAAAAACAACAGATCTATTGTATAGATGTATATACAGTACATACAGACAACTGTCTCCCTTCCTTTTTCAAAGACCTCTTTCTGCTACTTGGCTGTGTTAATATTTGCGACACCATTGGTTGATTTTCAATGACCCAATAGAAAGGTTGCACAAGGTGGTTGCGATGGGGAGATACAGTTATTTAACCCATTCTCCCTCTAGTGTTTAACTCTAATATAAAAACGAATTGAAATAATATGAAGCAAATTATTAAAAACATTTCTGTTTGAAAAGAAATAATAATTAATATTTCAAAATCAAAACATTTTCATTTTTGTTATTTAAAATAATTGCAGAAGTTAAACAGAAAAAAAAACTCTTTTGTACTCATTTTAAATTTGTATGTTTTTGATTTGTAATAGTTATTTATCGCATCGTATTATAGACAGCTTTCCACGGATAATAAAATTAAAGTTATAATATTAAAACCAGTTTTATTAGCCTTGAGGGGCCGAAGACCCAAGCTAACATAAATGCTATTAATCTTAGGATTTATTTTAATGTTCGTGGAAAATTGTTTGTAATACTATGCTGTACATGATTTTTTAGTCTGGCTGAGAACCAGTTCTAATCCAGCGGATATTAATCTGTTTACTGGGGAAAAAATAATGAATAAGTCTTCTAAATTTTAAATTCTATTCCTTAGAATATTTCGAAAAATGTACTGTCTTTTTAATACAAAAATAATCGTACAGTCCTTTTAAGTCATGTGAACCTTTATGCCTAGTAGCTTCATTTTGTCGAGTAGATTTTACAAAAAGTGGCAAAATTATTGATTTAGCTGTTAAGTACAGAATTGGTTTAAATAACAACAAAATATTCTGTATCAAGTTGTGAAGTATAATAATATTTTGTTATAAAATAAATTAGAAATAAGCTGTAATTTGTATGCTTTTTTTCTTCTTTTGTAGTCTTGGTTATTGTTAGGTTAATTTATATTAGGTTATAGGGTTAGGGTACTGCAGGGTTAATACCATCAGGGTCTGGGTCCCCCCAGGAAAAAATGACCACCCTTATTTTTATTTAAAAGTTAGAGGGGGTTTCTGTACTTGATAGGCACATAAAATTTATTTTTATAAATGCAAAGCTACTCTACAACTAAGTTTTCAACCTTAACAAACACACCTTGATTTTACTCTTCTCTAACCACAGGTTGCTCCCCCCCCCCCTTAACGAGAAAATACCCCTCCTCCTAATATAAAATAACATTTAACCCCCCCCCCCCCCCTCCCCCAATACACACACCTCCGTTGTTTCTACTTTATTTCAACCACATTAACTGCTGCTACCGTACCATAGGTAAATTCAGCGCGTTTAGGACAAAGGATCAACTTTGTATCACCGATACCCTAGAAAAAGAATTTACACATAGCAAAAAAACACAACTAAAATCAAAATTGAGTGTCGACACCCTCTATCCTATAATATAAAGTAGTAAGGTGTTTTTTTTGTCTGAAGCAAATTATTTAGCTAACCGCTGAACCGACACAGTTCTCCTTTACAGTATAGATGTCCTGAGAATGTTTATAGCTATTTTATGGGAGGCTAACACCAACCCCAAATCTTTTTTTACTTTTTCTTTTTGAAACTTAAACAAAAAATGAAGGGGGGTAGGGTCGATTCAAGCCCTCATAACCTCAAGAGGCCACTATAGGCATAGTCGCTAGTAGGCACATAAAGTATGTTATAAAACAAGGATGACAACATCCATAAAAGCGAAGCACTGAAACGGTAGGACAAACGGACATTAACACTTCTATAGTGTCAGAACTGAATAATCAGAATATAAATGTATAAGATGTCGAAGCAAAATTACAAGCAAATTAGTTGAAAAACTGCTTGATACAGGATAATGTTTATGAACATACTTACATTTTTAGGACTTCATTATAGAGTTGCTTCACTTATGATATTGTTCTTTGTTGTCCCAGGAATCAATATACAAAAAATCAGATCAAACGGATAATTAGATCACATAATAATTTGTTGTTAAAAAAGTAGAAAAATCAACATGTTTAAAATGAACGTACGGACATTCTGGTAATGATTATAGATTTGCTACGCTTTCTAAATCGTACCTAACTACTACAGGAATCACCATGCAAAGTTTGGAATCGATAGGACAATTCTAACCTATTTAAATTAACGAAAAAAGCTATCTCTTTGTGACGGACGGAGGGACGTACGGACGGACCGACCCTAATTATAGAAAAGCTTCGCTTTAAAAAAAATATGTGGCAATGAATTTCTGTATTTATCGAAAAGTCTGTCGGTCTGTTTATCTGTAGCTATCCTAATGTCTCCGCTCCAGGTGCATGTCCGTTGTTGTCCATTATAGACAGGAAACAACGGATAGAACATTACCCCTCCCCAACACCCTCACCCCGTCAGGGGGGTGAACAATCCCCCCCCCCCCACCCCACCTTCCACACCTATAAACCAGCAGCGCCCCTTTATCACGCCCCCTTACTATAACAACCAACTTCCCTTCAAATTTTGACTACTGAAAGTCAACCACCTCCCCCCCCCCTCCCACCAACACCACAAATTTTTCGGGGGGGGGGGGGAGGTGGAGAAAATATTGATGGGAACCATATTAGACAAGCAAGCTCCCCCCCCCCCTTAATGAAAGTGCCCCTCTTAAATCAGACATATACTTTTCATTCTAATATGAGAGAAAAATGAAAAATTAGAGAAAAGTTTAGAAATACAATTTAAGAAATTTAAATTTTTCTCTTCTCCTATCTTTTTATTTATTTCTTATAAAATTAGAGTTTAATATTGATAACGTAAGAAAGAATTTGAACGATAGAGAGAAAGACAGTGATAGAAAATGGATAGTATATATATATAGTAAATAGAAAGATGAACATATTTGATAAATAGATCGATAGATATTAGATAAATAAAAAGATAGGTAGATATATTATCGACAGATAGATAGAAAAAGAAAACATTTCCATGTTGATTGATAGATAGTAATCAAATGTATTATATTGGTTGGTATGATGGTTAGACAGATAAAAAAAAATATTGCTTTCTTGTATAGATAGATAAAAAGATATCTAATATAAAAAAGATAGCTAGAAAGATAGATTTAAAATCTACAATATTGGCTAGTGTGTTGGATAGATAATACAGACAGATAATTTACAAGACATTAATAAATAGAAAAATATCTAATGTAAAATATTGATCGGTACAGATAGATAGATAATAGATATCTAATATAAAAAAATTGTTGATAAATATCTGACCTAGATAGACAGTAGGAAATCTAATATAAAAAATTGATCGGTATACAGATAGATGGATAGAGATATGGACAACCTAATAGTTAGATATTTATATAGATAGAAAGATATATAATATAAAATATTGGTTGGTGTGTTAGATAGATAGATATGGCCATATACATTGATAGATAGCTAGATATAAATATTGTTTGGTATCTTATATAGATAGATAGAAAGATAGATAGCTAGATAGAAAGATATCTCTTTAAAAATATTGGTTGGTGTGTTGGTTTCTCGGCTCTTCTCTCATAGATATAGATAGAGTGCTAGATAGCTAGATAGATATATAGCTAGATAGATAGATAGAAAGATATCTGGTATAAAATATTGGTTGGTGTGTTGGTTTCTCAGCTCTACTCTCATAGATATAGATAGAGTGCTAGATAGATAGATAGGTAGCTAGATAGCTAGATAGATAGTTAGATAGAAAGATATCTCCTATAAAATATTTTTTGGTGTGTTACATAGATATGGCCATATATGTACATAGATAGATAGCTAGAGATATCTAGATAGAAAGATATCTGGTATAAAATATTGGTTGGTGTGTTGGTTTCTCGGCTCGTCTCTTATAAATATAGATAGAGTGCTAGATAGATAGATAGATAGATAGATAGATAGATAGATAGATAGATAGATAGATAGATAGATAGAGATAGATAGATATTTAGATAGATAGATAGATAGATAGCAAGATAGAAAGATATCTCGTATAAAATATTGGTTGGTGTGTTGGTTTCTCAGTTGTCTCTCATAGATATAGATAGAGTGCTAGATAGATAGAGATAGATAGATAGATAGATAGATAGCTTGATAGATAGCTAGATAGCAAGATAGCTAGATAGATAGATAGATAGATAGACAGATAGCTAGATAGAAAGATATCTCGTATAAAATATTGGTTAATGTTTTGGTTTCTCGGCTCGTCTCTCATAGATATAGATAGATAGATAGAGATAGATAGATATTTAAATAGATAGAAAGATATCTCGTATAAAATATTGGTTGGTGTGTTGGTTTCGGCTCTTCTCTCATAAATATAGATAGAGTGCTAGATAGATAGATAGATAGATAGATAGATAGATAGATAGATAGATAGATAGATAGATAGATAGATAGATAGATAGATAGATAGATAGATAGATAGATAGATAGATAGATAGATAGATAGATAGATAGATAGATAGATAGATAGATAGATAGATAGATAGATAGATAGATAGATAGATAGATAGATAGATAGATAGATAGATAGATAGATAGATAGATAGATAGATAGATAGATAGATAGATAGATAGATAGATAGATAGATAGATAGATAGATAGATAGATAGATAGATAGATAGATAGATAGATAGATAGATAGATAGATAGATAGATAGATAGATAGATAGATAGATAGATAGATAGATAGATAGATAGAGATAGATAGATAGAGATAGATAGGCAGATAGCTAGATATCTAGATAGAAAGATATCTCGTATAAAATATTGGTTGGTGTGTTGGTTTCTCGGCTCTTCTCTCATAGATATAGATAGAGTGCTAGATAGATAGATAGCTAGATATGTAGATAGCTAGATAGATAGATAGAATGATATTTCGTATAAAATATTGGTTGGTGTGTTGGTTTCTCGGCTCGTCTCTCATGAACGCACACCAAGCGGAACAGAAACAAAAAGTGTTCCCACACATTCGCATAAATTATATTTTAGCAAAAATTAGATTACATGGTGAGACAAGTGAAATAATGTTCATAACTCTAAAAAGCTTACAATATTATACAATAGCGTCTACACCTAAATTGTCAATTTTAGTTTATAGAAAGAAAATTAATTGGGTTGGGGGGGAGGGTAATTTTTTTTTCTTTCTAGGGGCAATTTCTCTAGAAAGAGTGGTGGTACCCTCTCCCAAAATAGTTTTTAAAAACTTCCTAGGACCTATGAGAAGCTACACTGTAAAGGTGAATTATATCAGTTTAGCAGTTGGCGAGATCCTTTGTAACAAACAGATAGACAGAAACACATCCTGCTATTTTATGAGAGGATTAAAAACATTAACATTTTAGTCGGTTTTGTCAATAAATAAACTAAAGGACAGTCTTTAATCATATGAAATCTTTCCTACCGAAAAGGTTTAAGCCTGAAATACAGAGAAATCTCAATGGCATGATGCTAATCTTTAAACTATTGGAAGTAAAATAAGAATTTATCCGTAGTTAGATGTCTTCTGTTTTGTGTTATATATGATCTATGAAACAAACTTCATCGCCAAGTCATTGCTTTTCAGGTAAATTTGTATTGGTCCTGAAAAAGTTTTAGGCTATTTTCTGAACTCTCCTTTTTTTTGTAAAAACACCCATCTCATGCTATACTCTCTTATTTCTTCTTTTTTCTGTATTTCCTTTTTCTTCACCCCCGCCCCCCCCCCCTTTCCAACTTACATTAGCACTCAAATAAGCTTCTAGCCATGGTTTTTTTTTTGCCAAATTTAATTTTAAGAACAATTTTAGCCCAAGTTAATAATAGTAAAGTTCAAATCTTTCCTAATCAATTAAATCCCAATCTATATTTCATTAAAGGTAGTTCTAATTATCCTGTACAATATTTATATTTGTCATTTAAATCAAGGAAAATGAGTATTTTTTTTTTACTTATTTTAGGTTAGGTTGATTAAGGGTTACGAAAGCCTTAATGGGATATGAGTAACCCCGCAGGCTAAGAGTTAAAGCTATTAACGATAACATACAAAGAAGCGAAAATTTCAAAATAAGCTATAGAATTGTGAACTTTTTGAAGTAAATATTTTTAGATTTTTTGTTAACTTTGGCTGATTTAACAATAAATAGACATAATAAATAAATAAAGAAGAAAAAACTTTAATTATAATGTATAAACACCAAACTATCTATCTATCCAAGTCCAACAACTGAAGATTTTTGAACTCTATAAAATTTTGAGAGAAAAAAGTGCAATGCAGTTTGTCAAAAAAATTTCAAAATTTCTCTTTGAATGATTTATCATTGAAAAAGTGTGTTCAGTTGTTTTTGTCAGGGGGGTGGGGACAAGGGATTATACATTATACTGGTATCCAAAGTCTCATTCGTCGGCTAAAAACTTTGAGGACTTTTATTAAATGACGATTGGTTGGATCAAACCTGTAGTGTTCAAAATCTACAGAAGTGGTAATTTTGTATATCATCATTTGGGGTATACAACGTTTTTTTGTACATTTTTCCCTGCTATTTACGTCGATAAAATTTCCACTATTAAGGCCTATTACTAAAAATCTACATTCCATGTAATTATATTGTAAAGTAGTAAGGATTTTGCTTTGTACGTTAAGATCTCGCCAACATTTGAACAGATTGAGTTCTCCATTTTAGAGAAGCTTTATATAGATCCCGGGTTGATTTAAGAGTAGTTTTATTAGGACCAGACATGGTTTTACGCTATTTTTCTTCATTCCCTCTTTCAATACCGAGCCCCTAGATTCTAATGGTGCAGCTGCTAGCCATATCTACAAAGGTGGGATGTTTGATCTGAAAAAAATCTTTTTTTCCTTAAATTTTGACATATCCTAACAATGTCTTTCTTATTTCTTTATAGTTACAATCAAAGCATAAAAATGCACATTTATTTGAAGTAAAATAATCCCGTTTGTGTAAATAATAACGATTTCAACTTACAGAACTTTTTTCTGATTTTCTTTAATAATCCCATAATCGCTGGTGCATGCTAAAAGTACGTTTGAATTTTAAAGTAAACGTAAAATGACATGTTAATTTACCTAAAGTTAAGCATTAAGTACGAGCACATAGGGAGGGAGGGGACATTGGACTGTTTATTACACTAGTCCTCAAACTTTTATAAAAACGTTTTCATATTCGTTGGCTCAACAACGTTTTCAATTTATTTTGATTGGTTGGCTAAATAAGTTGGGTTTCCAAAGTTTCGCCACATATTGTTATCTACAGAAGGGGTAATTTTGTGTATTATCATTGGGGATTGAGAAAATAAAACTAGCTCATATTTAGCGGCCCTTGAGCGAGGAGTGGGAGGGTTTGTGAGTGGCACCCCCTCAGATTTCTATGTGATTCAACACATTATTGCAAAAATTGTAGAACGCAAATAATGATCAACCAAATAAATGATTTATTAGTTGGAAAAGGTTTAAATTATGTACTAGTTAAATTGCAGGGAAGAAGGGTTGAGTAGACAGAAAATAAAATTATCTTCTTTCTAAGACATTTGGTGTACTATAGCCCCAATTATAATAAACAAAGTAACCCTTCTTTTAAATATAATTATTGGAAAAAAAGTTTTGACACTTCTATATTTATTAACCAATTCAGATTTAATTATAGTTTTAAATATAATTTTAATTATTTGGGTACCATTATAATTTACAGTCCAATGTCCCCTCCCTCCCTGTATTTTCAAGTAAAAATTTGCTAAATAATTTACTGCTTAAGTTGGTATAAATTGCATTGAAATAAATCAAATTTCCATACTATTGATTTAATTTCAATTTATATAGCATTTCATTTTTGTCTATAAGTATTAAGTAAGCTATTAATAAAATAAAATTTTGAAAACTCGAATGGAACTTTTAGTAAAACTACACCCCTCTTACTGTCTTAAATAAACCCATCTACACCCCCTTCGATTGTTTATAAATCTTTTTATTTAGGTTCCATATTGTCATCCATTACTTTTTTTCTGATTTTTTAACTTAATGACTAATCATATCATGATATTTAAAAACTTTAGAATTGTAAAAAATCTAATATAAATCATAAATCTACATTATATTTGTAATAAATGCAGTAATGGGAAAATTAATCAATAAATTCCTCAATATTTTCAAGCTACAAGTATATTTATAAAATCATCCTGTTTTGGCCTTATTTATAACCCTATTCTCAAAATGACATTTTGATTAAATTGTTAATATGTTGATATATTAACAGAATATAACTACCAAGGATCGGGATATTAATTATTACCCAATAAATGAATAAGTAAAGATGTAATTTTTCGTCTGCTAGCAAATTGATTTTTTGCTATTTTGTAGCAACTTGGCTGTGTTAATATTTCCGACGCAATTGGCTGATATTCAAAAACCAAATTGAAAGCCGGTACAGGGTCCCCATAAAGCTTGTGCCCCCTTTATTATTTTACTTAAATTCCTATCCCAATATTCCTGATTTAAAATATGATTTACAAGTCAAAAATAATGTGTAAATCATTGCAACAAAAAAATATTGAAACCATTAAAACCAAATATTTAAACAAATATAAACCAAACAAGGAAGATCTTACATAAGAGGGTAGTAGACTTTTATTTATTTATTTCGTTTATTGCTACTGTTTCGATGATAATTTCTTTTTTTTAATTATTGGTTGAAAAGTTTGGACACATTAGTTTGGAACCAACCAATCAAACCTCAGTAAAAGTATCATAGTCATTGAGCCAAAGAGTAAAATTACGTGAGTGTAATTTACAGTCGAATGACCCCTTCCATTATTACAATAGAAAATATCTAATAACCAATTTGAGTTCAATGCTTTTGAGTGATTAAAAAAATGCACGGTTACCCCTCTTTATAGGACTTCTCTATGGAAAAGAAACAAATAAAAGTAGACTATAAATCATTTAGTTTTTGATTAATACTGTTTTGACATAAATTTAATCTACTTCGTGAAAAGCGAAGCTTTTCTACAGTTATGTCGTTGCTTATTATTGGCATGATGATTCCTGTAACATTATGGCACAATTTAGAAAGCCAGTACGTCAATTTTGACCTTTTTGCTTTTGAGATCAAATTTCATGTGATATATTTATCTAATTCCATTAACCTGTGGAAAATTGATTCCTAGGACAATTAGACAAAAATACGTTGTTACAAAATGGATATAAGATATCAGTGGATATATTGACAGGGGAAAATTTGTCGTCTATTTAGCTTGCTAATGTGGAACTCATTTAATGGTTAGTTCGTTCATCCATTAGAAGAGGAGGGAATATTGGGGATATTGTTATTTAAGCCAGCTGCGAGCATCACTTTATCAAAGTACATGAAAATCTGGTGCAACATCCAAATAATAATATATCGAATGTTGTTAATCAATATTTGTTGATGTTAGTTTGTCTAATCATCGCTTCGCTTTTATGGATTTTGTCATCCTTGTTTTTAAAAGCGAAGCTTTTCTTTAGTTAGTGATTGTCCGTCCGTAATGGTTAGCACTTTTCGTTAATTTATGCATGTTAGAAGTGTCCTATTGCATGATGACAAAAATTAGGTGCGATTTAGGAAGCGTAGTAACTCTATAAGCGATTGTCCTTCCTTCTGATTTTAGAGCTTTACTTTTTTGGATATTTTCATCCTTATTTTCTCTATAAAGTAATTAGTTGTACATCTAATATTCATACTTCCAGATAATTATATGTCAAGCAAATAAAACGGGAAAAAACTGATTTATTGTTTGCTTTGTCGAGAAAATAAGAGAAAAAAAGAATTTATATATTTTATTTCGGTGTACTTTAAAAGTTTTTAATTTTCAGGATGTTTTAGGCTATTTTTCTGCCCATCCCTTACCCTTTGGTCCTGGATACAGACCCCTAGATGCTATATGAGCAGCCGCTAGTATCTCATATTAAGATTGAAGATTATGTCCTTAGCATTAACCCTTGATGTTTTCTATTCTAACCAAACCAAAAAATGCTTCAAGAACTCTATGTACATTAAAAACCATATCTTAATATATGAAGTAATAAGATTTTTTTGTCTTAAGCTTTGAATACCGGAAAATGATGGTCTGTATTGGTTGCAATTTTTTAGAGAAGATTAATAAATTGTCTTAGTCTATATTCCTAACATCCCCCACCCTGCATTAGAGAGGTTAGAGGCGAAGAATGTAGCATGAAATTTTTGTGTCCTTATATTATAGATTTCTTAGTTTTATATTACAGTTTTAAAAAATATTTTCAGTAATCTTAATCAGTTTATAAACAGACAAATATATTTTCTAGTAGCAACGCTGCTAAAACATAAACCTTTGACATGCCATGACCCAATTAAAGCCACACTGTAAGCAGGGATTAAGAGATAGGACAATGGTCAATTTATAAGTGGTTGATAATTGTATTGACATAACTTTATTAAAGCAGGTAAGTTACCGCATCGGACATACTAGATTTGAAACAGTCTAGTTTTTAAATTTTTATTAGATATTTCTCGTATTCATTCGAATCCGGTATATAGGAACCGGTTCTCATCCATACGAAAAAACTATGTCTAGCATCGTATTATATCCAGCTTTCTACGAATATAATAATGTACAATCATAAGATTAAAACCAGTTTTTTTTAGCCGGTGCCCTCGGCACCTCGGGTTTAAAAAAACTGGTTTTAATCTTATAATTGTACATTCTATATCCGCGGAAAGCTGTTTATAATACGATGCGAGAAATAACTATTATCGCATCATATTATAGACAGCTTTCCGCGGATGTTAAAATAAAAAATTATGATATTAAAGTACAAAATATTTGTAAAACTAAACCATATTTTCATGTTCTCTAGTACAGTGAAACTTGCAGCAGGCTATAATAACGATTTTCCATTTCCTCTCCCCTTACTCAAACCCTCCCCAACAAACTGACCAATAAATGATGTACATGTTAGCAACTAAAATTGTCGACAATTTTTTTCCCTGTCATAATATCCACGTATTTTCTACATTTATTGTTATCTACTGCAATAATATTCAAGTTATCTCTTCCAGCCCCAATAGTCAAATTGATAAATTTATTTTATTAAATCCACAAACTTATCCCTGTATATCCCTGAACTATAAGTATATATTAAATACATATCTGACCATTCTAAAATCCATTATCATTAAATATTAAAAACAATATAAGTTATTAGCAACAAAAAAGGAACAAAAATTCTAAAACAAAATTTAAAGGTGTTATAACATATATATTTCCTGTATATTTTTAATAGACAGTTGTCCGCAAATATGTTAATAAAATTAGATGTCCATTTTAAGGATTTATGAATACTATTGACCTAACTGAGGTTAATTTCCATAAAACCATGAAAAATATGACTATAGAACCGGTTTGATTCCGCCAGAAAATAAATGTATTCTGAGCTGTTAACAAAATAAAACTTTTAAAAAAGTATCAAGGGCTGATTTAAAAATTAGGTAGACCGCTATTAAGTTGAAATTTTCACAATAATTTGATAGCTTGAAAAATACATGGTAAAAACAAACTTTGTTTAAGATTATCAGAGTTCTTAAAATTTTCCTTTTGTCATTTTTTTTGAAAAAAAAATATTAATATCCAAAATAAAATCAATGAAAAGTACATTAAGCAATTTTCTCTACTTCATACATATGAGTTTTATACATTTTGATCAGTAAAACTAAATAGGTTTTTGAAAAAAAAGATAATTTTATTTTGATTTGTAAACAAACATAACAATTTGAAATAGTACTTCTATATATAAATTTTCATAATCTTTTGGAATAATAGTATAATAAAAAAAATACAATAAAGCAGGGGTCTTAAGGGATAAGACACTGGCCGATAAACTGATGTACAATTACATCCCCAATGTTGATACACAAATTTACCCCTGCTGTAGAATACAATAAGTGGTTGAACCAAACAATCAAATTGATTCAATTCCCCAAAGTTGTTAATTGTTATAAAACTTTGGGGACCAGTGTAATAAACAGTCCATTGTCCCCTCTCTCTTTGACAATGATTAAGATTTATAAATAAAAATTCAATTATCTTCTCTTCTTCTTCTGTTTTTGACTCTCTAGCATGATGAAGGTTCCAAAAAGAATCTATTGTTTTAGCTTTTATTAGGTTATGTTTAAGTTTTCAATTGATTCTTTTTAGACATAAATTGTTTTCAGTGCTCAAAGACCATTAATGACCTTTTAATAGTACACACTAATGGCTTTAGCTTAAATATGAACTACAAATTCATATTTCATACAACAAAACATTTTTTGCGCCAGTTTTATGGCCAAGGCATTTCCCGTTTCCCCCTCTTCTAAGGCTTATAGCCAATAATCACTAAAATGTTAATTGATTGATTGAAGATAAGGATTTGACTTAGTGAATGGGACGGGGAATCCACGGTGTTTAAATTATTTAGCCCGTGAATTCTTCCAGTGCCATCAACCAAACCAAACATTCGTAATTCAGGTCGTCATCCTTCTTTTCCCGCCATTTTATTTGGCGCCATTTTTTTCCCGCTTGCAAATATTCGCCATTTTGTTTTTGCTAGCATATGTTCTGTCACTAACAATTCACTTTTAATCACTTAAATCACTTTTTCAAATATATATTATAGTTATTATTTTAATAAAAATAAAATGGTGTGTTTGAAATGCTGAGATGAACTGGAAACAACAACATAATGGTTACAACATCCTTCCTGTGCCACCACCACAGCTCAAATTCCAACAGCCACATCAAATCTACCACACTTTCTACCCACAGGGATAGGACAATGTACGGAAAATTAATTTTCTATAATTATGCTTGACAAAATTTACAAAGCTAGAGCAATTTTCCTCCAAAATTATTTTCAGCTACCAAAGGCATAACTTTAGTTATACTTATAAGGGGATATTATTTATAGTACATTGTCCTATCCCTGTATTCCTTGCTGTCCTATCTTATCTATCTATCCAACGTATAGATAAGAGAAAGAAAAGTAAATACAATATTGAACCAAATTAAATTGTCAAGAAGTGACATTAATTTTCTTCATTTGATACTATACTAGGCTTTTTATAAACATTAATTTTAAAATTGGGTTTATTTTGTATTGAATATAATTAAAATGTATGAAGCTTTGTTTTAAAATGCATAATTTCCAGAAAAAAATAAGATTTTAATGATAAATTTCTATAATCAATTGATAATGCAATGAAAATTTAAATGATATAAACTGAACAGGGCTAAAAGAACATGGACAAAAAAATTCTCCTTTTTCTTTTCTATGAAAAATCTTTTTAGTTATTGTTAAATAATTGGGGAATAAATGGGGTTAAGATTGATTTTATTGCCATTGTCATTTACCTCCCTGCGCTAAAGAAGAGTTAAAAACTTGTTCCATTAGCGGATGAATCTGAGATCTATGTTTCTAATCTTATTTAATCTCCCGTTGAGCCACAGATAATCCATTTTTTTCAATAGGATTATAGTAAAACAAGGTTATCAAAACAAATATTACATTAAAAATCAATAAAAATAATTAGTTGTCAACTCCGCATTAAAAATTAAAGAAAAAAAATCAAAGTCGGTAACTCTTTAATTAAAAATTTTCCCGCCTTTTTTTCTGAATATGTATGATCAACTGTTAAAACAAATATGGCGGACAAATAATTTGAATTGCACACCGTGAATTGGATTGTAATTTGGGGGTAATCAAACTTATATTACAGATCAATAGACAGGCTACATACACATTATATTGATATACAAACTATATATTATAAAGATATATAGATATACAGATGGGGAAATAAACATCAAATTATATCACAATAAATATTTACAATGCATGTGGCTTTTACAATAATAACGGATAGAATGGTCAGAACTTTTTAAAACTTAGAAATAATCAACATTTTAGTTAATTTTTTTTAAATTGGACAAAAGAAAACGTAAATATTAAGCGAACTAACACTTATAGCAAACTCTTAAAATATTACTCTATGTTTAAAACATCTTAAAAGTTGTTCTCTTTAAACTATTACTCTATGCTTAAAAGCAGATGCTATATGTAAAAGTAGTAATATGGTCTCGAGTAATAACTCTTACTATATAATTACTCTCAAACATAGGCGTTATATTTTCAACATATACACCCCCCCCCCCCCCCCCTTAAAACAATATATAATGTATCTATCTATCTATTTTGCCCCTCTCAAATATAAGAGCAAGGTCAATTCATGAAATGAAATGTTTGGCTTTAATGTTCTACCATTACTAATGCTGTTTCTAGGTAAAAATTTTTAACAGTTTTTCAAATTTTAAATGTTTAAGCTAAGCCATTCTTTTAAAACCAATTTTTGCATTGAGAGTCATAAAAGTAAAAAATGAAACGGCATATAGTGTCAAATAAAAAATGACGTTATACTATACAAATGACCAATGAGAGGCCTGTTTACAATTTACCATTGACCAATTACAATGTATACTGGCCTATCATTGGTCATTTGTATTTATGACGTCATCTTTTATTGGACACTATACACTGTTTCATAAAAAAAAAGTTTAAAAACTAAATTAAAATGCTGAGCTTAAATGTTTATTTTTTGATGAAGCTTAATTCTGAATGTCTCTTTTATTAAATAAAGGACAAATGATGTTTAGACTGTTTTTTTTAGAAAGTTGTATTTTATGCTCTAGAAAGAAGTAGATTGATCATAAAGTTTGGTTTTAGGTAGGCATACTTTGTTGAGATATAAGTACTACAACTTGAAGATATTATAAATACCTAAGTACTTTACTTATAGTTCTTATAAAAAATGAAAACTAAAAGCATGTAAACCCTCTTCTACCTAACCTCTATTGGCATTGTGTCCCTGCATGGTTCTCTCCACATGAACAGAGAGGGAGAGGACAATTGTGCTTAAATTAATTTGCACCCCATTCTTCCCCCAAAAACTATAAGCTTGCACTTGCACAATTTTACAAAACTTGGGAGGAAGATTATTTAATTGTCCTTTCCCTGTATCCCTGCCATGTATAGCAGTGCGGGGATGATGATTTGCTAGTTTTATATTGCAACTTTTCAAAAGGTACAAGATCAATCCTTAAATTTGTTTAATTTTATTGTAAATTGCTTCTAAACATAATTCAAATATTTATCTCTTTTGTCCTTATAAGCTAATATTTAACAACTAAATCTGCTTTTTGCTTTTTAATTTTCTATAGCCTAATTGTTAACACTGTAAACAAACGAGATACAAATGCAAAACTTTTAAGTATCGAGCTGAACATGAGAGATAAGATTGTGGAGACGTGAAACTGAGGTTTTTCACTACTGGACAAAAAAGCTTTGCTTTTCATACTGCGAAAGAGAGAGAGAAAATAGAGAAAGAATCATCCTGCCTAATTTAAACAGGGCCTCTTAAAATTAATTTTATATATATTTTTTTGCTTTTATATATCTCTTAGATATTGTGTCTTTTGGATATCTTTTAAGGATGGAATGGATATTGCACATTACACTAGTCCCCAAAGTTTTATAATAAATTTTACTTAATCGTTTGCTGAACAACTTTGGAGACCCGTACTAAATTTTGATTGGTTGTTTCATTAAGTTGAGTGTCTAAACGTTTTAACTTCTAATTGTATCTACAAAAGGGTAATTGTGTGTATCATCATTGAGAATGTACATCACTTTATCTGCCATTGTCTTATTCCTTTAGATTCCTGCTATCTTTGCACCATAGAAATTTTGGCTTTAATTTTTCAACAATTATTTTTTTTCTTATTCCAAAAAATTAAAGCATAATACTGTAGAATAATTTTCAGTAAATAATAAATTTTGTCTCAATGATAATTTTTAAAGAAAATACTGTCCTTTTGATTCCTTATTAACCCGTAAACATCATGGGTTTCTAAAAAGCTTTTCAATCAACACTTTAAATGAATTCAAAGGGCTTTTTGAGGTCCAAAAAGCTATAGAGTTTGTTTTTAAAGAAAGGATAGACAAAAATAAATAAAAGTGTTTAGGATAGGTCCGTGAAAGATAAAAGTAGAAATTATGTTTCTTGAAAACATCATTCAATTTAAAGAATTGATGGGGCTTCAGCTATATGTACCCTTGCCCACTTGGCGGAGACCCTGTCCCGATTTTATATTAGGTCTTTGAAATCAGCTAATAGCGTCGGAAATATAAACACAGCTGAACAGAATAGAACAGAAAACAATTTGCAAGGAGACGAAAAGGGTCTCCACCACATGGGCCAGGTAGTTGTCTGGATTATACATCTATACTTAGAGGAAAATCAATAAAACTTTTATTTATATATCCTTATACACCTAATCTATTGAGCATTAAGCCTTAAATTGTACAATAATGTGCAGGCAGCCTAACTTATGATAAATGATTTTTATTATTAAAGATTATTATTGTACAAGTAATAATTACTCTCAAAAAGTAAGATCCCTTTAGAAGGCTTTAGATTAACATAACCACCCCACCACCCCCCCCCCTAAATTTAAAGTTCAAACTGTTTTCTAGACTTTGGGGACCTTTGTGCAGCCTAAACAAACAAACAAACTTTGGGGCCCTAAACTACAGTTACTAGTACTAAACGGTTTTGCTAAAATGAAAAAATTAAGGGGGGGGGGTGATTTTGCACCACTTTGCATATTAAGGGATACTACCAATACTTTATTGTCTTTAAGTAATAATTAGGCTAGCAATTACCAGGGAGGGAGGGAACAATAGCAGATAAATTAATCTGTACTTTTATAGTAAAAATGGAAGAAATTAAAACATAAGAGTTTGGGGGAAATATTGATTTATTTTCCAATGTCCTATCTTAATTTCCATGATATTAATTAAATATTGGCATTGTAATTATGATTTTTATGTTATTATTCGTGGAAAATTGTCTTTAATACGATGCTTAACTTTCATTCCAGCTATATTATAAAGTTTAAATTTCTTTAAGATATAATTTTTTGAGCTATATAAATTATTTTAAAAAATATAGATTCAAAATTAGTACATGGGTTTGATTGAAATAGAACGATTTCATCAAAAATTTTAATTAAAAAGGACAATTATATCCATATGTAGCGAAGTACAATATACTGAAAATAATAGCAAACTGTTATACAGTGTAATCTAACAATATAATATAAGTGTTAAGAATTCCTTAATGTACAACTACTTAGAAACAAAACCTAATTATAAAGTAGCTGCGAACATTTGAAATAAAAATAATTTATACCTCACTTATGAAGAAATAAATCCATTGATCTGTAGAAGGTGGGTTGTCTGATGGTTGTTAATAGTTGTTATAACAACACAATAATCGTACAACATCACATTGTAAATATTATTTGGACATGGTGCTAGGAGAAAAGTTTTTGTAAAACTGCTTTACTCGCCGCTGGTTCAAATTTTACTATGAATTCCAACAGGTGGTGTCCGTAACGCCACCAACCATAAAAATAAAAGTAGATGGGGGTGAGGGGGGGGCGAGGTGGTAATGGGGGGTGAAAATTACATATGTTGCGCGAACAACTATACAGATAATGTCTGTCTGTGTGTCGGCACTGCACACACACACACGCGCACGCACGCACGCACGTCCGTGCCCTGGGACGGTTAACACTGTTGTGAGCATGGTTTAATAAACTTTCCATATTGACTTCGGGAGATATCAACTCCTCACTCCCATCATATATACCGCTAAGTGGACCAGTAAAACAACTAAATATTAATAATTTTTATAACAACAAACTATAATACAGTAAATTTAGTGCATTAACAAGGAAAAATTAACCACAACAAGCGCAGCAACAACAAAAACTGGCTATTTTAAAGATAAAAAGTAGAAAATTCAAGCAAAAAAGCGAGTTAAAGAAGAAAATTAGACTACAATACAGTAATAAGATTAAAATCTTAGACAAAATTTAGTTATTTTGGTACACAAATTAGAATTTTAGCTTATATTATACGAATTTTTTTGTGGGTTTTGTGTAAACACTGAACTAGAGTAAAGTAGTAGCTACGACTGATAAACCACTTCCCTCCCCTCCCCATCTCTTCTCAACTTCTTCCCATCCCCTGCCCTCAATAACATAGGTGTCTACTCACTCCTTTTCTACCCTTCCCCTCTCAACCACTCCTTTTGAATTTCTCCGTTCTTGCTATCCCCTAGCTATCTATCTATCTATTTATTTATGTATCTGTCTATCTGTGCGGCTACCGCCTTCTTCCTCTATAATTCTCATGAGTGGGACCAACTGTTTCCTTTTTACCCCACCCCCTCCTTTTTCTTATATCTCCCCCCCCCCCTTCCTCTTTTTTCCCACAACCATTGGTTAAGAGTGCAGGTGGTCCGTCCGTCAGTCTGTCCGTCGGTTTGTCGGTCGGTGTGCGTTTGTCCGGGCCGGTACGGCACTGCATAGGCAGTGGTTAGCGGCTGTTACCGAGCCGCGTCAAATGTTACAATACTAATTATCTTAAAAACGTGGTTTTCTTTCCATAAACTAAGTAAAAATATCAAAAACAATATTTTTTAAAGTTTTATAAAGTAACTTTCCTCTAAAATTAAGTCAATAAAAAATTGATTTTTTAATTTTAATAAAAAAAAACTTTGGGGACTGCAACCACCCTGTGAAGCACTTCCGCTGTTTCAGTTGTTTTGGCAAAAATTTGAAATATTATTATGACTACGGAGCGTCTAAACCAGGAAGGGAGGGAGCATTGCAGGCTGTTTATCATACTAGTACCCAAAGTTTTTAAATAACGTTTTCTTATCGTTCACTTAACAACTTTGGGCTTTTTTATTTTTAATGGTTGGTTCATTAGGTTGAGTGTCCAAACGTATCAACCAATAACTGTAATTTTGTTTATCATCATTGGGGATGTATGCCAATTTATCGGCCATTGTCTTATCCCTTCAGATTCCTGGTTTGTCTAACCACCTTACACACACACAGAAATTTTGGTCTAAACATTTTAACTATAAAACACCATATTTTACTATTTTCCGTCGTTTTTCCCATCATGAAATAAATAAAATTTATATTCATAATAGCTGGAATCACAAATAACAGGATGTCTGTCTGTCTGTACCGAAGGATATCCCTAACCGCTGGACCGATATGGTTCTCCTTTTTCTCATTATAAAAACTAATGAAATTCCTTTTGCATAATATCTGGAATCACAGAAAAAAACGATATGTTTACCTAAATCCTTATGTAAAACTGACAGGATCTTTGTGTGTGTGTCTGTCTGTACTGAAGGATCTTGCTGACCCGATATGGTTTTCCTTTTTCTCATTATGAAACTAATGAAATAATTCATTTTCATAATATCTGGAATCACAGAAAAAACGATATGTTTACCTAAATTCTTATGTAAAACTAACAGGATCTTTGTGTGTGTGTGTCTGTCTGCACCGAAGAATCTTGCAGACCCGATATGGTTCTCCTTTAAAATGTAGCTTCTCATAGGTCCTAGAAAGGTTTATAACTAAATTTAGGGGGAGGGTACTACAACTTTAAGAAGAGAAATCGCACCCTAGAAAAATATAACCCCCCAAATAACTAAAATTGAAAATGGAGGGGGTAGTAACTTTCAATTCACACCTAAAGTGCCTATAGAGGACCTAGGGGCGTATTTATATCCTTATAATAAAGTAAAAGGATGTTTGTCTGTCTCTGTGTCTGTTTGTACCGAATGATCTCGCTAACCGCTGAACCGATCGTGTTCTCCTTTACAGGGTAGGTTCTCATAGGTCCTGGGAAGGTTTATAACTATTTTCTTTGGGGGTGGGACACCCCTAACCCACCCAAAAAATGAAAATCCCCCCCCCCCCGAAAAAAAACTTTTTTTACTTTTTTTTTTATTTCTAAAATAAGAAATTGGGTTATTAAATTCGACTCTCTCCTCCTCAAGTGCCCCTAGAGGCCTCTTGGGGGCGTAGCCACTAGTAAGAAAATATAATAGATTAAAATCCAAAGTAAAAAAAATCTAAACATTTTTTTTTGTTAAAATTTATTAACTTTGACCGAGTACTCCTTTTTTTCTCACAAAAAAATGTGAATTCATATAAACACGATTATAATTCTTTGAAATTTATGACTTTCATTATTTTAATGTTTTTTGCTTTAATAAAAAAGCGTCGAAATTAATTGTATAGCAGAATTTTTCCCCCCTATAACATAAAGTATTAAGGTTTTACTTTTTTAGTCTAAAGCTTAATATCTCGGAAATTACTTGTCTGCAGGGGTTGGACTTTTTGGGAAGTGTTATAAATGTCTTAAGCTGGTTTTATGCTACTTTCCTGACACTCCTCACCTGGAGAATCTAGCAGTTTTTGAGATTTTTATGGACATAGAAAATGTAAAATGTTGTCGTTTATGAGATATTAATGGTCTACATCCACCGAATGAACAAGAACATCTTATTAAATATTTAACTGACATAGTATGGGAAATTATCTTATCATAATGAATATAGTATATATGTGGATGTATTACTATTGACAGAGGAAAATTAGTCGTCAATTTAGGTTGCCAATTTATTGGTCAGTTCGTTTATCCAGTAGTAGAGGAGAGGATGGGGTAAAGGGGGGGGGATTGGGGTATCATTTTTCTAGCCAGCTGCAAGTATCACTATATTAGAGTACATGAAAATCTGGTGCAACATCCAAGTAATAATATATGGATTGTTATCATAATTGAGTTACTTAGCCTAATCTTTTAGTTAATCTTGTATCTTTTGGTTCACAAGTATATCACAATACAGGGTGCCCCAAATAAATTATTAAATATACAAGTTTAGATGTATAATCCAAACTACTTACCCCAAGTGATGGAGACACTTCTTGTCTGCAGTAAAAGACATTAATAATGACACTTTGCCTTCTATTATTGCTAATTTTTAGCTATCTATAACTCATTTTGTAGATTGTGTCATATTAAAGATACTAAAATTCAAGCTCCTGAATCTGTTACAACAAAGAAAAATAAAGAGGGAGTGCCTTGAATTGTTAAAAGGCATATTTTATTACAAAGTTCCAAACTAAGATATTGAAATCAAAGGTTTGACTATTTATTTGATGAATGCAAATTTCAAAACATCTAGACATAATCTGAGATTTTATAGTATCGCCCTGTAAAGGAAATACTTATGAGTCAGATATTAGAATCTTATTTTTCAATAAAAATTTTATCTAGATCGACCCTGACCTTTTTCATTGGGATGCTACTCTATAAATTTAGTGTATATGTAGGTGTGTCGGTAGTGCAATTTTAAATTAAATGTTATCTGCTTGTTTATAAAAAAAATCCGATTGGCCCTACAACAATTTATTTCTAGCATGGTATTATAGTCGCCGCAAATAGGAAAATCCTTAAAATAACGTAACAGAAGGTGTGTTTGTATGTTTGTAACGAAGGATCTCGCTAACCGCTAAACTGATCGGGTTCTCCTTATCATAGCTCATCATAGGTCCCGGGAAGGTTAATAACTATTTTGGTTGGAGGGTACACCCACGCTCCCAAGAGAAACCACAAAAAAATCGAAAATCGTAGAGACTTGAACATAGACAAATTATTTCTCAAATTAGATATTTGCAATAAAAAAACATTTAAAGTGCCACCAGAGCCCTCTAGGGGCGTAGCCGCTAATTATAAATCATAGAATAAATACCTGTTCTGTTAGCCACTTTTATCGTGGACAATTGTCAAAAATACCTTGCAATAAATATATATGCAAATTATTTTTGGCAGCTGCAGAAATGCTCTATAACCTCGCCCGCTACTATTTGTACTTAGGGAGGGAGGGGATATTGGACTGTAAATTAAACTGGTACCCAAAGTTTTATTAAAAAAGGTCTCTTATTATTTGTCTTAATAAAATTTATGGGGGGATACAAACCACTTTTCTCCCGATAATTTTAATCTACAGAAGGGGCAATTTTGTTTATCATTTTTAAGGATGTACACCAATTGATCATCAATTGTCTTATCCCCTAAGATCCATGGAAGAAATGCATCTTAGTGGTCACTTATACTATACTGGATATAGGATATAATTATACGTGGATATATTGACAAGGGAAAATTTAACGTGAACATAGATTGCTAATATGGACCTCATTTATTGGTCAGATCGTTCATCCAGAATTAGTGGAGGGGATAGGGTAAAGGGAGTGGATTTGGGTATATTATCTAGCTGCGAGCATCACTTTATCAGAGTACATGAAAATCTGGTGCAACATCCAAGTAATAATATATTGCATCTTAGCAGTGACTGTTGATGACTGATACTCAATGGATATAAAATATACCGTGGATATATTGACAAGGGAAAATTTGTCGGCAATTTAGATTGCTAATATACACCTCATTTATTGGTCAGATCGTTCATCCAGTAGTAGTTTATGTGGGGTGTCGTTATTTCAGCTAGCTGCGAGTATCAATTTATCAGAGTACATGAAAATCTGGTGCAACATCCAAGTAATAATATATTGCATCTTAGCAGTGACTGTTGGTGACTTATACTCAATGGATATAGGATATACGTGGATATATTGACAGGGCAAAATTTGTCGGCAATTTAGATTGTAATATGGATATCATTTAAAGGTCAGATCGTTCAACCAGTAGTAGTGGATGTGAGGTATCGTTATTTCAGCAAGCTGCGAGTATCAATTTATGAAAGTACATGAAAATCTGGTGCAACATCCAAGTAATAATATATCCAATAATGCATCTAAGTTGTAGTGACTGTTGGTGACTTATACTCAAATTTTCCCAGGCCAGTCGGCAAATTAAAATGTGTTTAGGGGTGCAGGGATGAGGAGTCTTAAGGGATAAGACAATGGACAATGAATCAATATATTATTCCAATTATGATAAACAAAATTACCCCTTTTGTAGTTTAAACTCATTGGTACCAAAAAAAACAATATATAGTTAAAAAAAAATACGAGTTAAAGATAACATGTTCTAATAAAACTTTGGGTACCAGTATAATTTACAGTCCAATATCCCCTTCCTCTCAGGATAGGGATAAAATATAGTAATATTTTTCATCCTTGAAGATTTTAAATGATAATTAAAAATGTTCCAAAGATGTCATTCATAGAATTTTTGTCTTTTCTGTTCCACCATTACTATTTTTAGAAAATTAATTCCTTTCTTAGATATTAAGGAGGGTGGGGGATAATTGTGAGAGGGGCAGGAAATCGGTAACCACGCCCTTTTTCTGGTGACCAACACCTAGTAGACCGAGAATGTGCACAAGTTTAAAAAGTACAAATGCAAATTTTGCTTCTAAAAGTTTAATTAATGTTTGGTTTTAAGACTATGTATATTTATAATGTGTATATTATGCTATTATATTAAGTAGTAAGGTTTTTTTGTCTGAAGCTTAAGATTTCAATAACTACAAAATTAATTTTGTTTTCGTATTTTGTATGAGCTTTACATTGTTCCTGTTAAGAATTTAGACTTTTTCATTTTCAGATTCAAGTCTTTAGATGGTTTAAAGCTATTTTTCTGGTCTATCTCTGCCACTTCAAAGCTAACAGATATTATAGGGTCTATTCGCTAGTACAATTTAGAAATATTTATAAAACTCGAGAATAACTTATTAAAAAGTATGGAATGTACAAATTCTAACCCTACATTACCCCTCATTTTCTTTCTATCAATTTTCTTGTATTCTATAACCTTAATTGTAATGATATAGGTAAAGGGAAGAATAATGTAACTGAGTAGAAAAAGTTTTCCATGTGTTTCTCATCTTGTAAATTGATCATAAAAAATGTAATAAAGAAGAAAAACAGGGAAAAATAGTTTTTTTTTAAATGAAGCAATATCCCTATTAATGAATACTTTTCTTGGCAGCCTTTCATCTTAATAATTAACTTACACCTTGCAGGCGCAGCTGCGTTTTACCCGCTTCTGAAATAGTTCAAGAATTAGTGGCTGCGCCTCAGCATCTAGGGAAGAAAACATAACAATTCTAATCTAAAATAAAAAAAAAAATTATGTATATTTGAAGATTCTCTAGAATAGAGCTCTCTATAGGATCAATGGCTAGTAAGAACTTAACAAACTTAACTTTACTTCTTTTTATTTTTCTTAATTTCTAATTCTTTTATTTTCATCATGGTTTAAACATCTGACAAAAGTTATCCAGATACACCAAAGTAAGACCTAAATGTGTACCCTTACTAACGGATATACAGGAAAAGGTACAAAAAAAACTTTTTAAAAATTATTATTATCCAGAGTAGCTGGACAAAGTGTCTCAAAAAATCAGCCTTTTGACGTCATAAAAATAAGGGAGATGAGAGGAGAAGTGGGAAAGGAAAACCCATAAAAAAGAGATGGATAATCACTCATTTTTATGACGTCACGTGGCTGATTTTTGAGACACTTTGTCCTCTACAAGGTACATTTTAAAAAACCTTAAGATATATGAACCCATCCTCTGTAGAATATGTCCTCTCGTATCACTAGATAATCTCCGTCAACGGTGAAAATTAAATCTTTCGGAGATTTTTAAGGAGAGAAACAGAGAGAGGTACGAATCTAAGAGTATATAAAGAGAAGTTTTGAAAATAAGAATTCACTTTGTGTTAGATTTTCTTTAAATTTTTTACATAATTATAAAATTTAGAGGTCTTGAGAATAAATCATCAGCAGAATCTAAGAAAATAATGTAATAAAACGAAATTTTATGGAATTTTTTCATCAGTTAATAAGGGGACTTGTCTTGTTCCTCCACCCCAATAGTTTAAAACCTGCCTAGGACATTTATTTAGACGTTCATTAGGTCTTATTGGACATACATTATTTACTAAATTAAATTCAGAATACTAAATAAAAACTAGAATGCGTGTCTTAGCTTTAGCATTGGTCAACTTCATCGCCTTGTCAGCTGCTTACGGTAAGTTTTCTGTTTTTTTTTGTTATCAAATAAAAATTGATATCGCTGTCATTATGGGCTCTATTCATCTAGGGCTCTATATTTGAATAGATATGGAAGGGCAGAAAAATTGCCTATAACCATACCCAGACTTTTTCTATAAAGATGAAATAGACTATAACCAGGACCTATAGGAATCGTCACTGTAAAGGTGGACCATATCGGTTCTGCAGTAACCGAGATCCTTCGCTACAGACAAAAAAGCTTACTTCTTTATATAAAAGGATATCAACATACTTTTTCCAAACAATCTTTTTTACATTAATTAATAATTATGTCAACTATGTGGTTTATTTCTTAAACTGGCAGTTGATGACATTAAACATAACGGTCATCCTCATAATACTATGTCTACATACCTTAATGCAAAATAGTACAATTGTATGTTAATACAAAGATTCTAAGTTTAGCATGTATTGTCAAATAATATTTACAAAGAATTGGTAAGTTTTGTTAACAGGATCTAAAGTGATAAGAAAATGGCCGATAAATTGATGTACATTCCCAATGATGATACACAAAATTACCCCTTCTTTAGATTTAAATCAGAGTGGGTGAAACGTTAGAAAACTCGACTTAATGAATCAACCAATCAAATTTAGGGGCGTCGTAGCTCAGTGGTAACGCACTGAGTTACGGTGATGAGAGTTCGAGTTCAAGTCCCCATGGGGCAACTCGAATTCTCAGTTGAACATATTCACACAACTTCCCCTGGTTGTGTAAGAAGGGGATTATTGAGTAAGTTTGGATACTCAATAGTCAAGTACATAATATCAGTACTACCCTTATCCCAAGCTCCTCTGCGGAGAGCGTCATTCATTACGGTGACTTAATTTGGGACACCTGCCATACTCGGCGAGGGTGAGGTAATAAAGAGTAGCTCCCTTGAGACAGCGGGTCAAGTCATAATGTACTTGGGCGTGGAGCTTGATAGCCCCAGTGGCTATACAAAAGTGTCTCGTCCTTCTCCATGACTACTTAGGTCCAAACACTAAGAAACTATGGCTACACACACACACACCAATCAAATTTCACCGAAGTCAACAAAGTTATTAAGCTAATGAATAAGAAAGCGTTATTGTAAAACTTTGGGGACTAGTGTAATAAACAGCCCTTTGTCCCCTACCTCTCTCTGATAATATTTACAAATACTTGGAAAGTCTAGTTGATCTATTAAAAACACATTATAATATGTTTATCAAACTAACAATTTTCAAACAATTAAATTAGTATCAAAAATGTATAATAGTCAGGAGAATAAAATCATTTCTCTTTACGTTGAAGATAACTTAATATTAAACTTTATTACTGTTTAAAGGCCTGATGAATAACTGGAAAACCTGCAATTTCACGACCTTTGTCTTAAAGTTAAAAATATAAACATCAAGCTCTTGACATAACAGCCGGATACAAATAGTTATTATTATTATAGATAGCTTTCCGCGGATATTATAATAAAAAAGAATAAGATTAAAAACCAGTTTTGTTAGACGAGATGTCAAAGGCCCGGGCTAACAAATCTGGTATTAATTTTACGTTTTTTTATTTTAATATTTGTGGAAAATTGTCTGTATTACGATGCTATAAATAGTTTTTCAGAATGGCCTAGAACCGGTTTTAATCCAGCGGATATTAATCGGTTTCGAAGCCATACTGGAAAAAAACACTAATAGATTTATATTCTTTATATTCACCTGCCCAACTGTTTTAGATGAATCAATCAAACATAAAAACGTCCGTTTATTTTGACTTTTTATGTCCGCCAACTTGGCAGATCACGCACCTGATATGCACAGGCGGCAGGCAGGGAGGGGACATTGGGCTGTTTATTACACTTGTCCACAAAGTTTTATATTAAAGTTTTCTCATTCGTTGGCTTAACAACTTCAAGGGGACTTTTATCGGATTTTGATTGGATGATTAATTAAGTTGAGTGTCCGTATGTTTCAACCTATAATTGTAATCTACAGAAGAGGTAATTTGTGTAGCCTTATAGAGGATTTATATCAATTTATCTACCATTGTCTTATACCTGATGTGCAGAGGAGGCAGGCACAATAATAATTTCTATGTCACATTTCATTTCACTCAGAAAATGGTGAAAATTATTTCATGGCTGTCAAACTTGAGATTATGCTTTTGATATAGAATATATGTGGGAATTATGACAGG
Source organism: Acartia tonsa (assembly GCF_053477335.1). Taxonomy (NCBI): domain Eukaryota; kingdom Metazoa; phylum Arthropoda; class Copepoda; order Calanoida; family Acartiidae; genus Acartia; species Acartia tonsa. The sequence continues at coordinate 57,281,416 of NC_137262.1, read as the reverse complement.
GGAGAAATTGTCGCCAATTTAGTATTCTATCATGTACATCATTTATTGGTCAATTCGTTCATCCAGTGGAACGGAAAGGATGGGGGAATCGTTATTTTAGTCAGCTACAAGTTTCACTTTATTAGAGTAAATAATAATCTTGTTGAAGATCCAAGTGATAAAAAATTCATTGCTTTTTGATTCAACAATTACCCCACTAGATTCAAGGGACCTTTTACCCCAAAAAGATGGGGGAAACTACTCTCCTTCAAATATATAATTTTTTGATGGTAGGGAAGGGGCATTCATTTCTCATAAAAAGATATCACTCCCCAAATGGTTAAAAATCTTAAAAAGTTCCAAAGTAAAGGATGAGATTTATGTAATAGAATAAAGTTTTCTTTGTCAAAACAAATCTAGTAATAAACTATGCATTACCCACCTTAAAATAAATGAAAAAAATCCGCTTTGATATAAATATTAGAAATATTTATAAAGACAAGGGTAAAAAGTGCATAATAACAATAAACTTTGACTTACCCTTAATTGAAGAGGAAAATCAATGTTTAATTTAAATTATTGGCAACCTGTACCTCCATATTTGCCAAAATGCTGCCAAAACAGATGATTACCAAAATAGAGAAACTTAATAATTTTAGACTGGTAGATTTTTTTCAATAAAAACTTACAGTATAATATTAAATGATCCAGAAAATAATTGAAATTAAAAGAGATACTTCAATAGTTAGACTTATCTACAAAAATAATCATTTTTTAAATAGTCATTAAGAAAGAAAAAAACTTGCATCCTTTGCGAGGCAATATTTCTTTTTTAGTAGTTTCTTTCTCATTAAAAGTTTAATCACTTAAAGACAACTAGCTGATTTGACCCTAGCCTCTAGGGGAGGGCGGTGTAGTCCAGGAAAAAAACATAAAACCACCTCATAAGTAAACCCATTCAGATCAGCAATTTTCGAGATCTTTTGCTTCAGACAAAAAAAACCTTTCTACTTTATATTATAGAATACCTTAAGACACTCATTCTAAAAAAAGCTTACATTTAAAAAATTAAGGAACAGAGAATCCTATTAATAAATGTTCTGGATTTGTTAGAAAAATAATTGTATTTTCATTGCAAAACAATCATAATTTATAAACTAACATAAACATTAAGAATTATTTTACAATTAATGAATAAATTGATGTTTTGAAAGATAAAAGTAAATTAGGACAAAATAATTTTATATCTTTGAAGTGTTTTAGGATTATTTGAAAAGATTTTACGATTTCTAAGTATATTAACATTAGATAAAACATCTAAGATTATATGATAAAAGTAAAACAAGAAGTTTGAATGGAAGCAAAATATTAAAGGAAGCCTGCAAGGAATACCACGCTTTAACTGCTGAAAGACTGCCACAAGTAGACCAAATACCCAAAATTTGAAGCCTTCAGCTTCTATAACAAAAAAGTTCTAGGCATTTTAAACTGACATTTTATGCACAATGAAAATTTTGAAAGAATTTGAATGCTAATGTTAGAAATTTTGAAATTAAACTACGTGGCCTAGAAACAAAATTATAAGCTTATTTTTGTCATAAATTTAGATTGCCAGTAACTAATCATATATTTACAATAAAAATACCCATTTTTATAGTCAAAATCATTAAAAAAAATTAAGTTTAACTTGCGTTCTACCGAGTGTACTGTAGCCAATCAGAAGGCTGAATCAGCTTAGCAACGAATCACAGCTGAGCTTGCAGAAGTTTCCCCCTTTGTTTCCGCTATGATTTTTGTTTAAAATGCAATTTAAATTGAATTTTTTTCATAGATTTTGACTATAAAATGTGGTGTTTTTATTGTAAAAATGTAATCAGTTACAGGCAATCTAAATTTCTGACAAAGATAAGGTTATAATTTTGTGTCTAGGCGACGTGATTTAATATTGTTTTTTTCTTTTATGAGCATCGGAAATCTTTCAAAATTTCCATTGTATATAAAATGCTTTTTTGAAATGCCTAGAACTTTTTTGTTATTAAAGCTGAAGGCTTTAAATTTGGGGTATTGGGTCTACTTGTGGCAGTCTTTCAGCAGTTTAAGCGTGGTATTTCTTGCAGGCGTCCTTTAAGTAGCTTTGAGCATCTGAAAAGTATTCATAACAGGATGGCCACATTGTAACATGTCTTTTTGTTAATCCTGAACTTTTTATATGATAGCATGATAGCCGTTTAAGGGTGGGGGTAAAGGGGCGTTTACCCCCCCCCCCCCCTCCATCAAACTATAAAACCTTTCATTTTACTCTTTAAAAATACATTAGATTACTCCCTTAAACCTTTGAAACCTCTCATTTTACCCCCCTCAAAATATGAAAACTTAAACATTCCTGATTTCTATCAAATTGTGGTGCTGCATATTTTCTAACAGATTCTTAAAACCCATATATTACAGGGTGCACCACATATCCTCGGACTTTTTCTAAATTGTAAACAAATGAACATAAAATCGTCAATTTTAAAGATTTTATTAAATTTTAAAAACTGGGAAGCAAACTAGGTATATGACTATTAGATCATTGATTAAAATCGCCGCCAGCATCAATCACCGCCTTTACCCGCCTCCTCAACCGCCGGCAGGCCCAGGTCAAAATGTACCTGTCCAAGATGGCGAAGTTCTCCTTGATAGTGGCAATGGGGGAGGTCTTTGTGGCATGGGCACGTCTATTGGTGCATGCTTCAAAGTAGCCCTAGGCCCAAAAGTCCATTGAATTAAGATCGGGCTGCTGGAAGGCCCCATTTCCTTAGGAATGTGAGTAACCGCAGGATCCTAATTCACCCAACTTTCAAGCTACCATTTGACACGGAGGCCTTTATTTAGACCACAGTTGCGCTAGAACGACGTTCTATGCCTTTTTAGAAATGGTGTGAAGATTCAAATAGGTTTATCAGTGCAATCCATAGTCTAAAATGAGTTATTAAGTTCCATATGGGTCTCTAAAGTCGAGATATTTACACGATTTTTGACGTTTTTGACAACTCTAAATCTGTCACGTTTCACTTTGCCGGAGTACTACAGCCAAGCCATTTTAGATAGAGAGCTCTAGTCTTTTCTAGTGTCTTACTTATGTATCTAACAGTATCCCCAGCAAGTTACATAACTCTACCTCATCTACAGATGGGCTGAGGTCCGATTTATTTGGCCCTAGTCGAGAATCCAGATTATACCACCGGCGCAACTCAAATCTGCCTTGTTGAACATAAGCGAGGCCAGCTCGGAGTACGAGCCCATCTTCATCCAAAGATATTTTGTGCTTAAAGGTCATTACCTAAGCTTTTTATAGTGGGGTCAAACGTCCTGATTGATCAAGTAGTTTTGAAGCTATGGCCATTTAAAGTCCGAGGATATGTGGCGCACCCTGTATACTGTAACAGATCAAATAATAAATGTATGAGTATTAAGAAAAAATCTATAACCCAGACAACATCCTGGCCTAAGTGGTCGGGACTTTTTTAGCAAATTGCTTTTTGCTCTTCTATAGCAACTTGGCTGTGTAAATATTTATGATGCTAGTGGCTGATATTCAATGACCCAATTGCAAGTTTGCACAGGGTCTTTGGTGGGTAGTTACAGTTAGCTAATGTCCCCTTTATTTTTTTACTTTAATAATTAAATGGCAATGGTTTTCATATGTTTTTCAGGGGACCAGGTAGATGGTTCTGGCAAGCTGGAGGATCCTCTGGGCTTCCTGTTCCAGAAGAGAGGCATGCCCTCTATGGCTGATCTAGAGGCTGCTGAAAATTCCATGTAAGATTTAGCGATTACCTTGCTACATTATCCTTGTTTGCTACTATCTAGATTTACTTTTAAAGGATTTAGAAAGAATTTAGCTTATAATATTCTAGATTTTTCTATAAATATTAGTGATTATTTGCAATATTTAATGAGAAAAACAGACAATACTTTTTTAGAGAATTTGTAAATAATTTATCCGGTCATGAGAAGCATTTAACATATTTTAAAGTATTTTTTTATGAAAATATAAATTAAGTTGTTAAACATCATCATACTATAAATTGCAGTTTTCTGGATCTGTTCAGAAACAGTTAAAATTGATATTTGACCAAGCTTTAAAAAGTGCAGGAGAGTTTTAAGCCAAATTTGAAGATCTTGTGATTTTTATGACCTGAGCCATCCTATACTATTTAGGTCCCTCTCTCTGTACAGCTGTGAGGTCCAGAAGAGTGTTCTTGCGAGGCTCAGAGATCTTGTCATCATGTCCATCTCACAAGTCAAGACCTGCATGGCACAAAGGTAATATTGCATGATTTGATCGTATAATAGAAATATTAATCATAACCTACCTTCCTAATAATTAAGCAATTTTTCATCGAATACTACTTTATCACATTCTTTAAGCCTACAATTCTTAAATCATATTCTATTTCTGTTCCTGTTGAAAGAGCTTGGTGTAGAAAATTTTCTCTGATTACTTTTCTGTGGCATAAAGTCAGTGCAATTTTTAAACTGTGCTTAATCCAGAAAAAAAACTTTAAAACATTAATCGTAAACAAAATATTCATATCATTATCATGCAATTATAAAGGAGTGAACTACTTCAACTTCTTGCAATGAACTTCTAATCTGATAAGTAGGTCTTTATTTAGTAGCGGGTTTCATCGTATTATCACAGTAGCTTTTCTCCTATTTCTAGCGAGGGGGCTCTAACCCAGCGGGGCCAATTTGCTGACCCTGTGGGGCAATCATTAACATTTACCTAACCTAACCTAAAACTGTTTATCAAAAGCTACTGTGAAATATGATGAAACCAGTTAATAGTTTACTTTCCATGATTCAATTTCTTTACTAATCACTCGATGCATTTAATCCTTCAATAATTGTTTAATTTTTCAGAGATGCTGAGAAGAAGAGCAACAAATATGCATACTTTGTCAAATCATCTGACACCCCTGTCAAGTCAATTAGAGAGTTTGATAACAGGCTCCTTACCATCTAAATATCATTTATATAAAATTGGGAATGTGGCATGATCTATATCATGAAACATCCCCCTAAATATAAAGTTAGGAATGTGGCATGATCTATATCATGAAACATCCCTCTAAACATAAAGTTGGGAATGTGGCATGATCTATATCATGAAACATCCCCCTAAACATAAAGTTGGGAATGTGCCAAGATCTACATCATGAAACATCCCCCTAAACATAAAGTTGGGAATGTGGCATGATCTATATCATGAAACATCCCCCTAAATATAAAGTTAAGAATGTGGCATGATCTATATCATGAAACATCCCTCTAAACATAAAGTTGGGAATGTGGCATGATCTACATGATGAAACATCCCCCTAAACAACAAAAAAGTGAAGTTTATATTATTTTAAACATCAGATTGAATGGCTGTTTTTAAATCTTTATTGTTATATCAGAAATTGAATATAATTTTAAACATATTTATATCTATTTTGTAGAAAGAAAAACTTGAATATTATTTTTTAATTTAGAAATGAATATTTTGAATATCTAATCACCCTAATTGGTCATGGCTTTTGTATCATCTACTGTTGCAATTTTAATAAATTTTTGATTTTGCTGATTTTCTGTATTTACATATTTTTATATAATAAATGCTCAATGTATTATTCATTTATTATAACTACGAATCTTTTCTAAATTAGGGGTTGTCTCAAATTGCAGGATGATTCTTTGATTCTTTAGGTACAATCTTGAGAGCATTGCAACTCTATAAACATTATCTGAATGTTACTACATATCTGTTTTGAAATTTCACATCGGATTTTAACATAGTATAACTATTAATATGAATTTTGCTCACTAGAGGAATGGGACTGGAATTCTATTTCCCCTGACATTTATCGATCAGTTCGTTCATCCAGTAGGAGGGGAGGGGATGGGGGAAATGTTATTTTAGCCCACTGCAAGTTTTATTTTTTAGAGTACATGATAGTCTGGTGTAAGATCAAAGTAACAATAAATCCATTTTTCCAGATTCAAACACTAACATTCTGAATGGCGGAAAAGATGAAGGCAAATAATTAAGTTAAAACTAAAAATTATGAATTATCTCAATTACTAAAAACATGAAGTAAAAAGATGAACTCAAGCATTAAACATAATTAATTCTTAAATTTTATCATATTTAGAAAAACAGACATGTTTAATAAATAATCGGACCAATATTAAAGTAATAGAGGGGACACGAGATATATTTAACTCTACCCACGGGGTGGGGACCCTGTGTCGACTTTCAATTTGGTCTTATATCAGCCAATAACGTCGGGTATATAAACATGGCTAAGTTGCCAAAAAAAAGAGCAGAAAGCAATTTGCTAGCAGACGAAAAAGGTCCACACCACTTGGGCCAGGTAGTTGTCTGGGTTACACATCTATACTTATATATTTATTGGACTAAATAAAAGCTAAGATATGTATTGGCAGGGAAGTTTTGTGGTAGTTTTGTTAGCTTAACAAATTTTCTATTGCCTACGCGGTAATAGGAAGACTAGGGGAATGCCATCGTCCATTAACAGGCGCAAATCAAAATAATTTACATTTATAACTTAAGTTTATATTTATCTACCATATTTCAAGGTATAACAAACAGACAAACATCCAAATTTAGTAATCAGATAATCTATCCCTACTCCTATTATTTCTAAAATTTTAAAATATTAGAAAACCAATTTTTGTTTATGTTGGTTTCCTTTACACATTATAATAAAAATATTCAGGGAAAGAGGGATAGGATAATGTTTATATTGGTTTCCTTTACACATTATAATAAAAATATGCAGGGAAAGAGGGATAGGATAATGTTTATATTGGTTTCCTTTACACATTATAATAAAAATATGCATGGAAAGAGGGATAGGATAATGTTTATATTGGTTTCCTTTACACATTATAATAAAAATATGCAGGGAAAGAGGGATAGGATAATGTTTATATTGGTTTCCTTTACACATTATAATAAAAATATGCAGGGAAAGAGGGATAGGATAATGTTTATATTGGTTTCCTTTACACATTATAATAAAAATATGCATGGAAAGAGGGATAGGATAATGTTTATATTGGTTTCCTTTACACATTATAATAAAAATATGCAGGGAGAGAGGGATAGGATAATGTTTATATTGGTTTCCTTTACACATTATAATAAAAATATGCAGGGATAGAGGGATAGGATAATGTTTATATTGGTTTCCTTTACACATTATAATAAAAATATGCAGGGATAGAGGGATAGGATAATGTTTATATTGGTTTCCTTTACACATTATAATAAAAATATGCAGGGATAGAGGGATAGGATAATGTTTATATTGGTTTCCTTTACATATTATAATAAAAATATGCAGGGATAGAAGGATAGGATAATGTTGGTTTCCTTTACATATTATAATAAAAATATGCAGGGATAGATCGATAGGATAATGTTTATATTGGTTTCCTTTACATATTATAATAAAAATATGCAGGGATAGAGGGATAGGATAATGTTTATATTGGTTTCCTTTACACATTATAATAAAAATATGCAGGGATAGAGGGGGATAAGATAATGGACTATAATCAAACATCAGGGGGTAAAGGGGGTGGATGGGGTGTATCGTTATTGTAGCCAGTTACGAGTTTTACTTTATTACAGTAAATGAAAATCTGGTGTAAGATCCAAGTAATAATATATCTTTTTCCTAAATGTTAATATAGCTAATAGCTTGTAAATATTTGGGAAAGAAAGGGTTGAAGATTAATTTCATATCCATTATCCTTTCCCGCCCTGAAAAAATACATTTCTTCTACACATAATTGAAGAAGAAGCTTAAAGTGTTTCAACAAAAAAAAGCTGAAAATAATATAGCCAAAAATACATGAACTATTGATTGCTTATTTTTCTATCATTTTTACAATAATCTAATATTCTACATTAGTCTTTTAAAATTTTCATTTAAACATGTTTTCCCCTCTTTCTTGTGCTCGTTACTTATTTACTTATACTAGCGTTTGCGGCTCTTGCATAGAGGTAGGAAGGGGACAGAAAAATACTCTAAAAATAAATAGCCTAAAGCCGTTGTGAAGCTTCCCCCATAATGAGCACTCCACCAGCTCAATTGAATAGTGACTTATCCCCTTATATCTAGGGAATACTGTTTCAAATTGTTGGTGAATGGATAGAAAATAGCCAAAAACCGTGTAAGACTCTAAATAGAATTGTATAGCATCTAACCATCTTCGAAATTTTGAGAAGCTTTCCTAAACTCGATCGGTTCAGTGGTTAACAAGGACAATTCTACTAGCAGCTGCGCTATATAAGAGCTTTGAATCTAAAGGGTAAGAATGGGACAAAAAAGTAAAATAAAACCTTCTAAGCCTTAAAAACAAAATAAAACAGTCTAAAGCCTTCCAAGGACCTATGTGAAGCTTCCCTAAGAAAAGAACTCAATTTGTGAAGTAGTTATAGAAATCTTAATCCTCAGACATAAAAAAACTGGAGCATAGAAAGAAAACGAAGTAGTGGGTTTTGTCGTAATTTCAAAGTAGCTTTTCTCCTATTTCTAGCCTCTGTAGAGGGCTCTAACCCCTTTGAGGCAATCATTAACATTAACATTTAGCTAACCTATAATAACCTACCCAAAACTATTGTTTAAATACGACGAAAGTCGCTGGTTCGATTTCTTTCCATGATCCAAAAAATCTTTTTATAAAACATTACTAATTTATCTATTACTAATTTATCTACATAATTGTAAAAACACTATGTTTACCCCTTATAACAACTTTTAAAAAGCCGTGTCCAAATTTCTACCACCTTTCTTCCGGTTTCCGCAGGCCCCGGCCCCGCAAAGCCGGAACAATGGATATATAATACGTGAATAAATTTGTCGTCAATTTAGGATGCTAATATGAATCATATTTATTGGTAAGTTCGTTCATCCAGTAGGAGGGTAGGTTTGAGATATTGTTATTTTAGTCAGCTTTATTAGAGTACATGAAAATCTGGTGCAACATCCCAGTAATAATATATCTCTTGCCTGAACGAACACTGCACATGCCAATTTGGTTTCTAAAATTAATTACTATGTATGTCCGCTATCCCTGTAGAACTAGGCAGTTTTACATTGACATTTAATTCTAAAGTTACACGTCGACTTCTCACCGGTTCTCAACTTAAAAATCATGTATAGCATCGTATTATAGACAATTTTCCACGAATATTAAGATAAAAATCATAAGATTATTACCTGTTCTGTTGACCCGGGCCTTCGGGGCCAACACAACTGGTTTTAATCCTAGTTTTTTTCTAAATGTCCACGTAAAGCTGTCAATAATACGACGCGATAAATAACTATAATAAACCAGTCGATTTTAAATGGTCGATATGCAGCTTTAATGATTTATGTTGACATACTTTTTTTGACATAATAACTAAAAGAATTCTTGTGTTGATATAATGACAGCACTAAAGTTTAACAGAGACATCTTAAATTTGATCATAACCAGAAAGTTTCCTGTCTTCAATAATTATTAGTTTCAACCTTTGAAAACATTTATTCTTGCTAAAATATCTCTTTGAGTAGCAAGGCTACTCTAAAATTAACATTGTGGGTCCGTCCGTTATAGGAAAATGTGAGTTTTTTTGGCTGCTATTCAAGATAGCCAGCTGAAATTTTAGGTGAAGATACCTTGTACCCAACTTTACATGAAAGGATTTGTCAGATTTTTTCAAATGCAAGTAATTTTGAATTTATCCCCAGTATGGCTGCAAATCCGATTTATATCCACTGGATTAAAACCGGTTATCAGCCACACTGAAAAATATATATAGCCTTGTATTACAGACAATTTTCTACGAAAATTAAAATAAAAATCATAATATGATAACAAAACTGGTTTTTATCTTATAATTTTTAATTTTAATGTCCACGGAAAGCTGTCTATAATACGATGAGATAAATAACTATCCCATAACCTATTAAAAAACCTCTGTCAAAACAATTTTTATAAATTTTATTTTTTTATTTGTGTCCACTTAAGTCGCACCTGGCTTTACTGTGGCAAATTTTAAATTACTGTCCAATTTTGTTTCATATTTTTCCAGGGAGGGAGGGAACATTGGAATGAAAATAACTCTGGGAACTTTTATCAAATCTTATTTGCTTGGTTTTGACTAAGTTTGTCCAAACTTTTAGACTCATAATTTTTTCTTACATAGGGGGTAATTTCGTAATTCAAAATTGGGAGTGTAAAAAGTTATATCATCCATTGTCTTATCCTTAAGATCCCTGATTTCTTTCTTTACATAGGACAGGTTCTGCAAATACATATAATTATTAGCAAACAATTTGCTACTTTTTTTGCCCATTTTATCTTTTTACGAGAAATTAAACAGTCCACCCCCCCCCCCCCTATTCTATTCCAGTTGTGTGTCTTAAAATATCTCGAATATTAGATATTTATTTATTTATTTTTATGACACACATAACAAATAATAATAATAACAGAATTTTAATACAGGTATTAAATATTCATTTACAAACAATAAAATTGAATATGAATAAAAATTAAGGACAGATCAATTAGATAATAATTATGTACAGTGTCAAAGGACTAAACAATCTCGTGAATTCATAATGGTCCAGAGAAGATTTAAACCTATTTTACAATTCGGGGAGGGTTGGAACATTACCCCCCTCAACGAGAATAAAATACACCCCCACCCCTCCAAAAAAAAGCTAGGGGAAATACCTCTACTTTTTTTTAATAGAAAGAAAATTTTGGCGTTTTTTTTCTTAAAGGAAATGAAAATGCTAATTTCAGTTGATGAAGGTATATATAGTATATACATATAATCAGGGATCTAAAGAGATAAGACAATGGCCTATAAGTTTATGTATATCCCCAATGATGATACACAAAATTACCCCTTCTTTAGATTACAATAAGTGATTGAAACGTTTAAAAAAAACAATCAAAACTAAATAAAAGTCTCCAGAGTTGGTAAGCCAACGAATAAGAAAGCGTTATTATAAAACTTTGGGGACTATTGTAATAAACAGTCTAATACCCTTTCCCTCCCTGCATATAATACATGTTGATAATATTCATACATTAACTGAAAATTATAATTGATAATAATTACTTCCTTCCTCGGTTTCTCCAGTGGTTTTCTCAACTTTTTGATTGGTCATATAAACAGGGACGTCCAAGCTTTTCATTTTGAGGGGGGAATATTAGGGGTTTCAAATACTTCATGGGGGTAATCTAATGTATTTTTTAAAAATTTAGGGTGGTAACCTTGGCTAATTTGCATAATAAAACATACATTCAGCTACTTTAAAATGTAAGGTCCAAATTATAAAATTATTTTTTAATAGTCAAGCCACTCTATAATTTACTTTGTCCATGACACTCTGGTGGAAATGTAATTTTCTAGGCTGCTATTTGAGGTAGACAACTGATTCTTTTATGTGAATATACCCCTTACCAAAAAGCATTCATTATAAAACTTATTCGGTTCGTTAGTATATCAGTCATGCTGCGAAAGACATTTATATAAATGATATAAAGGTCCCGTGATTTTCTATTATTATTTTATTTATTGAAGAAATGACCCAAATTTATCAAAAAAATCAAGGTAATACTAAAAGCACTACCCAAAAAAAGCTCGAAGAGGTTGTAAAAAAGCTCTAAAAGTAATTTCCTTCTTATCAAAGGTCAATAAACTGATTTTTTTTGTTTTTTATTTACAGGGTGCATGAAAATTTCTAAAGTCATTTTTAATGGTTTCAGAAATTAGAAAGAAAAAACTTTTTCAAATTAAAACTATAAATAAATGCAATAAGATAATTTAATAGTCATATTTTTTAACCAAAAAGATGATCTTTGCCAAGTTATTTATAGGCACTGTTTTGATTAATTTTGAATTTAAAAGGTTTTAAAAGTTACTTTTCACTCACCCAGTATTAAAATGGTACATATTAACAATCGTTGAATTTAACCAAATCAAGAAATTAAATTCTAAATTGGGATCATGGAAAGAAAACGAAGTAGCGGGTTTCGTCGTATTTTCACAGTAGCTTTTCTCCTATTTCTAGCCCCTGCGGTGGGCTTTAACCCTGCGGAGCCAATTTTTTTACTCTTATGACAATCATTAACATTTGCCTAACCTATCAAAAGTTATTGTGAAAATATGACGAAACCCGCTACTTCGTTTTCTTTTCATGATCCAAATTCCAATATTTAAATCTAAGTTTTCTAATTTCAATAATCAAATATTGATCTAAGCGTGAAAGTTACTTTTTAAACACCCTGTATTGAAATGGCATAAGACACATTATTGAAATAATTGTTTTATTCAACCAAATCAACTAGTTTTATGCCAAATTGTTATATCTAATTATTCTCATTTCGATAACAGACATCAAAATTAGAGTACCCTGTCCCGATTTTGTATTGGGTCTTTAATAGCTATTTCTCGTATCGTATTATAAACGGCTTTCCGCGGATATAGAATGTACAATTATAAGATTAAAACTAGTTTTTTTAGCCGGTGCCTTCGGCACATTGTACATTTCTATATTCGTAGAAAACTGGATATAATACGATGCTAGACATAGTTTTTTTGTATGTATGAGAACCGGTTACTATCCACCGGATTCGAATGAATACGAGAAAATAAATTAATAGAGTCGGAGATATAAGCAAAGCCGAGTCCCTACAGAAGAACAGAATGCAATTTGCAATTTATCATAATATACACCGTGTATATTCCTCTACATTCATTACTCTATTGTTAAAACAATTGAAATATATCTATGGCATTATAATCATGGTAATAATAACTATTTAAGCTGGTTTTAAGGGTTGTTTAATACATTAAGATAACAGTATGTTTTCATCCTTACCAAGGCCTTTATTGTAGTGTAATATCTCTAAAACAGAATGTCCCTAAAACCCCCTGATTCCAATAATTGACAACTGTCCAAATTTTACATTCATTTAACAATCACAAAGTTTTCTCAGGGATCTGAAGGGATAAGACAATGTCAGATAAATTTATGTACATCCTCATTGATGATTTTAAATTATTTTAAAGTTAGTATGTTTTTCAACCTATTTTAAAAAAATTACACTATTCTAAGACATGAAGATATATTTCGATTTTAGCAATCATTTTCAATTCATTTTAAATTCATTAAAAAAATTACACTATTCTAAGACATGAAGATATATTTCGATTTTAGCAATCATTTTCAATTCATATTAAATTACCCCCTTCTGTAGATTACAATTAGTAGTTGAAACGTTTGAAAAACTCAACAAACTAATCAAAATTTGATTAAAGTTCCTAAAGTTGTTAAGCAAACGAATAGGAAAACGTTATAATAAAACTTTGGGGACTAGTGTAATAAACAGCCCAATGTCCTCTTCCTCTGTGAAGTTTCATTTGTTTGTGTGTTTATCATTTCAGGAAATTAGGGACTGCACGTTCTCTCATTCGCTGGCTTAAAAACTTTGGGTACTTTTATTAAATCTTGATTTGTTTTTTTCAAACTAGCAGTGCCAAAATTTTTCAACCAATTATTAAATTCAACAGATGGGCAGTTTTGTTTATCACCATTGGTTTGTACATCAATTTATACTCCATTGTCTTATCCCTTAAGATCCCTGAGTTAAAGATATGAGGACAAGTACTAAGCTTCCCTGTATTCCCTGAGTGTAAATTCAAATAATTGGTTGTCAATATGCTAGCATGTAACCACTGTGTGTCTCCAGGGATTTGAAACCCCTAGAAATTTTTTTGTTCTAAAAATTATTTTCCAAAGCAAAGCAACTTTACAAGTCAACTAAGTACTGTATTTTTTCTATTTTCGCCCTTCCGCTTTATTATGTTTAATGTCACATTTTTTCAGTAATAATATTTTCCCTTTACTTTTCTTTCATTCCCTATCTTCTTTTATTTGTAAGGTTTTAAACCCCATACCTTAGGGTACACAATTTAGTTTTCGACTACTTGCTCTTTAGAGTATACAAAACACATTTTAAAACAATTTCCATGCAATATGGTTTGAAACAGATTCGCTATACTGAAATAATTTATAACATTGTATTACAGACAATTTTCCACGTGTAAAATTAGATGAAAGTCATAAATTAATGCTAGTTTTGTTAGGGTCCTCGGGGCTAACGAAATTGGTTTGAATCTTATAATTCAAGCTTCCTATAATACGATGCTTTAAATATTTTTCTCATACCATATCCCTGGCAGTGCAATGTAACAGTGTGGAAAAGAAAGCACATATTAACCACAAAAAAAAATGTTGTACTTGCCAAACCATGGCAGGTGGTGGGGTTCACTTCTCTCTCTGTTCATACCACCGGTCTTTATACCAGGGATCTAGGGATAGATATATATTTAAAAATACATAAATAGTTACATAAATGTAAGAAATTATGAATTTCATATATTTATTCAGGCATTAGAAATTGTATCAGTATATTTGCCCATTAAATGGATGATAGATAGACAGATATCGCTATAAAAATGAAAGTTTAAAAAAATAGATTTAAAGGATTATTTCTAATATTTTGGAAGATTTTTTGTTCATAATAATTTTTGTAAAAAAATTTTAGATAAAAAATGAATAGTTAGATAGATAAATGGTTAGATAAATTGATAGATAGATATTAAAACAAAGATTTTGGGTAGATGGTAGATAGATAGATAAGTTAGAGTACTGCCATTTCGACATCTTAAAAAGCACAGTGGATGTATTTTCGCCAATGCAATTGAAAACATATGGATGCATTTATGGCAAACTGAATTTGGATAGTTTTTTATTTGACAAAAATAATAAAATCCTAGATATATAATAGATAGATAGATGAATCTGAGAAATTCTTACCTACTCTTTAACCCTAAATTTTAAAAACAAATAATCCGAAGTAGGAGGAGTAATTTACTCCAGTCTATATCTAAATTAATAAGTGGGTGGAGTTGTAAAGGTGCTAATTTTCATAGTTCTAAATAAACAAGGATGACAACATCCATAAGTAGCGAAGCACAAAAATCATAGATGAGAATACGTACAAGTAGATTTAAAGGGTATTTAATAAAACCAAGAATAGATTTATTGGATAAAATAAACACGAAACCTTGTTTTATTTTGTATGATGACGATGGTCAAAGTAAATTACATTAAAGATGCACATAACAATGGGGAAAATTATTTTGATCCTGATATCCCAAAAAAGTTGGATAAAAAAACAAAGATATGAGGAAATATGTAAAACATAAAAAATAGCCAAAAACCTGATAAAAGGCAATCTGGCCGCTATGGTCGTTTTCTTAAAACGACAGAAAATAAAATTTTTATATCCTTAACTTAAAAAATTTGGAAAATCGGACCATATACACTGAAGATATGGAGAAAAATGTGAAAAATATAAAACTAGCCTAAAACCTGATAAAAAGGCAGTCTGGCCTTCATCGTTGTTTTCTTTAAACGACGGGAAATTTAATTTTGATATCTATAACTAAAAAAATTTTGAAAATCGGACCATAAACACTGAAGATATGGAGAAAAATGTGAAAAATATAAAAATAGCCTAAAACCTGCTAAAAAGCGGTCCGACCGCCAATGATGTTTTATAGTCAATTGTGCTCCTTAATGATGGGAATGTTGTCAAAAAATTTCAGCATTCTATCTTTTATAGGAGCTGAGTAAATCCCATTTCCCCCATAGCGTTACGGACTGACGGACTGACGGACGGACATAGTGAATTATAGAGTAGCTTCGCTACTAAAAATAATTAGTAGAGGGTCTTAATCCTTAATATTTGATTCGCTTTAACAAATTCAGCTGAATTCATTTTAAGAAATCGATAAATCTTAAAATACTTTCTTGTAATAAAAGTAGAAATTTATTAAATACATCTTTCTCATGATTTTAATAGAGATGCTATTCTATAATTAGGGCCCCTCCGTCGGTACATCCATAACGGATAGCTCTTTCTGTTTATTTAGGCAAGTATCCTATTGATTTCAAATATTTTTTTTAAATAAAATTCTGCTTATTGTTGTTCTATAAATAAGTGTTAATTTTCATCAAAACTTATAAGGGTATACACAAATATATATTTTTCATATGGTTTTATGGACAACAACCAAAATTAAAAAAAACAAGGAGTTAGGAAAATGGGTGAAAAATTATTCTCTCCTCTATTTTCCTATCTCTGTATCCCCAAGACTGCAGGAAAATGTCTTTTTTAATGACCCAATAAAATGGAAGCGCATTGTAATCATGGATTGGATCAAGGAGTATGGAGAATTGTGATTTCTTCAATTTTGTAGCTGTCTATAGTGCCCTAACAAAATGGGGATAGATGTCACCGCATTTGGCTTACGTGTTCTATTGACGTCATAGTAGAGGGAAAGAGAAAGTGAAGGGGGAAAGAACCCCCCTAGAAAAGAGATGGGGTATAGGGTATTTTATGACGTCAATAGAATAGGAAGTGGTGACATTTATCCCTATTTTGCTAGGGCACTATAGACAGCTACTCAATTTCTTATGTTAATGGATATAATATACACGTGGATAATGTGAGTGATTCTCGCATACCCTGATAAAATGTTTTTCCCTGCGAGTTTGTACCTCTATGTAGTAATATCTCTCCCTGCGGGGAAACATCTAACTTTTACTTTGCCTGACATAACCTAAAATTTTAGCTATAGCAATAGCTGATGAAATAAATCTTTTTTTGTACCGAAGCTGCCTTATACATATATGTATATTCCCCTTCAAGCAGCTTCGAAACTAAAGGACGTAATTGTCCTTGTTCAGAATAGACCTCTCTATCTTTAGCTGTACAATAAAACTAAAATTAAGATTACTCAAACATAAACAAGTATGACAACAGCCATAATTACCGAAGCACAAAAAATTAATGGATGGAAATACAGACAAGGAGATTTTTAAGAGCATTTGCTAACATCAAGAATCGTGAAACATTTCTCACAAAATCTATATATATTTTGTAGCATGATTAACAGACCGACGGACAAGGTAAATTACATATTGTTTGCTCACTGGTATAGGGAATCTTCACACAAAAAAGCAACCGACTATCATGAATAACAGCTGTGAAATCACATTTCTCCCATAGCATTATGGACTGACAGACTGACGGACAGGCAAAGTTAATTATAGAGTAGCTTCGCTACTAAAAAATCACAGGAAGACAAATCTATTTCCATAAAAATTTCCGCTTTTCAAGGGCGTACTAATGGAAACTGTAAGGTGGGGGGTTTGGGCGCTAACAGGGGAGGGGGGGGGACTGTACATCAAGAAAAATTTAGTTCATAATGAAAGCAGGCCAGAATTTATATTTCTTAAAGATACATTTTATCTGTATAATATGTACTATGAAGATTTTTCAACCAATGAGTATATTCAATTATCACACCTTATATTAGCTGCTAAAGATAGATCAATGAAAATCAGTAAAGAAGAAAAATTTTTAAATTGGAATGAAAATAATTTGTTTGCACACTCTCTGTTAGTAACTCAATTTACCTTTAAACTTCTTGAGAAAGCAGGCCTAGAAAACGATCTCATATCCAATTTCTCAAAATTCCTAACTGCATAAGTCATAATAGTATATTATTAAAATTACCATTTGTAAAACTATCTTGTTAACTTAACCCAAAATCTATAACCTTACTATTAATTTTTTCTTGTATATTGTTTCAAAATGAAATAAATATTTTAAATGTAAATGTAAAAAAGTAGCTCCGCAATGTATGAAAAAACTGCAATAAGTAAAACTAACAAAATAAATATAATGTTATAATTATTAAGATACAAGGACAAAATAAGTATAAGCAAGATTTTTAGTTTGTAGGTTATAATTTCGGTAACTACTAAACCGATGGAGTTCTCCATGTTAGGAGCTAAACAATAACATAGATCCTGTTTAAGCTGATTTATCTATAAATTTATTAATGGCTTTAAGTTATTTTTTTCAGAAACAGAGCTCTAGTTTCTTAATATTATCCTAGTATGTTTTTATACAAAATGAATGAGACCCTTATTTGCACCCTAAATTGACAACAAATTTTCCCCAGTCATTAAGTCCTTTAAATATCCATTTATTTAACTTATTTTCTGTTAGGAAAGAGAAATAATACTAAAATACAAAACTAAAATTTTTTTTTTTTGTTCTTAACTTTATTTTATTTCATATCATGTTTCTATAGAATGCTGACTGCCAATGTTACAAACCGACTAACCACTGTGTATAAGAAGGCTGCGATTATATTTTTAAAAACTCAGTGACCTTAAGGGATAAGACAATGTACAGCCCCAATTTTAATAAACAAAATTATCCCATTTGTAATTTAATTGGTGTTAAAGTTTGGACACTGCAAGAACCTGCCAACCAATCAGTATCAAGCATCCAAAGTTTTTAAGTAAATGTGTTTATAAATCTTTGGGGAACAGAGTATAATTTACAGTCTAATGTCCCCTCCCTGCCTGAGAAATTATAATACTCAGGGAGGGAGGGATAATACTCAGGGAGGTAGGGGACATTGGGCTCTTTATTACACTTGTCCCAAAAAGTTTTATGATAACGTTTTCTTGTTTGTTGGCTCAACAATTTTGGTGTCCAATCGTTTCAACCACTAATTGTAATCTACAGAAGGGGTAATTTTGTGTAACATTATTGGGAATATACATAAGTTTAACAGCGATTGTCGTATCCCTTTATGTCCCTGATAATACTACATGTTGTTGTTGAAACGAGGGAATAATCATAGTAAAATGTTAAAAATATTGCGGCAAAATTAATTGAAAATCAATGAATAAAAATCAGCATTGCAGGCTTTAATAATACTAATTTATTATTTACAATTATTCCCCCCCTCCCCCCTCACACACCTCTTTTTAATCAAAAGTGGGTTATTACTTAAAGTTTTACACAAGAATATAAGACAATAGACAATTGTACAACCTCAATGATGATAAACAAATTAACACTTTTTCAAAATAAAATTATTGGTTAAACAGTTTGAACACTGGTAGTTAAAACCAACAAAGTACTCAAAGTTTTTAAGCCAACAAATGATAGAACATGGCCTAATATCCCTTCTCAGTTTATATTTTTATATGATATTAGGATAATGGATAGAAACGAAGAAGCAGGTTTCGTCGTAGTTTCACAGTAGCTTTTCACCTGTTTTTAGCCCCTGCGGGGCTTGTTTCCTAGCCCTACGGAACACTCATTATCATTTATCTAATCTAACTTAAAATAACCTAACAAAAGCTACTGTGAAAATACGACAAAACCCCCTACTTCGTTTTCTTTCCATGATCCTAATCATAAAATATATTAATCCTTTATTCTTGATATATTATTATCAGCAGAGGTTTTATTGACTTTTAGATTTTAGATTTGAAAATATTTATCTCTTATCCCTGCTCTATTATGCAAGGAGGGAGGGGACATTGGGCTGTTTATTATAATAGTCCCCAAAGTTTTATAAAATCGTTTTCTAATTCTTTTCATAGGCTCAAGGACTTTTATTCATTGGTTCATGAAGTTGAGTGTCCTAACGTATCAATCACTAGTAGTAATATACAGATGGGATAATATTGTGTATAATCATTGGGGATGTACATCAATTTATCGGCCATTGTCTTATCCCTTTAGATCCCTGTCTATATTATGGTATAAACTATATAATTATTGACATCATAAAAACTTTAGTAAAAAAAGTTTCTCCACAGGAAATGAATCGATTAGAACTCAGTTTACCCTAATAAACTTTAGGAGATAGATAGATAGATAAGTAGACAGATAGATAGATAGGTAGGTAGATAAAGAGACAGATAGATAGATCGAAATATAGTTAAAGAGGTATGTAGATAAGGAGATAAATAGATAGGTATAAAGTAGGTAGATAAAGAGACAAAAAGATAGATACAGGGTGCACCACATAAATCCGGACTTTTTCTTATTTTTAAACAAATAAACATAAAATCGTCAATTTTAAAGATTTTTTTGAATTTTAAAAACTGGGAAGCAACCTAGGTATACGACTATTATATTGTTTAATAAAATCGCCGCCAGCCTCAATCACCGCCTCTACCCGCCCCCTGAACCGCCCGCCGACCTTGGTCACCATGTCCCTGTTCAAGCAGGCGAAGTTCTCCATGATAGGAGCAATGAGAAAGGTCTTTTTGGTATGGGCGCGTCTATTGGTTCATGTTTTAATGGCGCTCCAGGCCCAAAAGTCCATTGGATTAAGATCGGGGCTGCTTGGAGGCCACATCTCCATCAGGAGCGAGTAACAGCAGGATCCAAATTAACCTATCTTTAAAGCTACCCTTTGACACGGCGGCTCTCATTTGGGCCACAGTTAAGCTAGAACAACGTTTTATACCTTTTTAAAAATGGCACGAAGATTAAGATAGGGTTATCAGCGCAATACATAGTCTAAAACGAGTTTCAAGGTTCCATATGGGCCCCTGAAGTCAAGAACCGAGAAATTTTCAAGATTTTTGACGTTTTTGACATCTTAAAATCTACCACGATCCACTTTGTCGGAGTACTACAGCCAAGTCAGCTGGGATAGAGAGCTCTAGTCTTTTCTAGTGTTTTCACTAGGTATCTGATAGTATCTCCAGCAAGTTTCATTAGTCCATCTCACCTACAGATGGGCTGAGGTCAGATTTAGTAGGCCCAAGTCATAAATCCACGGTAATTTATCTGCACAATTCGAATCTGCCTTGTTGAACATATGCGCGGCCAGCTCGGCGTACACGTCCTCCATCGTCCAAAGATTTTTATGGGCAAAAAGGTCCTTACCTAAGCTTTTTATAGTGGGGTCAAACGTCCTGATTGGTCAAGTAGTTTTGGCGCTATGGCCGTTTAAAAAAAGTCCGGATTTATGTGGCGCACCCTGTACATCTTTAAAGATGTATGTAGATAAGTAGATAAATAGATAGAAAAATAGGTATATTGTCGGTAAAAAAAATATAGACAGATAGATAGATGATAGATAGATTCTTAGATAAAAATGTAAGTTTATAAATAGGTAGATAGATGCATAGATATAAAGAATGTTATGTAAGTAAATATATAGAAAGATAGGTATGTATAGATAGATAGATATAGACTGATAATAGATATTTAATGAAAGAAATATTCTTAGAAAGATAGATAGATGAAAAGATAGTTTAATAGTTAGGTTAATATATATAGAGATAGATAAAACAAAATATAGATTCTTCTCTTTAAAAAGTTTGCATAAAATTTTATTAAAAAATATGGATAAGTTGGATGATTATTTTTCATTTCATAAGTACATTTATGTACTTTAGTCTAAGTATTTATAAATATCTATATATTCACAAAAGTGTTGGCTAAAACTGCTTTGCAGTTGTACGGCTATGAATCAGAATTAAAGTATGAAGATAGAGGATAGGATTCAAACTTTAAAATAGATAACGTACAACATCCGCTCTAATGTTGTACGAAAAAAGGATGTATTGTTTGGCCGTATTGATCTATTAATTTATCCAAATACATTTCAGGTGACAGACAACCAGAACATATACGCAAATATGTACTCTATGAACAGATTCAACATTTCATTTACACTGCAAAACCATATATATCCATATACATAATATCTGTATAGGTAATCGATGCATTATTACTTGGATGTTGCACCAGATTTTTATTCACACATATAAAGAGATTCTCGCAGCTGGCTAAATTAACGATACACCCTCCCCTCCACCCCTTTTACTCTATCACCTCCGCTCCTACTGGATGATCGAACTGACCAATAAATGAAGCCCATATTGGAAAGCTAAATTGACGAAAAATTTTCTCCTGCCAATATATCCACGTATATCCTATATCCATTGTATGTATAGGTATTATATATCAGAAATTAGAATTGTTATTCATTCAAAAGCTGTGGAAATTGCTCTAGGGCACGAGAGATAGAAAGAGGGGGGGAAATACACACTAGGCATGTGATTTACTGGCATGGAAACAATTGCTCCAAACACAAATGCCAATTAATACAATAAACCAAAAACCAAACAACATTTTTGTAAAAATTTGATAGAAAAGATACATTTGTTATGTTGGCAAAAATTAGAATTCAGAGGTGGGTCTTAAAAAATTAGTTATTGCCAACCAGCGACCATACCTGGTGAGCTAAAAAAAAGTTTTTTTTAAAACCCACCTCAGGTTAGAATGACATTAAACCAAAAATGAAAGCTACATTATGCATAAGATTTACTAGCTTAAAAACAATTAGTCTATTAACAAAAATTGGAAAAAATACTCATATCCTTATGTAAAAGTAACAGGATGTCTTCAGTTTGTGTGTCTGTTTGCACTGAAGGATCTTTGTCTTGACACACAAACGGGTCTAAATTGCAACAGATTCATGCTGCATTATTCGTTGAGTTATTTCTGATACATAAAAATATTTAACATATGTATGTAGCATAAAGAATAGTAAGGATTAAGAAGTAACATTCGTGGGAATGAATTTTACCTGTAATCTACACCTGGCTTTGTAATATTACCGCTAGGCTAGAAAAACCCACCCCATTTTTCCCCCTCCGAGACTTCAATTTGCGGCAGATAACCTAACTATGCTGCCTTCCCCTTTTTGGAGGTAAATGATTCCCCATGGCTTGATTTCATGTATGATTAACATGTATTTGGAATTTTCCAGAAGTAGAATTTAATATTGATACCTTTGTCTCAATTGCCCAGTAAAAAATGAAAACAATTACTATTCTGATCTTGAGAGGACAACATTAATCAAAATTTGTAACTAGTGTGTGATAAAAAACAAGGTAATTTTTTTTCCAAATATTTATACTTTAAAGAATAATCTAGAACAAACCTACTTTGAACCAAAGTTTCTTTTGATTAAAGGGCACAATTTTTATAATTTTGAGATATAATTTGATTCATTGCTAAATAAAATTAAATTGCACGGATATATTCAGAGAATATACCTGTGATGCTTTGTATAAACTCATGCTTGTTTTATATATATAATATGAATTTATCATGTGAGTTGCTAGCTTATTAAAATTATGGACCAATGTGACTCTACAACTAAGATATGTAGGCAATCATAACTTAATTAATGTATTATAATGATTTATCAAATAATTATATTCTGATTGCAGTATTTCAGTTTAAAGGCTATTGCATTAATAAATTATGTATTACCTTAGAAATCATTTCCTTGTTTTTTGATTGATTAGATATTATCAGTTCAGTAAGTCACCTGAGCTATCAGAGCTCTGGATCCGACAATCTTACTCAACCTTGAAACGATTCTTCTTTACAGTGTAGCTTTTCATGTAATAGATAATTTCATTATTTTAGATTTTTAAATGTAATTCTGACAGTTATGACGGGGATAATGTAACAACTTCCTGGAATAGAAAATTGGAACAAAAGGGGGGGGGTTTTTAATGCAACCATCTCGTAATCAGTGAGCAAATGGCACTTAGAATTCGAATTTCGATCTAAACTTTTGCATGAGTAATCCTTGGTAGGTCTATTTTCCCTAAATCGAACAAAAAGTTGGAAAAGTAACGGCTGGCGGCTCAGCCGTTTAGCCATTTTTGCCTATTTTCAGGGTAAATTCATCATCAATTACGTAAGAATCATTTATTTAAAACATATTTTTGGTTTAATTCATGTTAAATAATAGCAATAAGCATTTTTGAAACTCCTAGTACCAACAGATACTGTCTAGAACCGTTTAATAGCGTTTTGGAGTGGCAACGAGAATAAGGTGGAGATAGGTTTCGTGAATAATTTGTACTATAGATATTCAAAAAATGGCAAAACTGCTGAGCCGCCAGCCGTTAGCCGTTACTTTTCCAACTTTTTGTTCAATTTAGGGAAAATAGACCTACCAAGGATTACTCATGCAAAATTTCAGATTTAAATTCAAATTCTAAGTGCCATTTGCTCACTGATTACGAGATGGTTGCATTAAACCCCCCCCCCCCCCCTTATTTAAATTGGGACAAATGTAGGAGAGCTAATGTAAAAACTCCCTAGGAGCATTAAACTATGATAAGGTATTGTAATTCAGTCAATTGTCATGCCACTAAAGTAACAGCCCAAAAATGAAAATTGGAATAAGATTAATGTAATTTGGACATTTGTAAGAGGACTAATGTAACAACTCCCTTGGAGAATTTAACTATAAGAAAGTGAGAATTTAGAGGGGGTGTGTTCCATTCATGGGGTGTGGGACAGGAAAACAATTATTTTTTTTCAAACTAGCTTCAATCTATATCTATATGTATTATATATGTGTGTGTACCCAGTTAAACTTGGAATCTTTGTGCTGACATATATATTAAGTATGTTTTTTATGAGTAGCTGGAAAAAGTGTCTAAAAAATCAACCATGTGACGTCATAAAAATAAGAGGGAGAAGTGGGAAAGAAAACCCCTAAAAAAGAGATGGATAATCCCTTATTTTTGTGACGTCACAAGGCTGATTTTTGAGACACTTTGTCCAGCTACTTTTTGTGATATACTTATACTGTCGATATCATGTCACCTACAACCACTTTTTATACATATAACTGTTAAAGTCGACAAAAACCCTTGAATTTGTATGTAGTCAATAGAACAATTTTGACGACACTAACTAACGATAAAAACTTCAATAATTCAACGTTCTTCTATATTGTGTTGATATAATAACAGCCGGAAAGTTTAATAGGGAAAATCTATCTGTTAGTATTGGAAGGAAGTTGGTTTATTTAAAGCAAATTTTAATCAAAATATGTCAATTTGTGGCGTTAGCATTTTTGATATTTTTGATTATTTTTCATAAAAAAAAGCTAAAAGTAGGTAAGCCTTTTAATACTTAAAGTCTCGGTCCATTCGTCCGTCCGTCCCTAATAAATGATTATGCTAAAATTCTCTATTTCAATCTATAATGATAATTCCAGCAACAGTTTAGTCAAAGCAAAGCAACTCTATAACTATTACCATAGAGTCCGTAGGTATATTTAAAACGTGTTAATTACGTTGAACCCTCAACTTATTGAGTAACCAAACCTTTTAACCAGTAATTATAATCTACAGAAGGGGAAATTTTATGTATCAGCAATTGTACATGTACATCAATTTATCGGCCACTGTCTTATCTATTTAGATCTCTGAGTGGCGTATGCATAACATTTAATTTCTATTGGCATAACAATGAAATATTTTAGTAATTATTAATCTGTTTATGCAATAATATACAAATTACTCTCAATATCATGTTATTATTACAAATCGCAGGGATGAAGGGTACATGGACTATTTATTACACTTTCCCAAGTCCCCAAAGTTTTATAAAAACGTTTTCCTTTTTGTTGGCTCAAAAACTTTGGAGACTTTTATTGAATTTTGAATGGTTGGTTCATTAAGCTGAGTGTCCAAATGTTTGAACCTTTAATTTTAATCTACATAAAGGAATTATGCACATCATCATTTGGGAAGTAAATTAATTTATTGGCCATTGTCTTTTCCCTTTCCCTGAGAAATATTCATGTTGTAAACGTATCCTATTATATAAAGTAGTAAGGTTTTTTGTATGAAAATTAAGATTTTAATAATAAAAAAAGCGATTGAGATTTGCATTTTAGGGAAG
Organism: Acartia tonsa; assembly: GCF_053477335.1. Lineage (NCBI taxonomy): Eukaryota > Metazoa > Arthropoda > Copepoda > Calanoida > Acartiidae > Acartia > Acartia tonsa. The sequence goes on along the minus strand of NC_137262.1, from coordinate 57,255,679 downwards.
CTTCATATACGTCCTATCATGGCTATTGATTTAACGAAAACCAATTCTTGAGTTGTTTACATATGTTATATTTCTTTTTTATTGAAGCTAGTAGCTTTATATTTTAACAAGGACGACATCTAGAAAAGCGAAGATCTAAAATGGAAGGACAAACCAACATTAACACTTGTGAATAAGCAGAATATTGAAATCTTAACAAAATTGTAAATAAATTTGTTGCAAAACTGTTTAATTATATGATTCTGTTTGAGGACATACTTACATTTTTTGGACTTGATTATAAAGATGCTTCGCTTGTTTCATTGTACCTTGTTTTAATAGGAATCAGTATTCCAAAAATCAGATGAATCGGATAATTCTAACAGACAAAATAGTAAAAAAAAAATGTTTTAAATGGTTTTGGTAAAGATTATACAAGAATAGGTATAACCAACAAGCGAAAATAATCTGAAATAATATTTGGGGGGCGAATGGACAGGTCGTCAATTTTACGAAGTGTTGTCCCCCAATGACAGCTGAAAAAAACGTATAGGTTTCGTGATTTTTTTCCGAATTAATTTCATTGTTGATATAAGCTGAAGATTATAGAGTTTCTGCGCTTTCTAAGTCGTGCTTAACTGTTATAGGAATCATTATGCAAAGTTTAAAATCAATAGGACAATTTTGAATTGTTTAAATTAACGAAAATAACTAACAGTTACGCTACTAAAGGGACAATAGAAGTGAGTTATAGAGCACCCCAGCTTCTGATTATCAGTTGAAAATTCAAAAATATGGACTTAAATATTTTTTATAAAAATATTTTCACTATATTAGATTTCGTGATTTCTTTTACGTTTTTCGGTTACAAAAGTTGTTCGTTAGCATCTAGAATTCTAAGAATGAAGTATTTCTTAGTTCCCAAAGTTTTAAAGCAAACAAATAAAAACGTTATTATAAAACTTTGGGGACTAGTGTAATAAACAGCCCAATGTCCCCTCCCTCCCTTTATAATTTTAATCAAAAACTAACACGTTTGTCCTTGTTTTGCATAGCTTTCTATTTTGAGTGATTTATTCCATGTATTTTGTTTCATATAATTTAGACCTTAGCTACAAATTGATGTTTTTCTATGCTAGAATTTGTACCTTTCTGCGAATTTTTAGGGATAGCAAAAATTCTTACTATGTCTGTCTCAGCGTTTTGGAGCCGGAGCCGGGAGCAGCAACATTTTTTGCGGAGCCGGAGCCGTATTTTTGTTGAAAATGGCTCCGGCTCCAAATTAGCAAAAAATGATTTTTTAAAGTAATATTATAATTTGGCAACGGTCTATTTCAATATAATAAACTGAAAAACTAATGTTACTTAACAAATAGACACACATCCTTCTACTTTTATATAGCTTTAATCAAATAAAAGCAACATATTTTATATTATTTATTTTATTTTATCAAATTCAATAATGAACAAAAATTTATATATTAATTTTAAGTTAAGCGCCTGAGCCGCATCAAAATTAAACGGCTCCGACACGCTGGTCTGTCTGGAGGTAGATCCCATTAATTGCTAGATCTTTATAGGGGGGAGTATGTAATCCTTCCAAGATAATTGGCCTCTTTAAAAAGTATTAATCAATTCTCTTCGCCCTTAGTATCTACGGGCTTCTTACCAAGAAAAGGTTGGAGTTTGGTGCCCTCATCACCCCTTGACATTAGTACATTACAAAAGATTTTTTGGGAATAGTCCCTTTCGTAATATCGCCCTATAAGGGGCGATTCGTCGTATTTTAAAATTGGCTTTTTAAAGGTTATTTTAGGTTAGGTTAGGGGTTAGGTAATTGGCCCCGCAGGGTTAGAGCCCCCCACAGGGGCTAGAAATAGAAGAAAAGCTACTGTGAAAAATACGAAGAATCGCCCTATAAGGTGCGATGTTACAAAAGGGACTATAACCGATTTTTTTTTATTTGGAGGGAATTTATCTCATTTCTAAGGAGGTATGTCGTATCCCCTTTCAAAATGGCATAAATTAAGAAACAGACTAATATCTAGTTATTATAACTACACGGTGTTTCAAAAAAAACTGCGTTTTCCGGTTTTGAGAACCAACCAGAAGGAATATGAAAAAAAGGATAATAGGTCCATATTCTATGTAAAAATGTACATCAGATTTACTTAAGGTGTTTTTTGATATCTCTAAAAATGCGGCTGTACTGATTGGTACATGTAGGGGAAAAATGCTTGATGTTGAATATGAGATATCAATTAGATTGAAATAACTTGTATATTTTGCAACATATTGTTTCAAAAGTACAATATCAAAGTAGTAAAAGCTTAAATCAATGTCCCCATATGAATTTTTTTTACATATTTTCTTTTTTGGCTCCATGCAAAGACCTTTTTAGGTTCTTCAGAATTTAGTTTTTTCTATTTCTCTATGACAAAGTCATTTTTAGAAAAAAAATCTCTATTAATACTGTGTGCATTGACAAATAAAACAAGTCACTTTTTATTTCATTTCAATATCTTTAAAAATAAGCAAGTTATCATGGTTTGAAATTGTTCGTAAAAAGTGCGTTTTCATTAATTACTCATGTTTTATAAGATGATCTCTTATAATATTATAATCTGTCAATCAAATTAAGAGATTAAGAGATTAAGGGGGGAGGGGCGAGGAACGAATATGAACAATTTTAATACTAAGAATTAAAATCCAAGCAAAAAGAATATTGATTTTTTATTTAAAAAAAGGCATTTTAAATTAAGTTTTAAATGTAATTATTAGATTATTTTGAAGTTTATGTTATAATGTTGTTTTCAAGTAAAAAAAAGGATTAAATTCAACGTTATAGCATAAAATTGTTAAGAATACAATAATACACACACATTTCGAATTCTTTGGGCTCTAAAATGCGCTGTTGTTTTAAGAGATATTAAAAAACGCCTGTAACAAATTCGATGCATATTTTTATAGAGAATATGGACATGTAATTATTTTTTTGTACTCCTAATGGTTGTTTCCCAAATCTGGAAAACGCAGTTTTTTTTTAAACGCCCTGTATATCCTTAAATTTGCTATTTATTCCTTATTTATTGCAGTATCAAAGAAAAGTAAATTTTTGTGGCTATGGCCTAGTAGTGAATTATTAATAACATATATAAAAATTTTACTAGTTTCATATTTTTTTTAAAAACAATGACAATTTGAAGAATTTAATAAGGGTGGTTTAGGTGCTTGATTGGAACGGATATATAAAGAATTGGAACTTACAAATGATTTTTATGTTCTCTAATGAAGTGAAACTCGTAGCGGGCTAAAAAAAAACATTTCCTAGTCCCGTCCTACTGGATGGAGGAGCTGACCAATAAATGAGTCCCATGTTACCAAGCTCAAATGACATTTTATCCCCTGGCATAATATTCACGTATATTCCACATATATTTATTATAATCTAAGTGTCGCTACTCTGATAATGAAAATGCAACGGCATAAAAACGTACTATTTATAATTTTTTAAAATACAATTATACAATAAATACCCTTATAATCATAATTCTAATCAATTTTAAAAATTTTAGATAAATTCTTTAAAAATTGAAAACTTTAAAAGATGAGAAATGAAAAGTTTCCTAAAGTATAACTCCATGCATTTATTCAAATAAATAACAATATTTCCAGAATGGCTTAGAAACCAATTAATATCCACTGCACTGGGTTAGAATAGAACTGATTATCGGCCATACTGAAAAATCATGTGGAGCATCGTATTACAGACAATTTTCCACGAATATAAAAACAAAATCATAACATTAATATTCGTGAAAAAGTGTTTGTTATACAATGCTATACATGATTTTTAAGCTGATAACGGTTCAAATCCAGAAAATATTAATCGGTTTCGAACCCACACTGGAATTTATAATAACTGCAAGGATGACCAACATCCATAAAAGCGAAGCTCTGAAACGGTAGGACAAACTAACATTTATACTTGTAGTGTGTCAGAACTGAAAAATCAGAACATAAATGTATAAATGTCGAATCAAAATTTTAATTAAATTTGTTGAAACTGCAGAAATACAGGATAATGTTTAAGGACATACTTACGTTTTCAGGACTTAATTATGGAGATGCTTTGCTTATAACATTGTACTTTGTTGGCCTAGGAATCAGTATTCCAAAAATCAAAACAATCGGATGATTTTATCACATACAAATTTGTTGTTAAAAAAGTTAAAAAATCAATATATTTAAAATAGACATATGGACATTCTAGTAACGATTAAAGAGTTGCTACGATTTCTTAATCGTACCTAAATACTACAGGAATCATCATGCAAAGTTTGAAATCAATAGGTCAATTTTAACATGCCTAAATTAACGAAAAAAGCTATCCGTTACAGACGTACGGACGGACCCTAATTATAGAAAAGCTTCGCTTTTAAAAATCACCACCATTGCATTTTAATAAAGAAATAACAAAGATAAAAGGACATCCAAATGAGGAAACCTAATCATATATAGAAACAACGTTGACGAAGCCCGCTACTTCGTTTTCTTTCCATAATCCAATATCTTTACCCTTTGATTTGGAGGGGGGGGGGGGGGGGGGGGCTAGCATTCACGCAAAGATTTTAAAACTTTAATGAAACTCTACTTTTTTTTTACTACCTAATAGAAATATCCCTTTTCATAATTCCATAAAATGATATTAAAAGATTAAAAGTTTCAAGAAAGGATTGATAAGGAAAATATTTCATATTTTCTTTAAATTAAAGTTTGGAAAAATTATAAAAAGATTATTTGACGAAGACTAAACTAACTTACAAAATAAAATGGATATAGAACATACGTGGATATATTGACAGGGGAAAATTAGTTTTCAATTTTGCTTGCTAATATGGACCTTATTTGTTGGTCACTTCATTCATACAGTAAGAGGGGAGGGGATGGGGTTAAGGGGGTGGACGGGGTTATTGTTATTTTAGCCAACTGCGATCATCACTTTATCAGAATACATAAAAATCTGGTGCAACATCCAAGTAATAATATATCCATTCAAAATAACAAGGATGACAACATTCATCAAAGCAAAGTTCAACAAACAGACGGACAAACGAACATTAGCAAGCATTAAAATAAACAATAAAAAAAATTAATTTCTAAATGTACTTTATTTTACAAAAATAGTTGGATAATATTTTGTTATATTTATATCACATTACATTTAAATAATACATATTTTACAACACATTTAAGGAATTTAATACTTTTTAATTTTAAGTTTAATTTAATGGAATCACCGCTTTAAATGTTCTTACGTCGCGTCGTCTGTCTGATAATAGTCACATATGTAAACCTCCCCAAATGATGATATACTAAGTTTTCCCTTCTGTTGTTACAAATTATTGGTTTAAAATGTTTGGACACTGCTAGTATAGAACCAATATTTTTAATAGAGAGGAACCCAAAGTTTTCAAGTCAACAAATAAAATATCATGATTTTAGTAATTTAGTGTAATTTATAGTCCAATGTCCCCTCCCTCCCAACACATTTGGCAAAAGCACAGCTCTAGAGCTTGTCAGGATGGTCTTTAATTTGTTGCATGAGCGCTGACAATAAGGCAGGAGTAGTCAGTATGATGTCAGCTGTGCACAGCTCTAGAACTTGTCAGGATGGTCTTTGATTTGCTGCATGAGGGCTGACAGTATGGCAGGAGTGGTCAGCATGTAATCAGCTGTGCACCGCTCTAGAACTTGTCAGGATGGTCGTTAATTTGTTGCATGAGGGCTGACAATATGGCAGGAGTAGTCAGTATGATGTCAGCTGTGCACAGCTCTAGAACTTGTCAGGATGGTCTTTGATTTGCTGCATGAGGGCTGACAGTATGGCAGGAGTGGTCAGCATGTAATCAGCTGTGCACCGCTCTAGAACTTGTCAGGATGGTCTTTAATTTGTTGTATGAGGGCTGACAGTATGGCAGGAGTTGTCAGTATGTTATCAGCTGTGCACAGCTCTAGAACTTGTCAGGATGGTCTTTAATTTGCTGCATGAGGGCTGACAGTATGGCAGGAGTGGTCAGCATGTCGTCAGCTGTGCACAGCTCTAGAACTTGTCAGGGTGGTCTTTAATTTGTTGCATGAGGGCTGACAGTATGGCAGGAGGAGTTGTCAGCATGATGTCAGCTGTGCACAGCTCTAGAACTTGTCAGGGTGGTCTTTAATTTGTTGCATGAGGGCTGACAGTATGGCAGGAGGAGTTGTCAGCATGATGTCAGCTGTGCACAGCACTAGAACTTGTCAGGATGGTCTTTAATTTGCTGCATGAGGGCTGACAGTATGGCAGGAGTGGTCAGCATGTCGTCAGCTGTGCTGAAACTTACCCATACCTATAAAATTAAAAGATACATATATAAATAGATGCATGGATAGATAGATTAGAATAAAGAAAAAATAGTCCAGTATTATTTGAATTTTAGAGCTTTATTATTGAGACTACCTAATCAACATAGGAATCTCTTCTTTAAATATAAAATCTAGTTGTAACCAACAAATGAATTAATTCAAAAAAAATATTTGTAAAGATTTCGTGATTTTGTGAGGAAACACACTATAGTAAAGACGACCTATTTATCTGCCCTCCAAATACTATTTTAGATTTATTTCTCTTGTTGGCTATAACTTATTTCTGTATCAAATCAATTGGATCAAAGTTCGGTCGCTGCCAGTTTTACCAACAAATTTAGATTTAATAGAAGACTAAACAATCTTTTCTGTCCAGAAGTCCACAATGTTTTAAACTGATAGATCAACTCTAATACGCCCAAACAAATAACAAACTGATATCATACCTGTTTCTTTAGCCTGTGAGATAGTTTTTCAGAAAGATCTCTGGATTGATCTCCCCCTCCAAATATACTAAAACATAAAATATTTGATGTGGGACACCGGTCATATTCAAAATTAAGACACTTACATGAGACAAAGACAATTATTATTTAGATACCGAATTATAAATAAAACGCTGCCGAATGTAAATTGAGTCTGTATTTGAAAAATATGTTATCTTTAAGCTTACAAACCGCAGCCGTTTTAAAATCACATAGTTGAAATAATTCGCATCCTAAAAATATTCGGTTGCCAAACCGCTATTTGCTAAAATGTATAGCTAAAAAAAAATTACCAAGTGGCGGCTGCGCTACTGTTTCCAGACAGGCCAGGAATACCTACAGACAGGTTGTCCAACCTTCCATCAGCTTCGCCTGAAGGTTAGATTAGTCAATTAATATTAGGTGTTAATAGGAGTTAAATGGATTATGTTTGGCTGCTGGCTAACAGTCATGTGGGTAGATGGTTCGAGTCTATCAATATGCTGTGATGCTTTAAATCCCCTTTTGCCATATGATTCATTAAGGTATATTAAAGAAGGACACCTGACCTATTTAGGCAATGGTTAGGTAATAATGAGACAATAATACGACTCTAAAGAGGAATTATCCAAAATTACACTAGTAACTAAAGCTTTATAACCAAGTTGTCTTATACAATGGCTCAACAACTTTTATTGAATTTGATTGGTAGATTGAAAGCTAGAAGTGTCCAAACTTTTCAACTAATAGTTTAATCTATAGAAGGGATGTATATAAATTTATCGTCCAGTTTCTTAGCCCTTAAGGTCACCAAAGTCAACACAACAATTGATAGATAAATAGTAAAACACAATTTTTTTGTATTTATTTTCAAAATTACGAGAGAAGAAAAGAGATAATCTGTACGTAGGTACTTATTTCTAGATTAAAAGAAATTCAATAAAATTAAGAAGACTGATTTTAAGCTTACCTATCCAAATGTAGACTTGTCCACTTAATTGTAGAACCTAAACATACAATAAAAATATATTTAAACTTCGATTATTCCTCAATTTGGATTTATTTGTAGCAGGTAGTAATGTGTTTAATTTAAATAATTTTCAAAGTATTTTCTCGTATTCATTCGCATCCGGTGGATAGGAACCGGTTCTCATCCATAAAAATGTACAATCATAAGATTAAAACCAGTTTTTTTAGCCGGTGCCTTCGGCACCTCGGGGCTAAAAAAACTAGTTTTAATCTTATATTTGTACATTCTATATCCGCGGAAAGCTGTTTATAATACGATGCCAGAAATAACTATTCTTTTATTTCACATTTATCCTAAACAAAATTACCCCTATATTGTGGATTAAAATTAGTGGACACTCGACTCTAAAAACAAACGAATCAAAATTCCAAAAAGAAGTACCTAAGTATGTTAAGATGACGTTTAAGAAAACTTTATTATTATATTTGGCTAACACCGGATATCCGGCCCAACCCTAGTTATTATAAAACTTTGTGTTCGCTCCTTCCCTGGATAATATCCCTGCCTCCTATTATAGTAGTTATGGGCCCGTTACATTTGAATGATTGATTGATTAGCCATAGTTTCTTAGGGTTTGGGACTAAGTAGTCATGGAATAGGTTGAGACACTTTTGTCTAACCATTAGGGCTATCAAACTCCACGTTCAAGCACATTACGACTTGACCCGCTGTCTCATGAGAGCTACTCATTATTACCTCACCCTCGCCGGGTATGGCAGGTGTCCCAAATTAAGTCACCGTAATAAATGACGCTCTCCGCAGAGGAGCTTGGGATAAGGGTAGTTCTGATATCATGTACGTGACTATTGAGTATCCAAACTTATTCAATAGTCCCCTTCTAACAAAACCAGGGCCGGGGAAGTTGCATGATTATTATTGCGAATGAGAAATTCGAGTCAACACACGGAGAATTGAACTCGAACTCTCACCACCGTAGCTCAGTGTGTTACCACTGAGCCACGGCGCCCCTTGCCCGTTATCTTCATAATGAGCTGCTACCCCCTCAAAACACTTTTTCCTACCTGAAAGAGAATATTCTTATCAATAATCTGGGTGGTGAAAGAATAGTTTCCCAGGGAACATGGAACATCCTCCGTAGGCACAGGCATTGTCAATAAATCTGAAAAGAAACATTTTTCAACCATAAAATCGATATATTATTACTTGGAGGTTGCGTCAGATTTTCATGTACTCTTATAGTCGAGGGTCGCAGTTGCAAATAAAAATAAAGTTACCCCCCATCCACCGCCTTTACCCAATCCCCTTCTACTAGCTGAACAAACTGACCAATAAATGAGGTTCATAATATCAAGCTAACTGACGACAAGTTATCCCCTGTCAATATATCCACATATATCCTAAATCCATTAAAAATAAATACATCTTTTAACCAAAAACTACTTTTTTCATGAAAAAAATGTATTTACGTAAAAAAAAACAAGATATTTAACAATTAATTTACATAGGTAGTATATGAGATTTACTAAATTAGGTTAATAGCAGTTTTTTTATTATTTTGAAAAAGTGGACGTTTCATGAGATATTTCATACGAATATACAAACACAAACCAAGTATAATACAACATTTAATAAGTCACCACTCATGAAAGATCTACTTTTACCTTTTTTTAGCACAAATTATCAGTTTTAGATTTTATATCTATTCTTTCAATTAATATACGAAATAATTTTAAATATAAAAATGTTTTTTTTGATGATTTACAGAATGAATTTTTACTTAGATAATTTCTTTTTAATATTAATTAATATGAAATATGAAGTTGATTTTATAAAAAAAAGTAATTTTGTAATAGGGTTAATTATAATATTTTCAAATTATAAAATAATAACAAGAATAATAATGTCTGACGGCAGCTCAGCGATAACAAGCTAATAACATATATTGGATGATTAGACATTAAAGTAAAAGAATAGAGGGGTCATGAGCTTTATGTAACTCACCCCACGGGGCAGGGGCCTTGTCCCGATTTTGCATTGGGTCTAAAATATCAGCCAATAGCGTGAGAGATATAAACAAACACAAAAAAAACAATTTGCTAGCAGACGAATAGGGTCTCTGCCACTTGGGGCAGGTAGTTGTCTGGATTCTACATTCATTGAATATACAAATTTGGCTTATTTAATATAATTGAAATTTTTAAAATCCGTACACAAACAAGATGCAGTCATTTTACTTAACTGCTTGCTGACGGTCAGCTAACATGGGTCAGAATTGCACTTAAACGTACGTATAATTGATAATTAATAGAGTAGCTTCACTACAAAAAAAAACATTTCAAAGATAATTACGAAAATTCAGAACATAATTGAATAGAAGCATTTAATTTCTAAAATGCAAAAACGTAAAATATTATTTTATACATTTTTATAATATTTGACCAGCAACATAAATATAAAAAATATTTTTCATAGATTTTTTCATCCAGATTCGAACATTAGGAACTTTATTTGTATGATGCTAGAATTTTTAACTTTTTTGTCTTGAAAAAACTATTGATGAAAAGCTGAAGTCTTTTTTCGCTTCTTAATGATTATTCTATTTTATTAATTTTTTAAATGTTTCTTAATTCATATATTTACACTATACACACAATATTAAACATTTTTTTAATGTTTTAAATGGCACAACATATTTTAGTAAAAAGCATATTTTGAGAATAATATAATTAAAGAATTAGTTAATTATTACGAACATTTTGATTTTTCTTGATCTTAATATGTAGGCAACTTAAAAAACAACCAATTTTTTGTATTTTTTCCAGGGCTCGGCATCCGAGCGTAATCCTCAGTGAAATTGTTATTAAAAAAAATTCAACTGGATGCACAAACCTGTTCCTAACCAGACAATCCATCTTTTCGAAAAGTTTTATTTTTCACACAAGCGGATTTAAATTTAAGGCTTATGAATATGCACGACTGAGGCGCGGCTGCCGAGCCCCGATTCTTTCTAAGAGCAAACATAAATGTTTAAAAATGAGCTACTATACATTAGTAAATGCCCTCTCTTATAGAAATATTCATATTGTTATGGCAATTAAGTAAAAAATACAACTTTAGTAACATAATGTAAATGTCAAAGTTTGAAAAAAGATCAAATACATTTTCAAATAAAGATTTTTGTAAAATTCATTAATTAAACTTTTAATAAACCAAAATTGTTATAAAAAACTTTTTCAAATCAGAAGATAAAAGGAAACAAGAATTTGGAGGTTAAAAATATTGGTATGATCTCAAAAACTGCAAGCAATCACCACATTAAAAGTAGACTTAATAGTTAAGAAAACTAGAGAACTATATCAAAAAGTTTAGTTTTATCTATAGACGGAGAAAAAGAAAATTAATTGCACATCTATATACTCAAATCCTGGATTTAGTAAAAATCAGCGGAAAAAGCCATTTTTTTGCCCTATCTTTGAGATTATATGAATGAGATGTTAAGGTTTGATAATCTGATGAGAAATTTTTTCATTAACAGTCCCTTTAAGATACCAAAGAGAGATATTTAATGGGCGAATTATTTATTGTCCATTGTCGTCTACCTCGCTTTTGAATGGGATGTAATATGTGTTTCACTTGACGTTTAAGAGATTTTACCAACCAAAAAAAACAGAAATTAAACTCTAGAATAATTGTAACCAAGAGGGGTCTTCTCGCGTCATCCACTGAGCTTGGAGTTTGATGAAGACTTGCTGGATTTGCTGCTATCCTCTCCCCCGTTGCCAGCCCTGTTCTGCTTGAACCTGTTCGCTAGCTTAGGCTCCGTTCCAAAATATCTGAAATAATAATAGATTATAAATATGTGATATTCAGGGATTTAAAGGGATAAGACAATGAAGTATATTTTGATTGTAAACCCATAACAAACTGGCAATTTCTTAATTAGAATTATTCGTGGATAAATTTGGGCTTTGCTAGTATGTACAAGCCAATCATTTTAAGGCAGAAGTGGATTTTGCCATACTGGTTTTAATTTCATTAACGAGACAAAAGCTTCAAACAATTTTACTTGTTATAAAATCAAATATTTAATAATCTTACGGAACAATTTTACACAAAAATTATTATAACTAAACTAATTTATATTTAATTAAAAAGAATGATTGGTTTAATAATAGAACAAGGATAAGTTAATTCATAAGCAGTAAGAAGCAACAAGCTAGTAAAAATAAATTAAATTGTAAACAAAAGAAATTACTTGGTTATAACTGGTTAAAAGTAGGGTTGGGCCGGATATCCGGCCATTTTCAATATCCGGCCGGATACCGGATATTGAAACTATCCGGCCGGGTATCCGGCTCTATAATTTTTATACTTTACACCAAAAATCTCTGCTTTTTAAAATTTTAAATGGCTATAATTTTCTTATTATTGAAGCTAGAAGAACATTTTTCCTGAACAAGTTTAACTTTATGTAAATTTATATAAGATTTCTGAAGAAATTTTTTTTTGCTACATTAGTATCTGGTAATTTGGCCGGTTATCCGGCCGTATATCCGGTAATTTGGCCGGATAACCGGATATTTGCCGGATATCCGGCGTTAGCCGGATATCCGGCCGGTTACCGGATATCCGGCGTTTGAAATCAGCCGGATATCCGGTATCCGGCCAAAAAAGTATCCGGCCCAACCCTAGTTAAAAGTAATAACCAGGGATCTTAAGGAATAAGACAATGGATGATAATTTGATATACATCCCCAATAATGAAAACAAAATAAACCTCTGCTGCAAATTAAAACTATAAGTTGAAATGTTTGGAAAACTATGGAAGTTGGAACCAACCAATCAAAATTCAATAAAGTACCAAAAATTCGAGCCAACGAATAAGATAACGTGTCTATAAAACTTTGGGTACCAGTATAATTTACAGTCAAGTAAGTGTCCCCATCCTTCGATTTCTAAGTAATGGCCAATTATTGAACTTGTTTGAATATATTGTTGAGTTTGTTATCTTTAAGTGACTTTAGAATGCTAAAAACTGTACCTACTTTACGACCTTTCTAGGTCGTACAGACGAACATACGACCACTCCTTATTTCGAGAGTAGCTACGCTACTCGTCATGTAGGTTCCTGGTAACAATAAAATAAAAGGATATGAAATAATATCTTCTTTTGCTCTTACTAGAAAAAATCGTCATTGTTGTTTTTGAATGGATATAGAATATATGGGACGGTATGACTGGGAAAATTGTCGTCAATTCGTTCATCCAGTAGTAGGTGAGGGGATGGAGTAAAGGGGGTGAATAGGGGGAGGGGGATCGTTATTGTAGCCAACAACAAGTTTCACTGTATCAGAGTACATGATAATCTGGTGTAAGATCCATTTATAATAAATTCATTTGTTTGATGACTAGGGGTTATCTAATTTTTTGTTTAATGTATTTTTAGTTTTGTTAATATAAAACGAGATATTGAATCGACCTCAGATTCAATATCTGAATATATTAGGTTATATTAATAGGATGATTAATAAACATTAGAAGAAAAAAACTGATTGTATTGAATTGTAAATTAGCTGTGCAACTTAAGAACATAATTACATAATGTACTTTATTTGATTTATTAACAAAATGTTACTTTTTGATATCACAAACATTTTAAAGTGGAAAATTTTCGTCTACATGTAATAAAGTATTAATTTATGAGACTTTCAATATTTAGAGGTTCCAATTAATGTATTTTAGACTTAAACAAAGTGTTTGGTAATATGCAAACGGCACTTACTTATCAGAATTATCTATCGATCTCGGAGGTTATAAGATCAAAAGATACATTTTTTCCAGCGATTTCTTTTGGGAGGGTGTTGTTAACTTCCCCAAAATAGTTATAAACCTTGCCGGGACCTATATCCTTTCACTTAAGGATAGGATTATTTTTTAGTATGGCTCAGAACTGGTTTTATTCTAGCGGAAATCAATCGGATGAATATCATTACTTGGATCTTAAACCAGATTTTCATGTTCTCTTATAAAGTGAAACTTGCAGCGGGCTAAAAAAACGACTTCCTCCTTCCACCCCATTTACATAATTCCCTCCCTTCCTTCTTGATGAACGAACTGACCAATAATATTATCAAGCTTAATTTACAACAATTTTTCCCCTGTCATAATATCCACGTATATTCTACATCCATTCATACTTGAATAATGCCTACCTGTCACCGAAGTTTCCAATGCCTGGCAGGACGTGGAACCTCTCATTGATCTCGGCATCTATGGCGCTGGTCACAATCTTTACGTTGGGGAACGCGTAGGCGATCGTGTGTACACCTGAACAGAAAGAAAATGTCATATTCAGTGATTTATTGAAAAAATTCAAATTATGTCATATGGTTTTAGGACAAACGCAGAAGTGACAAACGTCGAAGTGAACAAACTATTATATTATTAGGTTAAATAAGTATTTCGGGTATTGTCCCTTTCGTGGCAACGCCTCTTAAGGGGCGTTTCGTCGTATTTTCACATTAGTTTTTGTAGGTTATTTTAGGTTAGGTTAGGTTGGGTTAGGTGATTGCCCCGCAGGGTCAGACAATTGGATCTGCAGGGTTAGAGCCCCCCTCATGTGCTAGAAATAAGGGTAAAGCTACTGTAAAAATACGACGAAACGCCCCTTAAGAAACGTTGCCACAAAAAGGACTATACCATGTATTTCTATTAAGGTTAGGATAGGTTAAGATATGAATATAGAAATAAAGCATTTGAAAATCCTTTATAAGATGGTTTAAAATAAGTTAGATTAAGTTAAGTTTCCACTCCGACGTTTATCGTAAGACCTGTTTAAAAGTTTCTTTAGTCAAAAACAACAAAAAATTTCCAGTTTGGTATACTCGATTATTAGATTACTATATAAATCTCCCAAAATAAATTATTCCGTAAGGAAAATAATTAAATTCTAAGTTAAGAATCCTTGCAATCAACAAGAAAGCTAAAAATATTCCTTTTATGATAAAAAAGTCAATAATCCTTTATTCTTTATAAAAATAGAATATAATAGGCATTTTTTAAATATTTTAAATAAAAAAAGGACAAAATGGTTGTCAAAAGAGTTTTATTGAATAATGAATTTCTATTTTTGACTAAACAAGAATAGATTTTCCATTCAACAAGCTGATAAAAAGAACAGTCAACTGTAATACAGTTGAAACATGGAAATCATAGAATAATTTCCATTAAAAAATTAAGACAATGGATGTAGAATAAACGTGGATATTATTACAGGGGAAAATTGTCGTCAATTTTGGTTGTTATTTCCTGCGTCACTTAGGGGTCAGTTTTTTCATTCAGAAAGAGGGGGGAAGGGGATAAAGGGATCATTATTTTAGCCCGCTACAAGTTTCACTTTAATAAAGTACATGATAGTCTGGTGTAAGATCCAAGTAATGATAAATACATTATTAAGACTAAAACACAAGTCTTTTTGAAAACAGCTAGGTAAATAGACTGTAATTATCAAACTGAAAAGACGATCATTTGAACGGACAGACGTACGTACATATCAAGGCTAAAGAGTAGCTGCGCCTCCTAAACTGCTTTGTTGACCACTGCTGAGTGTTGAATTGAATTAATAAAATTGATGATAGAGCTTTCACAGTAATCCTAGTTTAATAACAAGGACAATAATGATGCAAATGGAGTAGAGCTATGACAGGTTGAGCTGACCCTGGTGCTAGCATACAAAAGTGTCTCGTCCTACTCCATGATCACTTAGGTCCAAACACTAAGAAACTATTGCTACACACACACACAAAGCTTTGACAGGTAAAATAAAAGGAAAATTAGGTAATTTTAAGGGAAAGGACAATGTAAGTAACACTATTTTATTTGGCTAATGAACGATGGAATATGTTTATAAAACTTTAAATGCTAGTATAATTTACAGTTCAATGTCATCTTTTTCCCTTAGAGATAAACAGTCAGCTGAGAATAGAAAAGAGAAGAAAAAAAATAAATCTTGGTTTAAATGTATAGAGATACCTAAAAGATGAATTATTGAGAGAAAAAAAGATAGAAAGAAGAAAAGAGAATAAAAAAGAATTAAGAAATAGAAAATGTGAAAGAAGAAAAAGTGAATTAAAAGAAGGAGAGAGAACATTTGAGATGAAACAGAAAATGAGAGGCAGTATAACTTATAAAGATACCACGCATCAAAAATAGCTGACTCAAACTAAATTTAATTTTAAAATTTTATTATTTATAAAATAAAATATTAGAACACAAGATCTTTTTTCAATGTGAAAGAGATCAGGAAAATGTTATATAAGAATATTGTCACCTACTGAGGGACTCCTTTGGGTTTAACAAAACTGGTTTTAATCCTATAATTTTTTATTCTAATATCCGCGGAAAGCTGTTTATAATACGATGCGATAAACAACTAATTTGAATCTTAGGCCTGAACACATCGAAAAAGTACATAATTAAAGTCCCTTTTCCCACCATACAACCCCCCCCCCCCCCCTCATTTACTATACACTGCACTAATGTGATAATAATTTCTTAATTACTACCGTCTTTTATCTAAGTAGTTGTAAAAATGTTATTGCTGCGCTACCTATGAACAAACTTGTCCTTTGTTAAAGTCTAAAATATATGATTTTTTTTGTACAATATGATTTCTTTTTAATATTTTCACCATTTTATAAGATTTAAAATATTCTCCTTTGTTAAATCCAAAAATATTTTTACTTTAAAAAAAAACTATTCATAGTAGCTAAAGTACTAGGTATATCAGTGTTTGTGACTGTCTGTCCATATGTCTGTACAATAACTTCCAATCACTGCACTTCCCTTAACTTCCCATCACTGAACTTACCTTAACTTCCCATCACTGAACTTTTCTTAACTTCCCATCACTGCACTAACCTTAACTTCCAATTACTGCACATATCTTAATTTCCCCATCACTGCACTTTTCTTAACTTCCTATCGCTGCACTTCCCATCACTGTACTTCCCTTTATTGTCCATCACTGCACTTTTCATAACTTCCAATCACTACACTTTTCTTAACTTCCCATCACTGAACTTTTCTTAACTTCCCATCACTGAACTTTTCTTAACTTTCCATCACTGAACTTTTCTTAACTTCCCATCACTGCATATCTCTTAACTTCCTATCACTGCACTTTCCTTAATTTTCAATCACTGCACTTTCCTAGACTACCTATCGCTGCAATTTCCTAAACTTACCATCAAGGCACTTCCCTTAACTTCCCATCACTGCACTTCCCTTAACTAATTCCTGCCCCTATATAACCCCTCCCTATCACCTACCCCTCAATATATTTGATTGTCCGAGTGTGTCCTATAAAATCTCTGTAACAGTATAAAAAACATTTTTAGATCAAATTCCAAATTCTCACCTGATTCTGCCATGAGAAGAGAGACCAGAATGATGTCCTCTTCCTTGACCTCGTGGTCCAACAGGACACGGATGGCCATCATGGCGGCTGCTCCGGTAGCCACGGTCGCATCCATCAGGATTACCTAAACAATCATACCATGTGTCATAACGAAGAAATTAAAAATATACCTAATTGATCTCCGAACTTTACAAATAAAATGAACAAATCAACAGGGGTGACACATGTCTTTGGTTGTAGTTTACTAATATTTCAACTACTGCCTATATCTAAGCATTGGTTGACAGATATTAGGCTGTTTGTTTTATACCCAGCCGTCACCCCCCCCCCCCCCCCCTCTCACGTCCTCAAGGATTTTCTAGCTTGTAATATAATCCAATATATATTCTACAGAATCTTTAGACTAGGGCAAAGAAGTTTGGAGTTTAAGCTTCCATGAGTCCTAATTTACTGAAGATAATCGCCCCCCCCCCCCCCTCCCTAAAATGGGGTTTTGACCGCTTACCTTATAATCCTTGATTTCCTTGGGTAACCTAAGGTAATGCAGCTCAGGTTCTCCAGAATCCCAGTTGGTTTGAATCAAGATCTTACTTTATAATCCTTGATTTCCTTGGGTAACCTAAGGTGATGCAGCTCAGGCTCTTCAGAATCCCAGTTGGTTTGAATCAAGATCTTACCTTATAATCCTTGATTTCCTTGGGTAACCTAAGGTAATGCAGCTCAGGCTCTCCAGAATCCCAGTTAGTTTGAATCAAGATCTTGCCAATTCTGAATTCATGGTTACCATTTTATTTTTTTAAAGACTTTTGAAGAAAAACATCAACTCAAGATTGTCAAATTGTGATATCCTAAATATATACGATTTTTTTTGTCCAAAGATCAATATCTCAATAATTTAAAAACTATTCTGGTTCTCTATTTTAGATAAGCTTCACATAGATCTCGTGTTGGTTTTAGGCTATTTTATTTTCAGATCTAAGTCTTGGAATAGTTTTAAGCTATTTTTCTAGCCTCTAGATGCCAGAGAGCGAGAGAACCATCAACTGAAGGAAAACTATTTTGTCTCAAGCTTTTTCACCAGTAAAAACTAAATATGTTTTTTAGATGATCAAATTTGACTGGCAGTAAAATAAGAAACAAAATTGTTCTTAATAAACTATAGAGCACAAAATTATTTCAGTGGTTACCGAGATCTTAAGGGACAGACAGACGGACAGACATCAAGCTACTTTGTATTATAGATAAATTATAGAGTACATAAACTTTGAAATAAATTGGAGCCATTCCTGATATCTTTACAGACATCTGATAGTGCCTGTTCCATAGTTTCCCCAGCACGGAGGATGCTCACCCCACATATACGCTGCACTGAACATTTCTTTCCTTCATATTTAATACCCTAAATAGAATAAACAATTCAAATATTTTATTACTAGGGTTGGCAATCCGTATCCGAATCCGGGATCCGCCCAATTTTTATTCGATTTTGGAATCCGAATCCGGAATCCGTTTTTAATAGCGGTTTCGGATTCTTAATTGGTAGGCTAAAATTAGCGTCTTGAGTGTTTTCTTTCAACTTCCGCTTTTTGAAGGCAAAGATTATCATAATTATATATAAAATTTGGTTCAATTCTCGGAAGTGAATTATAGAGAACACCAAGAACATTAATTATTAGGACATATGTAGCACTTAATTTTTTTTTAAAATCTTTTAAAATATTGCTAGAATTCGGAATCCGAATCCGGAATCCGCTTTTTTTGGCGGATTCTTGTAAGAATCCGAATCCGGTCCAAATATTTGACGGAATGCCATCCCTATTTATTATACAAGTAGGTAAAGTCTAACAAAAGATAAATCAATGTTTATCACAATCAGTCTCTCTTATTTTTTCAATGACAATGTCAATTGATTTTTCTTTTATTGTTATGTGAGAAGTATGGAAAAAACTGTACTCTTTGCAATATAATACAAAGAGTACCTACATATAAATATTCATTTGTATTGCATTTTATTCATAAAAAGGATAAACCTTACTCTTTGTAATAACATACAAAGAGTGCAAATAAATACTTCCTCTGTAGTGTATCTTATGTGTATGTCTCATACCGGGGTAAACATTAACTAAACTCTTTCCAAAATTATACAAAGAGTGCAAAACAGTATTTCACCTGTGGTGTATCTACTGTGTACGTCTCGTACGGGAGTAAGGATAAACTGTACTCTATCACAATTCGGATCAACCTAAAAAGTAAATTTAGGGGTTTATAACTTTTACAAAAATATTTTTCTTGATACTCCGCCCCCCTTTAACAAAATCTTAAATTTCTAGCTTCTGCGAGCCCTCTAAAAGTGAGTTACTTAACCAAATCTTACCATAATAGCAAAATAAAACTTCTACCTTTTAGCATAGAAAATGAACTTAAACCAGATTTTGCTATAATAGTAAAATAGTTATCCTACCTTTTAGCATAGAAAATGAACTCATCTCTTGGTGTGTCCTTATTTCTTACATAGGTGTGTAAGCCCTGCAAAATAAATATTTTATGTATTAAACTGAGAGGTTTTGTTTGCCTACGATTTTAATAAAAAGATATGAAAGCCTCGATTTTGATTATTAAGAGCTTATTACTGTTCGCTATTTATTCAACATCTGATGGCTAAATTAGATTTAGTGGGACTCTATTTGTGTATTTTAGACTACACCAAAGTGTTTGTTTGATTGCTAAAAATGTTTTCAAAAGCGGCAAAATTAAAACAGATTCTTATATAAAAGGCATTTAAAACAATTAATCTTTGGCTATCTTATTATATAAACTAACAAGGTTTTTTTTTAATGTCTTTATCTTAAAATTTCGAAAATAACCGAACCGATTGAGTTCTCTATTTTAGGAAAACTTTAAATAGATCCCTGGCTAGTTTAGGGCTTTTAAATTTTTAGATTTATGTCACGGAAAAGTTTTATGCTATTTTCATGGTCATGAAAAGGTGATTAATTGTTACCTGTATTTGTGGCGTTGTTGGCAACACTTTCAGAGTTCCTGGCAACGCATTTCCGTTTCCGTTGCCAACCTCGGCAAGCTTAGACCTTTACAGATAAAACATGTAAAAGGGAGGGATGTTTTGACACATTTGCGTAAACAGTGAGTATAGGCTTTGTCTTTGGACTGAGAGGATAGGTTATTAGGGAAAAAATCATTCTTATATGATAAATTTTCCCAAGTTTTAAGATTTTTTGGATAGGCCTCAAGGTTCAGGAGCTGCAGGCCTCAAGGTGGTCTCTGGTCAGGTAAAAACCCAAATCAAACTTTTTTTTCGAAGAGTTAAAGGTCAATTTAAATAACAAAATATGCATATTTTAAAATATTATTTACATATTTAAACAAAAAAGATGCATATTTTGTTTAATAAGTTGACATCTATCTCTTTTTAAAAAAAATATTTTTATTTTTACCCGTCCAGAGAGCAACTGGAGGCCTACAGCTCCTGAACCTGGAGGCAAGCTGCTCCTGAACCTGGAGTCCTATCCAAAAAATCTTAAAACTTGGGAAAATTTATCATATAAGAATGATTTTATCAAAAACCCATCCTCTCAATCAAAAGATAAAGCCTATACTCACTGTTTACGCAAATGTGTCAAAACTTCCCCCCCTCTTATTTTCCCGTATTGCTTTGAAACCGATCAATATCCGGTGAAATAGAACCTGTTCTCAGCCATACGGAAAAATTAAGTCTTACATCGTATTATATCCAATTTATTACGAATATATAAATGTTCATTCATAAGATTAAATCTAGTTTTTTTTAGCTCGTGCCTTCGGCATCTCAGAGCTGAAAAACTGGTTTTAATCTTATAATTGTACATTTTAAATCTGCGGAAAACTGTTTACAATACGATGCAATGAATTACTTTTATAAAACTAATAAGATTTTATAAATAATTTAATATATAGAATAGTTGTACTTTTTATCTGATCTTTAATATCTCAGAGTCAAATTACTTTAAAATTGAATGCTAAGTGTACTCAGTAAATTGATCTTATTTTAAAAATTACGCAGTACGTGTTCTGAAATTTGTTCTGTACTCTTATGTTAAGTAATTTTGGTGCGTTCCCTTAAAGTGATTGTTGAGCACTGAAACCCAACCACCCTATTTTGGAATTTAATTAAAAATAAGGAGGGCTTCCGTAGTTTTTATTCCCTTTACCTAACCCCTTCATAGGACCCTAACCCTGCAAGGCCTTTTCCTGCTGTAATCTAACCATGCGAGGCTACCCAGTATCCAGTACAACCTAACCTTCTCTAAGTAATAAGGAAATACTATCACCCCCCCCCCCTTTTTTTAAATAAGGATGATTGGGGGGGGGGGGGTGATTCAATGCACAACTTTGAAGGAAAAAAGAAAAAGTGAAAATACCTGAGTTTGAAACCCCTGGAGGCCAGCTGAGTTTGTACATGTTGGACGATCAAATTAATAGCAACCTCATTCTCACCTCCCCTTGGCACAATAATATCTGTAGACATCAGACATTTATGAATTTTCATCTTTAAAGTTTGAAAACTACATGGTTTAAAAAAATGATTTGTTCATATTATTTACCTAACCAAAAGCAAAACTGATTGATAAGCAGAAAAAAAAATTTGGCTTATCATTTTACATAACTATATGTGTTGAAAACCATAAACAATGTCTTTCCTGCATGTTGCATTGTTGGGGCAATGTACCGGTCGTACGCAGGTTTCACGTGGTTATTGTATTGTGCCATTACTCCGCCAATATCTCTGCCACGCTGTGTTATATCCCTTTTCAGCCGACGTGCTAACCTAAAATATAGTTTAAATTAATAGGTACTGCCAATAAATATTGCAATGTACCGGTCGTACGCAGGTTTCAAGTGGTTATTCTATTGGGCCAGTACACCGCTAATATATCTAACACGATGTGTTATATCCCTCTTCAGCCGACGTGCTAACCTATAATATATTTATTAGTAGGTAGTTACTGTCAGTACAAAGAATGTGGTAATGTACTGGTCGTACGCATGTTTCACATGGTTATTGTATTGTGCCATAACTCCACCAATATCTCTGGCACGTTGTGTTATATCCCTTTTCAGCCGACGTGCTAACCTATATTGTTATTTGAAATAATTTGTACGGTCAGTAAAAAGAATGGGGCAATGTACTGGTCGTGTACGCAGGTTTCACGTGGTTATTGTATTTTGCCATTACTCCGCCAATATCTCTGCCACGTTGTGTTATATCCCTTTTCAGCCGACGTGCTAACCTATAATATATTTTTTAGTAGTTACTGTCAGACTCAGTACAACGAATGTGGCAATGTACTGGTCGTACGCATGTTTTACGTGGTTATTTAATGTGCCCAATATCTCGTCCACATTATGTTACATCACGTGCTAACCTAAAATATAATTTAAGTACAAAGTATACAGGTACAGCAATGTACTAATCGTACACAGGTTTGCCAAGTTTAATCTACTTTGCTCTCTCCACGTTGTGTTATATCCCTTTTCAGAAGATGTGCTAGCCTATAATATTTTAATTTAAGGGTACTGTTTGTACAAATAATACAGCAACGTACAGATTACTCCGTTTTTCGCCATCACACTGTCAATGTTCCTGCAAACTTTTGGATTACTTTTTTCGTCTACATGAAGTTTTTATAATGTACTGTCCAAAAAAATGGACAGTGTGTACTAGCAGTACACAATTTAAAACAATTTACCTGACATCCGAGTCTGTTTCAACAAAGATCTTCATATCCAGCATATCCCTGGCAATTTGTCATGTGGTCATACAATTTAAAACAACCAATTCAAGACAATTATGACTAGAAATTTTAAAAGCAAAGATAAAAATCTTACTATTTACAACTGATTTATTACATGTATGTATGAAATAAAAAACAACTTTGAAAAGCATAATGTGAACATTTCAAACCAATAATATGGTCGAATTGTTCCTACACTGTGTTACAGTTGGTCCAATAAAGTTATTTTCTAAATTTTTTGTTCATTCTTATGTATTTTTTAACTTGTATACCTAGTAGGTCTAGATCAATATGATCTGAATTAAATTTTATAGGTAATACTTTAAGCATAGAGCTTTAATTGAAAGGAATATGATTTTAAGAAAATTCTATAATCACATTCCTAATTTTCTCGTCATGGAAGGCCAGGATACCCTCGAATACAATGACGTTGGCTCCATACATAGACACTGTCTTCATCTCGCGTCTAGAATTAAAATGTGAATCATACCAGTCTCCAAAGTTTTATATTCACTTTATTTCATTAGTCGGCAAAAAAATCTTTTATTAAAAATCAATAGGTAGGTTGGTTCCAAACTAGTAGTGTCCCAACTTTTCAACCAATAATTTGAACTACAAAAGGAGTAATTTTGTTTATCATCAATGGGCATGTATATCAATTTTTCGTTCATTGTCTTATCTTTTTAATATGATTCCCGGTAAAGCTTAACCTTTTCGGAGAAAGTTTCTAATGTTCACTAAAAACCAAGAAGGGAGGCGAAATGGGGCTTTTTATTATATACTAGTCCCCAAAGTCTTACATTAACATTTTCTAATTTGTTGGCTTAACAAACTTTGGGACTTTCTTTGAATTTTGATTGGTTGGTTCATTTAGTTGAGTGTCCAACCAAACGTTTAAATACTAATTGTAATTTAAATAAGGGGTAAAATCATCATTGGGGAAGTTCATGAAATTATCGGCCATTGTCTTATCCCCAACTTAAATTCTTACTAACCTGTGTGTAACAAAGTTGTAAATTGGCACTTCAACTTTCTTCATTTCTTTCAACCTAAAGATAAAGGAAGTGTCATTAAAGGGCCATACAAATAAAATTATAAATCATCAATTCTCATAAATTTCAAAAGAATTTGGGTTTTTCAAAATAGTAAAAAAATCAATAGGTATTGTGCTAGGTTTCGAACATTTAGCTAAGGAATTTTGTTTAAGATAAATGCAAGAATTCTTACTGTATAAATTCCAAAATTAGAAATTTCATGATAATTATACAATCATAAGACATTTTGTTTTTTATAGCTGGGGCTGTGCTAACATGAATTTATTGTCTATTGTCTTATCCCTTAAAATCCCTGATAAATATAGAACATGCACTCATTACGTGAATAAAAACTTACTTGTTAAGTGTTTGTACGAGTAGATCAAAGTCGAAGGCGTCAGGATGGTCAAAATTATATTCATTGATAGCAGCTTGTTCATGCTGCTTCTCATTTAGCACCTAGATACATAGATAGATAGATACATACATACATACATAGATAGTTTGTTGGATAGTAAGATAGACAGATAGATAGATATCATTATCATTGAAAACAGCTTGTTCATGCTGCTTCTCATTTAGCACCTAGATAGATAGATAGACACATAGATAGATAGTTTGATGGATAGAAAGATAGATATTATATTTATTGACAGCAGCTTGTTCATGCTACTTCTCATTTAGCACCTAGAGAGATAGATAGATATAAAGATTGATGGATAGAAAGATAGATATTATTTTCATTGACAGCAGCTTGTTCATGCTGCTTCTCATTTAGCACAGAAATAGATAGATATATATATATAGATAGTTTGATGGATAGAAAGATAGATAGATAGTTTGATGGATAGAAAGATAGATATTATATTAATTGACAACGGCTTGTTCATGCTGCTTCTCATTTAGCACCTGATAGATAGATAGATAGAAATAGAGTATGATGGATAGAAAGATAGATATTATATTAATTGACAACAGCTTGTTCATGCTGCTTCTCATTTAGCACCTGATAGATAGATAGATAGAAATAGAGTATGATGGATAGAAAGATAGATATTATATTAATTGACAACAGCTTGTTCATGCTGCTTCTCCTTTAGCACCTAGATAGATAGATAGATATTTAGTTTGATTGATAGAAAGATATATATTATATTCATTGACAGCAGCTTGTTCATGCTGTTTCTCACTTAGCACCTAGATAGATACATACACAGATATATTAGATAAGATAGATAGTAAGATAGACAGAAGGACAGACAGATAATATATTTATTCTAATTTAGCACCTAAATAGATAGATATATTAGATACATAGTTTAATGAATACAAATATAGACAAAAATGTAGATAGCTTGTTCATGTTGCTTCTCATTGGAGCACAAACCCTGCGGGGCTACCAAGTGCCCAATATAACCTAGCCAAACGTAATTAACAAGCAAAAGAAAAAATACCCCCCCCCCACCCTTTATCAAAAAATTAGAGGATCTAAAAAAATAATAGGTGTCTATCTCAAATAACAGCCGAGTAAATATAATTTCCACTCAAAAAATTTCCTATGGAAGCCATGTATAAAGAGAAGCTTCGCTACTAAAGAAATCTTTGTATTTATTATAGGTATTAGGAAGCCATTTAAACTAATATTTTGCAACAAAAATGAATATATTTATGAAACAGTGCAGTGCAAAAGCATCAGGCAGAAAGGGAACATTTGGATTTATATTACACTGGTACCCAAAATTTTAAAATAATGTTTTCTTATTCGTTGGCCTAACATCTTTGGGGACTTATTTTTTATTTTGATTGGGTTGATTCATAAGGTTGAGTATACAAACGTTGCGACCAGAACTTGTAATCTACTAAAGTGGAAATTTTGTGTATCATCATTAGGGATGTACATCAATCTTATTGTCTTATCCCTTTAGATCCCTGATAAACAATGAAAGGAACAATTGATCTCGATTAAAAGTTATTGAAACAAAATGTATTTTATGCAAATTAACAACATAATGAAGAAAAGCTATTAGTTTTGACTAGAAGAAAAGTTGAAGGCAAAATATTTTTTCTCGCGATTTCCTTCCTAGCATAAATCTGTTTATAAAATATGATAAAATATTACAGATCTTAATATCATCTTTGATCTTAAACTAATTCAACTTTTGCAAAATTTAACAAAAAAAACATTCCTATATGTAATGATTTTTATTATTATTTAATGAATATTTCTTGGTATTCTTTATCAATTAAGATATTAAGATATGAAAAATGATACCTATTACCCTTAACTGTAATATGATCTAATAATTGCTTTGATTAAGTATTATATTTCTTGCTATAGTACAAAAGTATTTTTTACAGTCAGGGAGGGAGGGGACAATGGGCAATTTATTACACTAGTTCTCAAAGTTTTAGAATAACGTTTTTGAATTCGTTGACTTAACAACTTTATAATTATTTTTCATTGGTCGATTCATTAAGTTGAGTGTCCAAACATTTCAACCAATAATTACTTCTACAGAAGATGGTATTATGTAAATCATCATTGGGGATGTAAATCAATTTATCGGCCATAGTCTTATCCTTTAAGACCTTGATAATTTACAGTATTCTGTTTGATAATTGTATACTTAAATCTCATTAAAACTAAGGAATGAAAGGACAAAAAAACGGTGGTTTCCCTTAAAGAGACTAGTCGAGCATATGACCAACCCTCTACAACCTTATCATGAAAAACTTCAAAATAAGGAGGGTGGTTTGCTTTAGGTCCAGTTAAACTATGTTTCATTTTATCCAGGGTGATCCCGCAGGTAAAGACCCCAAAGGTTTATAGCACCCGCAGGTTTTAGGTAAAGGAGAAAAAACTACCCATTTATTTGAAAATAAGGGGGAGGTGGGGCTTCTGTGCTCGCTCATCACTTTGAGGCAAAGCACCCAAATAAACTACAACTTTTCTAGAGATAATATGGAATCAAAACAAACAATAAAGATCAAAAAAATGTACCTTGTAGAAACTGTCCATTGAAAGAAGTGTAACCCATGGAACTCCTAAAATAAGTAAAAATAATTAGATCAAAAATTTTCTACATGAATGGTGAAAACGATAATTATACAACCCCTTTCTTTCCCATGATTCTTGAAATTAATTTATCTGCAATGTTCTATCTTTGTTCGTATAATGGAGCTTTTCTTCAATTATCGAAGGTTTAGCTGCTAAAATATTTGTCTAAGAACAATTTGTACAAACTCTCACCCCACCCCTCATAAAAGAAAAATTACTAAGATCAATTCAAAGCTTTCTTCAAAAGCACAATCTAATTACTAGGATATTTTATAGCTCTAAAGTAACAAATTCAATTACAATACAAACAGATATCACTAGCGACTAGCATCTAGGAACTATGTATTGAAAAAGTAGATAATTTTCCTAAAACAATTTTAAGGACTAAATATAACCATTAAATAGCCTAAAACCATCCAAGGACCTATGTAGGGCTTCCTTAAAATGTAGAACTCTATTGGTTCTGTAGTTATTGAAATCTTAAACTACAGATAAAAAAAACTTCTACGTTTATAATAGGAAAGATGTAAGATTTTATCAAATAATTTTCATAAAAAAAATTACACAAAATAAACGTGAATGCCTATGTTAAAATTAGAACAAACATTTTATTGCAATATTTTTGTGCAAAATTTTTGCACTTTCCATTTCTTTCGTCATCTATTCAATCTTTTTACCACTGACATTTTATAAAGTTACCAAAAAAAATCTATGTACATTTTTGTTTTAAAATGGTTTAAGGTTTTTTTCTCTCGAATATTCAGCATTAAAATTAATACCACTTTGAACTCTGGTAAGGGGGGGACATTAGGATGTTTATTACACTAGTCCCCAAAGTTTTATACTAGCAGTTTCTTATTAGTTGGCTTAACAACTTTGGGGACTTTTATTGAATTTTGATTTGTTGATTCATTAAGTTGAGTGTCCAAACGTTCAAATCACTAATTGTAATCTACAGAAGGGGAAAGTTTATTCAAAATAATTGGGGATATACATTACATAAATTTATTTGTTTTGTCCCTTTAGATCCTTGTTTAAAACCTGTAATTTTAAACTCTAATTCAATTGTTTTTTCTCCTTTAAGAAACTTACATATATAAAAAGATTAGCAATGAGAAATTTATAAGATGGATCACATTTGATACAGAAATTAAAATAGCTGTTTTTGGCAAACACTTTAGCAAAGCTGAAATGTGCAAAATAGTGCAAATTATTCTTTTTTTTTGTAAATAATAGTGTACAATATGATACCATCAAAAATAACAACAAAAAGACAATTGAATATTATAAACACAGACCATAAGTAGCACAACAACAAAAAAAACAATTAACAGCAATTTAGCTGTAAAAAATACTTTAAAGTAAAATGCAAAATTGTAAATAAAAATTTTTTATTTGTAAAGTGATAAGGTATTTAACTATATTGCAAAGAACAGGTATAATTTAACTGAAAAAAAAGTAAAGTGCATTTCGAATTATGGACAGATATCTGCCGATGGTAAAATAAAATGATTTAGACCAGTTTTGTTAGCTCCGAGGGGCCGAATGCCCAAGCTTGCAAAACTGGTATTATATCATGAATTTTATTTCAATATGCGTGGAAAATTTTCTGTAATACGATGCTATACTTGATTTTTCAGTATGGCTGAGAACTGGTTCTAATCCAGCGGACATTCAACTGTTTCAACTGCATTTATCAATAATTAAAGCAGCCCTTACCTAGTTCTGATATAATTTTGTTTGCGACAGTAGTTTTACCACTAGTGGAGCCATCACAGATACCAATAACAAATCTCCTTACCTAATTCTGATATAATTTTGTTATCTACAGTAGTTTTACCACTAGTGGAGCCATCACAGATACCAATAACAAATCTCCTTACCTAGTTCTGATATAATTTTGTTAGCTACAGTAGTTTTACCACTGGCGGAACCACCACAGATACCAATAACAAATCTCCTTACCTAATTCTGATATAATTTTGTTAGCAACAGTAGTTTTACCACTAGTGGAGCCACCACAGATACCAATAACAAATCTCCTTACCTAATTCTGATATAATTTTGTTAGCTACAGTAGTTTTACCACTAGTGGAGCCACCACAGATACCAATAACAAATATCCTTACCGGGTTCTGATATAATTTTGTTTGCGACAGTAGTTTTACCACTAGCGGAGCCACCACAGATACCAATAACAAATTTCCTTACCTAGTTCTGATATAATTTTGTTAGCTACAGTAGTTTTACCACTAGCAGAGCCACCACAAATACCAATAACAAAACTCCTTACCTAGTTCTGATATAATTTTGTTAGCTACAGTAGTTTTACCACTAGCGGAGCCACCACAGATACCAGTAACAAATCTCCTTACCTAGTTCTGATATAATTTTGTTAGCTACAGTAGTTTTACCACTAGTAGAGCCACCACATATACCAATAACATATCTCCTTACCTAATTCTGATATAATTTTGTTAGCTACAGTAGTTTTACCACTAGTAGAGCTTCCACATATACCAATAACATATCTCCTTACGTAGTTCTGATATAAGGGGGGGGGGGGTTAATGCAACCATCTCGTAATCAATGTATAAATGGCACTTAGAATTTGAATTTTGATCTAAAAATCATGTGAAATGATACAAAAACAACATTTTCAGATTTCTAGTACCAGCAACTACCGGCTAGAACCGTTTGAAAACATTTTCGAGCAGAAAATAGTATTATGTTGAGATAGGTTTCGTGATGATTTGCATTGAAAATAGCCCAAAAAATGGCTAAACTGCTGAGACGCCAGCTGTTAGCCGTTATTTTACCTAGTTCTGATATAATTTTGTTAGCTACAGTAGTTTTACCACTAGCAGAGCCACCACAGATACCAATAACAAATCTCCTTACCTAGTTCTGATATAATTTTGTTAGCTACAGTAGTTTTACCACTAGTGGAACCACCACAGATACAAATAACAAATCTCCTTACCTAATTCTGATATAATTTTGTTAGCTACAGTAGTTTTACCACTAGCGGAGCCACCACAGATACCAGTAACAAATCTCCTTACCTAGTTCTGATATAATTTTGTTAGCTACAGTAGTTTTACCACTAGCAGAGCCACCACAGATACCAATAACAAATCTCCTTACCTAGTTCTGATATAATTTTGTTAGCTACAGTAGTTTTACCACTAGTGGAACCACCACAGATACAAATAACAAATCTCCTTACCTAATTCTGATATAATTTTGTTAGCTACAGTAGTTTTACCACTAGCGTGGCCACCACAGATACCAGTAACAAATCTCCTTACCTAGTTCTGATATAATTTTGTTAGCTACAGTAGTTTTACCACTAGTGGAGCCACCACAGATACCAATAACAAATCTCCTTACCTAGTTCTGATATAATTTTGTTAGCTACAGTAGTTTTACCACTAGTGAAGCCACCACATATACCAGTAACAAATTTCCTTACCGGGTTCTGATATAATTTTGTTTGCGACAGTAGTTTTACCACTAGTGGAGCCACCACAGATACCAATAAAAAGCTCCTTACCCAGTTCTGATATAATTTTGTTAGCTACAGTAGTTTTACCACTAGTGGAGCCACCACAGATACCAATAAAAAGCTCCTTACCCAGTTCTGATATAATTTTGTTAGCTACAGTAGTTTTACCACTAGTGGAGCCACCACAGATACCAGTAACAAATCTCCTTACCTAGTTCTGATATAATTTTGTTAGCTACAGTAGTTTTACCACTAGTGGAGCCACCACAGATACCAATAACAAAGCTTCTTACCTAATTCTGATATAATTTTGTTAGCTACAGTAGTTTTACCACTAGCGGAGCCACCACAGATACCAATAACAAATGGTTCAACCTAAAAATAAGTATAATCGTATTATTTAAAGTTTTAAGTAGTAAGGTTTCTTTTTCTGAAGATTAAGATCTCAATTACTATTGAACTGATTGAGATCTTCTTTATGTGAAAGATTCATTTAGGTCCCAAGATGGTTTTAGGCTTTTTAGGGTAGTTTTATGCCCATCATAAACCCCATTTAATAAATATCACCTAGATACCAGGGGGGCAGCCGCTAGTAGATAATAAGTCAATAGATTTATAGACAGATAGAAACCTTTCTTTCATATATTATTTTCCCAGTGTAAGACCCAAGAAAGGTGAGAACCTTGGACTTTAAATTACACCGATATCCAAAGTTTTGAAGCTAAGTAATATTTTCTTCATTGGCTCAAAAACTTTGGGTACTTTGAATTGGGATTGGAGTTTAGTTGATAAGTTAGGTTAATGAAAATTAGATGGGTGTATAATAAACGACGTGCACAAAATTAGAAAAAAAATATTATAATAAGGTATAACCAACAAGCAAAATATATCTAAAATAATATTTTGTTGTTAGATAAAAGGTAGTCATTAATACCAAAACAAACCCACCACTAAAACAACTGAATCACGTAATGTTTTTTTAAAAATCAATTCAGATGTTGGTTACAGCTGGAGTAACCGGCCATTTACCTGCTGTCCTTCGCTGTTGTACCAAGGCGGCCTGCCGGCTGTGTAGATTGTTCGGCGGCTGGCCCGAATAATCGGCTCTCGCTCCGTACTGATGTCGGCGGACGTAGAGAAGGTTCGCTGCCGCTGTCGGGCCCCTGATACTCTAAACAGAAGAAATATATGGTTTCTTGTAAAATAAATAGCATCAACCCTGCCAGAGACTAGTATATTCGATTTTTTTTAGAATATTTGTTAGGTATATTTTTTTTATTATACACTTAAAACACTTAAAAATGATAACATACAGACAGACAAAAATGATTGTTTAGTTCACTATCAGCTAACATTAACTTTATCAGGAATCTAAAGGGATAAGACCATGGCTGTAACGTTGATGTATATCCTCAATGATTACCCCTTCTGTAGATTAAAATTAGTGGTTGAAACGTAAGAACACTCAAGTTAATGAATCAACCAATCAAAATTCACTAAGGTCCCCAAAGTTGTTGAGCCAATGTATAATAAAACTTTATTATAAAAGTTTTGGGTCTGGTATAAAAAACAACCCATTGTCCACTCTCTCACTGGGCGTTTTCTTAAGTTAACTTCAAATCGAATTTTATTTTCACATAAAGGACATGAGTATTAAAATATTATTTTGTACCTTAAAGGGAAAGTCCCCTCACTATTAAATAATATTCCAACTTCGTAGGACACATAGTCCTGTAAAGATGAGGACTGCATCCTAAAAGGGACACTAGACGCTTTTGTTTCATAAGAAAACTGATAAAAAGTATTTGGGCCTTTTCTAATAATCTAAATTTGTAACTAATATATTAAATTTTTTGATGATAAAACAATCTTTCTCCCAATAAGAGAACAAATATCTCTTGTTGAAATATTAGGAAGAAAGCAAATAAAAAAAATTCTGACATTAGAAATATGAATTAATATCATTATGGGGGGGGAGGCAGACTTTATCAACTAGAATTACAATAGCCTAAAACCACCATAGGACCTATATGCAGTCTCTCTTAAATGGAGAACAATATCGGTTCAGTAGTTATGCAAATCTTAAGCTACAGACAATAAAAAAAAACCTTACTTATAGCAATCCCATCCTATTATTCCTAAGCAATACAAAGGGAGGAGTAGGTTGCGCTAAAAATCCGTAAAAGTGTGAGTTTTAAGGCTTAAAAATAGTAGTAGAACGGTAATATTCACTAAATATGTGTTTTTTTTATTGAAAAGAACTATAGACAAATTTTTTTTTAAAGGTCAACATAAATTTTATCGTCCTAATACTATTTTTAACTTAAAACTCACAACCTTTATCTTTCATTGGTCATCCCCGAATTAGCAACTGCTCTTGTATTAATTTAATTATGAACCAAAGTGTGTCTAGTATCCCTTTATATAACTACTATCTTCACAAAAAGGAGTCAAACTATAACTAAAACTAGAGAGCATACTTTTTTTTGTTTATTCAATGATTTATGGAGTTATAAAATCCATTCTAATCAATATTAAACCTCTTTTCAATTTATTCAAGATTGTTTAAAAGAAAACAAATATTTTATGAAACAATCACAAATTGAAAATAATTTGAAGATTTTAAAACTTTTTAAGTATTATAAAGATGAAAAACAAAAATAACAATATCCATAAGTATCAAAAAATATATTAGCAGCCTATCTTAAATAACAGCCAAGAAAAAGTGGGGGGGAAGTTTTGACACATTTGCGTAAACAATGAGTATAGGCTTTATCTTTGGACTGAGAGGATAGGTTATCAGGGATAAAATCATTCTTATATGATAAATTTTCACAAGTTTTAAGATTTTTTGGATAGGACTCCAGGTTCAGGAGATTCAGGCTTCCAGGTGGTCATTGGACAGGTAAATATCAAAATCAGAATTTTTTTAGAGGTCATTTTATATAACTAAATATGCATATTTTTATAAATGTTATTTACATATTAGAAGAAAAAAGATTTATATTTTGCTTAATAAGTTGACCTCTATCCCTTAAAAAAATTAGATTTTTATTTTTACCTGTTAAGAGACCAACTGGGGGCCTGCAGCTCCAGGACCTGAAGGCCTGCAGCTCCTGAACCTGGAGGCCTATCCAAAAAATCTTAAAACTTGGGAAAATTCATCATATAAGAATGAATTTTTCTTTTATTACCCATCCTCTCAGTTCAAAGATAAAGCCTACACTCACTGTTTACGCAAATGTGTCAAAACTTCCCCCCTCTTACATTCTGATCCCATAGCTTTACGGATGAACAACCAGACGAAGTGAATCATAGGATAGCTTTTCCACTATAGATAAATTTAAAAATTGCTGGGTTTCCTGATTTTTCTTTCATGGTACTATCCCTTTCAGATTAAAGTGGTCCAGATTGACCTGAAAGAATTTTGAACCCTATGTTTGCTGACAATTAGAATTTATATAAATTAATTAAGCGTGTAAAGATTTAATTTCAGCAAAGTTCAATAAATCATGAATGTTAATTCAGCATTTATTGCATATATTATACCTATTTTTAAGGCAAAGTTTTTCTATGTTTAGGTTATGTTTGTCTGTCTGTCCGTAAGTTAGTAACGGTTAGCAACTCTTATCAAAATGTTGGGTAATGTTTGATTATTTTCTTGTTTGATTTATTAAGTTTAGCTTTTTTGAATATCGAAACTCTTGTTTTAAGTAATGCTTTAAAAAATTTACATTCTACAATTAGGAAAGATATAGGGATGGGTAATTGTAAACTATTCTAGAAACCAGGGTTGGCAATCCGTATCCGAATCCGGGATCCGGAATCCGCCCAATTTTTAGCCAATTTTGGAATCCGAATCCGAAATCCGTTTTATAATAGCGGATTTGGATTCTTAATTGGTGGGCTTAAATTAGCGTCTTGAGTTTTTTCTTTGAACTTCGCCTTTTTGAGGGCAAAGATTATCATCATTATATATAAAATCTTTTAAAATTTGGTTATATTCTCGGTAGTTAATTATAGAGAACACCAAGAACATTAATTTTTAGGACATATATAGCACATAAATTTTTTTAATTAAAAAAAAGCCTTTAAAAATATTGCTAGAATCCGGAATCCGCCAGAAATAAGAATCCGGAATCCGCGGGAATCCGTCTTTTTTTTTGGACGGATTCTTGTAAGAATCCGAATCCGGTCCAAAAATTTGACGGATTGCCATCCCTACTAGAAACCAAAGTTTTATTAACATGTTCTCTCATTCGTTGAATTAAATTTTTGTACTTTTAAATATCTTGATTGGTTGGTTCAAGCTTGTATTGTGCAAGCTTAAAGTAAAAGTTTGTTTTAAAGTGTTTATCTATTTAGAGTTCATAGTTTAATCCCTTAAATCCTTGTAAACACTAAAAAAAGTCTTATTACAAGTTATTACTTCATCAAGTGAATGAATATATGGCAAGATCTTTTGATTTTGTGACCTTTATCTTGAAGCAATTAGAGTGATTTGAACCGGTTTATAATCACTTGCTAATAAATAATGAGAGCCTGACATAGCTGCAGTAGAAAAAACTGTTAAAGGCCTCTTATGAAGTAGTGTTGTAGTAGTAAATTTTGAAAAATCTATCTATTTATAATTTTTATTTATAAAATGAATTAAAGCTTGTAGTATAAGGTTACTAATATAATCCCAAGCGTTATGAAATAGAATATTTACTTTCTTATATCATTTCATACAACTTCTTATAAGTAGATATTTTTAGATTTTATAATTATATTACGTTAAAATTCAAGCATTTTTATACGACCTTTTAAGAGGAGGAAGGCATTTGCTCGATGCCTGCAACCCCCCCCCCCCCCTCTAAATCACAAATATTTGAGGAGGGGATAGTTTAGAAGATGATTTTAGGCTTACGTGAACAGGGATGAGATACACCCTTATCTATGTTAAATATGCTTGAATGGGGCCTTACAACCCTTACAGAATCTAGTCTTGAAATGGCAAAGGTAAAGTAGATAGCTAGATATGGTTTAACGGGATGAGATTCGAGCCTTACCTATTATAAATATCTGGGGGTATAAGCCCTATGCTTGAATGGGGCCGCCCACCCCCGCATATTCTAGCCTTGTGGAGGGGCGAGGTGAGGCAGGCCGTTGGAGCACAGACGATGACGTCATCAACACAGTCCTCGTCTAACAGGGAGTCCATGGAGTCGGAGCACAGAGAGGCTGTCGACACGGAGTGACCGTTCTCCAACTTAATAAAAGACAAGGATGACAACATCCATAATAAGCGGAGCACAAACTTATCATGGTTGGGAATACAGACAAAGTGAGAGCAGATATTCAGTTCTCATAACACATAATATGCAAAAACCACGAAAACTTAAAAAAAAAAACGTTTACATCTTTTAAAGCATGACAAACTATGAGTATGTATAGATTAGATGCGCGGGTGGTCATAGGAATTATTCTTCACGGGCAGATAAATTTTAATTATAGAGTAACTATCCTAATAATAAGAAATCAAATTCAGCTCATTTACTTGAAAAAAAAATATGGATGAAACTTTTAATATGTTCCTGAACCCTACAGAGATAGTGCCATGATAGGGTTAGTTAGACTCCCCCAGGGAAACGGTTTATGAGTATACTAGCGGCTACGCCCTAGAGACCTCTAGGGGCACTTAAGGAGGGGAGAGTCGAATTTGATAATACAATTTATTATTTTTGATTTAAAAGAAAAAGTAGATAATTTTTTTGGGGGGGGGAAGAGGTATCCCCCCCCCTCATTTTTAATTTTAGATAAAAAATAATTTTTAAAAAATTTTATGGGGGGGGGGTAATTTTTTTCCATGGTTGATTTCTCTTGGGAGGGTTATGGTACCCTCCCCCAAAATAGTTATAAACCTTCCCGGGACCTATGAGAAGCTACCCTATTAAGGAGAACCCGATCGGTTCAGCGGTTACCAAGATTCTTTGGTACAAACAGACAAACAAACAGACAAAGATCCTTTTACTTTATTATAAGGACTACTGTTTCCTAATTGTCATTTTAAGAACATTAGAATGGCAGGTGTTCCCCTTTCAAGAAGATCGCCGTTTACCACCGAAATTGGGATCTAGCTCCCCCCTCTTTCTTATGATTTAATGAAGAAAACTTACTGTTTGTTTTTCAAGCTTATTGATGTTCGCATTATTGGCTTCTTCAACCCTCTGCTTCTGAAACAATTTTTTTCCATAAAATCTGATAAGCTCTTAAATTAGTGGTTAAAATGTTTGGACACTGAACTTAAAGAACCCAAAATTCAATAAAAGACCCCAACGTTATTAAGCCAACGAATACGACAACGTTATTATAAAACTAGAATAATAAACTGCCCAATGTACTCTACCTCAATGTATTAAAACTGAATAATATTACAACATTATCTACAATCATGAAACAACCACTTTATCTTAAATATAACTTTTTAAAGTCTTAAATCTAAAACCACCCTAAAGTTAAGACAGCAAAAAAGCTTACCAAATCCGAATTATCAGCTGAAGAGGGTTGGCCGCTCATTGGTGCTTTCTGTCAGAAAGCTAGCGCCAAAATCTCGTTGAACAGTTGTACTGCAGAATGTAGGGACACTCAATGACATAATTTTTTTCACCAGTCAAAAATATCATTAATGTTTTCTCATATTGAGAAACTATGGTACAATTCAAAGTCACAGTTCTCGCCAGGCTACAATTAAATCAAGATAAAAGTAAATGCTGAGCTCTGGGACTTATGTATGGTGAAATTAGACATAAAACCATAATGATTCCAGTTAAAACCAAAATATTTCAGCGGGATCTTTTTGAGAAAATTAGATTTGAAAATTTCAAGTTCAATTTTCACCCCCTAGGAGTTGCCGCATAATCATGACAAGAAAAGCAAAGATTATTTCTTTAAAATTTTGAACAAGTTTGCTTTTATAAAGTTCTTCATAAAACCACTCCTGAAGGGAGTTAATTAATGGTCATTTTTATCAGTTGCTTTGCTAAGGTCACGGAAATTCAGCCTTAAATAGAAGCAAATTTGTTCAAAATTTTAAATAAGCAATCTTTGCTTTTCTTGTCATGATTATACGGCAACTCCTAGGGGGTGAAAATTAAACCTGAAATTTTCAAATCTAATTTTTTTAAAAAGATCCCGCTGAAATATTTTGGTTTTACCTGGAATCATCATAGTTTTATGTCTAATTTCACCATACATAGGTCCCAGAGCTCGGCACTTGCTTTTGTCTTGATTCAATTGTAGCCTGGCGTGAGTTAGTTCTCACTGACATAAAAATGGAAGCATAATAAGTTTTCTTCAGGTACTATATCCCCACAAAAAAAACTGTAAAATGAAAGTCATAATAATAAGAAAACACATTAATAGCAGAAAAAAAACTGCAAAATTTGTACTTCATTCAAACTAAAAAAATCTTTAGTGATTTAAATAGTTATATTTATGTTCTACTAGGTACTTTTTCTTGTTTATTGGCGTTTTTTTGGTAAATATATAAGTCTATGAGTGTCCTTTTCCTTTCAGTTATAACTCAAGAAGCTAGCTTAAAAAACTTTGGGAATTCACCAGCCTTGTCTTCAGTTTCTTCAATAGATTTTAAATCACTGTTTAAGTTTGAACTTTGTTTATATTTGTTATCTGAAATAAGAATTGTAAATTACTAAATAGAATATATTTTATATATACTTATTTAACTTCTTTGCGTCACTATGCATTTTATGATCTAATAATTACTAGAAATCATATGTTTTTGTGGTTATACAACTGTTGTAGAATTAAAAGAAACATCATAGAATCAAAATATATATAAAAAAATATATTTTGCTTAGTAACATTATTGTTCTAAATACACAAGAGAACGCATCATTGTATCTATCTATCTCCCACGTGTTTTACCCAGAAAAATGGCGCGCAATTTTCGCGCGACGTGATTTTTATCCACTTCAAATAGTCTCCACAAAAAATACGCAATTTCTGTTTAAAAATAACTAGGTAAATCATATTAAATAGTATGTATTATTGTGTACACAAAATAAAACATGTATAAAAACGAGAATATTGTCTGTAAATAAAAAGTATAAGAGAAAGAGGGATAGATAGATAGATTGTATAACAGAGGCTGAGACAGTACATGGATAGAGGGAAGATAGATAGATAGCTGGCTGCCGGCAAGGGCCAGGTATTGTAACTGCAGTCACCTCTGGATCTAGAACTGTACTGTACACTAAAAACACCACACTGACACACACACACATACACCGGCTGAATATAGGATGTATATTAGTGAATAATTTTGCTTTCTATCCTACTTACTTTCTTCTCTTTATATCATTTTATATTAGATTATTCTTATTATTTGATTGTAATAAATGTTTTGTTATTGTAAAAACTGCTTTACAAGAAGGTTAGATATAAAATTTTAACATTTTTGTTGCTTAAGTATCTTAAAATGGTCATTTTAATACCTGAAAATTTAAGTATTACGTGAGTCATACAAATTGATAAATTATTCATATTTCTATTGAAATATTTTTAGGACAAAATTCATATTTCACCAGTAAGTAATAAAATTATATTATTTATTAAATAATCATATCTTTAAAAACTTTTCAATGAATATATTTGTTTTTAATTAGAGGATTTTCAGGGAGAGGGGAACATTGATTTGGTTATTTATTTCAATTAGTCCCCAAAGTTTTATAATTACGTTTTCTCGTATTCATTCGAATCCGGTAGATAGGAACCGGTTCTCATCCATACGAAAAAACTATGTCTAGCATCGTATTATATCCAGCTTTCTACGAATATAAAAATGTACAATCATAAGATTAAAACTAGTTTTTTTAGCCCCGAGGTGCCGAAGGCACCGGCTAAAAAATATTATAATGTATATATTATAATTGTACATTCTATATCCGCGGAAAGCCGTTTATAATACGATGCGAGAAATAACTATTCTTATTCGTTAGTTTAACAACTTTGGGGACTTTTATTGAATTTTGATTAGTTGGTTCAGTGTCCACACGTTTCAATTCCTTATTGTAATCTATCATTCAAATTTTACCAGCTTCCAAAGCCAGAGTTTTATTAATAGGCATTTAGATAAAAATTAAATTCTTGCCCTTTGTCCTTTACCCGTATCCCTGTATGTAAGATTTTTAGTATTTGCATGTCATGTTGAAATTCATCTAAAATTGCAGGGATTGGGCAATAGAACATAAATATCTATTCATAAAATAAAACAAGCATGAGTTAATAGGTAGATAACCCACAATAACAGTGAACTGCAATACAGTGTTAATATAGAAAATACTAGGGTTGGGCCGGATACTTTTTTGGCCGTATACCGGATATCCGGCTGATTTCAAATGCCGGATATCCGGCAAACACCGGATATCCGGCAAATATCCGGCCAAATTACCGGATATCCGGCCGGATAACCGGCCAAATTACCAGATATTAAAGTAGTAAAAAAAATTTCTTCAGAAATCTTATATAAATTTACATAAAGTTTAACTTATTCAGAAAAAATGTTCTTCTAGCTTCAATAATAAGAAAATTATAGCCATTTAAGATTTTAAAAAGCAGAGATTTTTGGTGTAAAGTATAAAAAATTATAGAGCCGGATATCCGGCCGGATAGTTTCAATATCCGGTATCCGGCCGGATATTGAAAATGGCCGGATATCCGGCCCAACCCTAGAAAATACCAATGTAATTTACAGTCTAATGGCATATCCCTCCTTGTGTAGGGTCCAGATCAACATTAATCTTAGACTGCGTAAATACTGTAGAGACTACATATACCCCAATTATAGAATAGCAAGTTATTATTGAATGCTTAAACCTAATTAATTTGTAGCTTTAAAAATCTTCTAAAACTTAATAGAAAATCCTCCAAAATTCCTGAAATAAGAAGCATTTTAGGTCAGTTACACGAATCTTTATTCAACGCGGCCTAAAAAAAGCTGAAGCCGGCTTGCAGCTCATTATTTGCTATCCAGTCTTTGTACATATGTACTTTCATTGATATTTAAGTAGCGAAGCTACTCTCTAATTAGTCTGTTCATTTGTAATTCAAGCATTTTTGTTAGAAAGTGAAATGGTTACTGTAGAAAACCTTTTTACATCTAGCTTTCATCAGTTAAAGTAAAAGTTTCTTACATGATTTTAAAAAGTCATTATGATTTAACTGGCAAAAAGTTAGTAGGGAATATATTGCCATGATTGAAAATTGCCATCCTTGTTTTAAGTATTTTTTCAGATATTTTTCTGTATATTGAAACTTCCTTTACATATTTTTGTAGTACATTGTTCAGTATCTTATGTACTTTTTAAAAAGGTTAATAATTTTAATTTAACAAGATGGCAATTTCCACACTCATTCGCTAGTTCTAAATATAAACTAATATAATTTTATTTTTTCTTTCATAATTCTTGAGATTTTAATATCATTAAATTTTGACAATATTTATTTCTTTAACTCAAGGTATGCAGCAAAGCATTTATGATTTAGATAAGTGAAAAATTTGCGTCAGAGCAAACAGAAAAAATGGAAATATTTAGTAATATTTAGTTTGCAAACATTATGGCGTCATTTTAGACCTTGAATTATTTTAAACAAGCATGAGAAATCTCTTCGTTGCTCAGCTTTGACAATTAAACAAATTGACTACTAGGAAGAATATAAAGAAAAAAGGGGGGGGAAAGCAAGGATCTAAAGGGATAATACACCAAAATTACCCCTTCTGTAGATTACAATTAGTGGTTGAAACGTTTAGAAACTAACTTCATGAACCAACCAATCAAAATACATTTAAGTTCCCGAAATTGTTATGACAAAACGTTATTATAAAATTATGGGGACTAGTGTAATAAAAAGCCAAATAACCCCTCCCTCCATTGAAAATAAGACCTAAATTGTTGTCCTGTATAACATCATTGATTCATAGAGATGTCAATCTTCTTAATTATCCAATGACTATATGACATTTTTTCTTTTTCGTATATAAAACTATAGAGATGCTATGCTCCTAAAAATATTCAATGACTAATACCCATAGCAAGAGTTCCTGGCTATTCAACTGCAAAAATTCCCCATAATATAATAATAGAAAGAACGGGGATGTGATATCACAACCGCTTAAAGTGTTTTGTATCAGGGATCTAAAGGGATAAGACAATGGCTGATAAATTAATGTACTCCCCCAATGATGATACACAAAATTACACCTTCTGGAGATTATACTTAGTGGTTGAAAAATTTGGACAATCATATAAGTGAAACAACAAATCTAAATTCAATTAAAGTCCCCAAAGTTGTCAAGCCAACGAATAAGTTATAAATAAACAGTCCAATGTCTCTCCCTGCCTGGGTTTATGTACTTAAATGACACAATAGCCTGTTCAATAATTGAACAGGCTAAGGGAACAAAGGTAAGGGGCAGATTGTGCTGTAATAATAATTGACATTTTGTGTGATGAATTTTGCAGAAGTGATGAAACACCTATAGAGTGATTCATTCATTCTCAATTTCATGCATTTGACCTGACTAATTGTAAGGACAAACTTTTAGAGATTTTACACCATTTGCATCTTCTCATTTTAATTAATTCTTTACATCATATATGCTTTTGGTATAAATCTTATAAATAAGCTTAATTAAATTCATACAAACATTGAAAAAGGGAAAAGTAGGTTGCGGGTAAAATCCGTAAAGGTTGTGAGTTTTAAGTTAAAAACAGTAGTAGAACGATAAAAATTTAGGTTAACTTTAAAAAAAACTTTGTTGTCTATAGTTCTTTTCAATAAGAAATACACATATTTAGTGAATAATATCGTTCTACTAATATTTCTAAGCCTTAAAATACACACTTTTACGGATTTTACCCGCAACCTACTTTTCCCTTTAAACTGATTAAAATCACTGAATATATGTCAATGTTCCCTACTTCTAATTTTAGATAGAAAGATTGAACTCTTTTTTATCTGTCCTTCTGTCTGTCAAGAAATGGATATATTGATATAGTAGCAATGCTGCTCTATGAATGAATCATGTCCGTTCCTACGTGTTTATCAAATGGATAAATTGACTCTCTTATTTATCAAAGGAGTTTGAAAGCTATCAATACTTTTGACTAAGTTATTTACAAAAAAAATATCATATTCAGCAAATGATTGACAACACCTGCCAAAATCTTTATCATCTTTTGTCATTTTCTTTACCCTTAAAATTTGTGATCCTATTATTGCTGCGCTTCTTGAGGTTTTAACTTTCCTTGGTTTTGAAACTAATGATTCACCAATCTTGAATTTTATGCATTCTTACCTAATTTGGAGGGTAAAAATATTATACAATAAATCAATCTTCCCCTATTAAAGTATTTAAAATTCTGCTATAAAAAAATTTGAAGTTTTTGGGGGAATGAAAGAGTTGTAGATTAATTGAACTGTCATCAGTTCATCCCTCCCTGAAAAACTATCCTAGATTTTTTGTCTGTTTTATTTAAAGTTCATTTTAGTGCATAAAAATTCACCTAACTCAAAAGAATAGATAAATTAAATTTGCCAAGATTATTTTTTCATACTTACAAAGCAACTTATCATAGTACATTAACAGCAAGAAAAAACATTTCATAAAATTAAGAACTTAAATCATAATCATTGAATAGACAAAGAGAGGGATAATATACACACATCAAAACTATTTTTTATCAACAAAGAATTGCATACATATTACAAAAATACTATTTTTAATCTCACAGAAAAGTTGGAGGCATAATAGTTTATCTCCAGTTACCCTATCCCTGTCCTTGAAATGATATGAAAGCTGTCCTTACTGTATACAAAGACAGAGAGAAATGCTTTCTCAATGTTTTGATTTATAAACTGGCTTTCTCAATGTTTTGATATTGTAAACAGCTGACTACATGGTTTTACTAGCAGACAGCTTCTCTGTTAGGGTGTGCATAAAAATCCACGAAAAAATACTTTAAAACCTTTAAAAAGAGTTTGCAATCATGCCTACACTAATAATCATATTCAGAACATTCAAACATAAAAACAATCTCTTTACAAATAAAAATTACTGCCCTCCTTAAAATAGATTGTTATACAAGACTATATTTTAAAAATCTATTATTGTCTGCATTGTATCAACACTTAATAAGTCCAGACAAGCGTCTAACTTTTAAAAAAAGTACTTTTATAATAGTATTACTTCTGTTGATAGTGAATAACATAACTTTTTATTATGTGTTAAGTTGTAGTTTTGTGGTTAAAGTTAAATGTTAAACATGTTTAAAAATTTTCATTATGATTTGTTGTTATAAAACAGAACAAACTATAATAATATTCAACTGATTCTTTTATG
The DNA here is from genome assembly GCF_053477335.1 of Acartia tonsa. Lineage (NCBI taxonomy): Eukaryota > Metazoa > Arthropoda > Copepoda > Calanoida > Acartiidae > Acartia > Acartia tonsa. The sequence goes on along the minus strand of NC_137262.1, from coordinate 57,211,631 downwards.
AAAAATGGGAACCTATCAGCCTTTAAAATTAATAATAACAGATTCTTTTAAATTTTGTATTATGTTCTTTACTGGGCACATTTAGACATTAAAAATAAGAAACTAAAAAAAACTATTTGCATTAATGATTTTAAGTAATATTTTAGCAGCAGAAAACTTTATGATAAAAATATTCTCTAAAGGCTATATTATTTACTAGAATAACGACTCCCAACAATCAAAACTATAGGTAGTCTCTGTAAAACATTAAGACAGTCATGTTCTGAATTTCAGATTTTTAAAGATGAGTTTTAACCCGGTTGATCATCAGCATGTTAGATGGAACCCTTTGAAAGGAGAATGGATTCTTGTCTCACCACATAGGTATATAATTGTAGTTAATTGAAATGCAATCCTTAAAAATGTGAGGTTTCTGTACAAAAATGCACATAGAATATATGAATACATTGACAGTGGAAAATTTGTTGTCAATTAAGGTTGCTAATGGGGACCCCATTTATTGGTCAGTTCGTTCATCCAAGGGTAGGGCATGGGGTATAGGAGGTGCGAGGGGTTTTTGTTATTTTAGCCAGCTGCAAGTATCACAAGTAGAATACATGAAAACATAATGCAACATCCAAGTTATAAAATATTGATTTTTACAAATCCGATTTGTCGTTATGACATTTCACCTTCAATTTTACAAATCTGGAAGTTATAATTTAAACTGTTAAACAGGGGACTATCACCAATTACAAACAGACAGTCAAACATGCATAAGATTCTGAGAATGGAGCTTGATCTTCAATATATTATAGAATGAAGAGACCTTGGTCAGGTCAAGTGGAAAAGTCAAACGAAGAGGAAAGACCTGAATTTGACCCTACGGTTAGTAACTATTTTTTTTACATCATCAATAACAAAACTTTCTTTATCTATCAATAAATTAATGACATTTACTTAGAACCTATTTAATTAATGAACCAACCAATCACATTTCATTAAAAGTCCCCAAAGTGTTCAACAAACGAATAGAAATAATTATTATAAAACTTTGGGGAATAGTGTAATAAACATTCTAATGTCCCCTCCCTCACTGCCAACTAACACTATGATATGTAATAGAGATTGCAAATGGTTTAATCATTTTCAGAATCCACTCTGTCCTGGAGTGACAAGACCTAGTGGCCAAACCAATCCTCAATATACCTCAACATTTATCTTTGACAATGATTTTCCAGCACTCCTGGAGGATGTACCTGAACCACCTGCCAGTGACAACCCACTTTTCAGGTATGTTTAATGGAATAGTTCTATGAAATGAAGTTTAGAAAAATGATTTCGAGCATAAGTTACAAGTATACCATCAAACATAAATTATTTTATATTACAAATAACAAACAAATAGACATCAATAAATTAGTAATCATGCTGTTTTTGTGAGAAAAAAAACCAGCTGTATAAGTTGCAAATATCACAAGAAAAAGATATTTAAGTCTTGATATTTTTAAAACTCCATGGTAGAAAATTGAAATTCTCTCAAATATATGCCCTATAAATCAGTTCAAGCCATTGAACAAGAAAAAATACGCAGTTCACTAAATTCAAGTTGAAATGCATTTCATGAAACTATCCCTCTGACATTACAAGAATTATGTATTATGTTCCAGTAACATTCTTTTCTTGTTTTTTTTTTTACAGACAATAAATGATGAATAACTTTGTTAAAGGTGTGGACAAGCCAAAGGAACCTGCAGAGTGATGTGCTTCAGCCCCAAATCTAATGTAACAGTACCCATCATGTCCATTGAGGAAATAAGACATGTCATTGATGCATGGGTGCAGGAACTTAATGATCTTGGACAAAAATACAAGTAAGAAATTGTTTTGTAACCTTTAAATATTTCAAAGAACTTTTCCAATACGTCAATTTTCAGGTGGGTGCAAATATTTGAGAACAAGGGTGCAGTAATGGGATGTTCCAACCCACACCCCCACTGCCAAATCTGGGCCTCCTCATTCATGCCCAATGAAGCAGCTGCCAAAGACAAGAACATGAAGGAATACTTTAACAAGATGGGTTCTAATCTTCTGATGGATTATGCCAAGTAAGAATTCATAAATTAAAATTGATTATAAGAATTCAATTTCTCATATTCATTCGAAACTGATAAATATCCCATGGATTAGAACCAGTTCTCATCTATACGTATTATATCCAGTTTTCTAGGAATATAAAAATTTACAATCATAAGATTAAAACCAGTTTTTTTAGCCTGTGCCTTCTGCATCTCAGGGCTAAAAAAACTGGTTTCAATATTATAATTGTACATTTTAAATCAGCGGAAAGCTTTTTATAATACAATACGAGAAATAACTATTATACCATTTATTTTAACTTTAAGACAGGAGGTAGAGAAGAATGAAAGAATAGTGGTACAAAATGGAGACTGGCTTGGACTTGTTCCCTACTGGGCAGTATGGCCTTATGAGACTATGATTATTCCAAAGTCAAGACATATCAAAAGGTAAAATCCAAATTATAGAATTATGGTAACTGTCAGCTACAATATAAACTCTATTTAAAAGATTTTTTTGATCTTTGTGTAAGTAAGATTGTTAATTTTTTCTTCCTTTTGAAAAGATTGATATTAAATTAATCAATATCCATTTAGAATGAGTGATCTGACAGATGAAGAAAAAACAAGTCTAGCAGACATAATGAAACAACTGACAACGAAATATGACAACCTCTTTGAATGCAGCTTTCCTTACTCTATGGGATTTCATGGAGCTCCTACAGGTTTTAAAATTAAAGATTACTTAATTTTGATACAATATTGATATTAATCACCTTCTCCCCATCTATGATACAATCAAAATACTCTAGGTCCTGGTCATGAGTCAGAGAACTGTGATCATTGGCAGTTTCATGCACTCTACTACCCTCCTCTACTTAGATCTGCTATGGTCAAAAAGTTTATGGTAAGAAAAATTAAATCAACTTGAACGACTAGGAAACATGTCATGTAATAATGTTATATTAAATATGTCATGTCTATTAAAAATTTGAGTCTTAAAGAAGAATTACTTTTAAAAAAGCTATTTAAGGTGGGTCAGACCATTTGCTCAATAAAAGTACATGATCAAATAATAATGATGATCTTAACAAAACTTGTTTCCTTTAAGGTTGGATATGAAATGCTGGCTAACTGTCAGAGAGATCTAACTGCTGAACAGGCGGCTGATAAGCTTAGGTATTAAATATTATAATGTGTAGCAACTTTATAAAATTAACTACCCTTTAGTACCTTTATTTAATTCAATTCCATTATATATGCATTCATTTAAAATATTTCTTTATAATAAAAATCATTACTTTTATGCCAGTAATCTCAATGAATCATTAAAAAATATTACTATTTTTAATCAATTTATTGTTGAATTTAGTTTCTTTAAGAAAAAAAATATTTAATTAAGGCAAATTTCTAGGAAATGATCTGAAAGGATCTATAGATATTTTCTTAATTAATGAACAATTAAAATATAAAGAAAATTATATCCTTTGACAATACTTTAGTGAAGAAGCTTCTCTACTATGTGTTCTGTCTGTCTAATTAAAATAAGTAGTAGGATATTTATGTGCTGTCATTGTGTTAATTACAGGGAGTAAGGGAGGGGACAATGGATTGAATATTCAATTTTTAAGAGTCTTAGACTTTGGTACTGGCTTAAAGGGAATGTGCAAGAATTCAGTAGTTTCTGACTGACTTTGGGTACTAGCGCATGAATGCCCTGTTAACTAGCTGAGTTAGTTTTGAATAAAGCAGACAGAAAAATTTGTCCTAAGATGACTGGTTTTAACAAATATTTTTCCCAAGAAAATGTCATTTCATGTATACAGGGGCGTCCAAGCTTTTTATTTTGGGGGGGGGTAAAATGGCGCACGAAGCTCGCCGCAAATTTTTTTTTACCCCCCCCAAACTTTTTACCCTGGGGGTAAAATTTGCTTGGGGGGTGTAATTACCCCCCCTGAAATCTGTTGGCAGGGGTAAATTTAGTTTACCCCCTCCAAAATTTACCCCTGGGGTAAAATTTTTGGGGGGGGTAATTTAAATTTTATTAAATATACAGTATCAAAAATGCGCGCGAAGCGCGCAAAATTTTTTTTTATTAGAGATTTTTTATTTTGGGGGCATAGAATAAGGAGGAATAGAAGTGAAAACCCTAAAAATTTCTGGGAAACTTGAAGGAATCTTTGACTTGCGCAGTAAAGACAATAATGCTTAAGTACAAATCACAATGACTAGTTGGACAAAATTTAAAAAATTTAATTTGTATCAAAGTCTAATAGATACTGTTAAATATTTGATTTAAGCCTTTGAAATTTAATTTCATATTGAGTTTTATATGATTTATCTTTGAATATATTGCTATCGTTTACAGTGGGTACTCTTTAGCCCTTTAAAATATTAGAATCATAGAATGAAAACTGACGCTGTAATACACACCTCACATGGAGGTGGTTCCAGCATTAGATGCTTGGTCGTTTTAGATAAAGATGAAAAGTTACTTTTAATGTTCACCTTGTTTTGATAAGTATGATTGACCACGTTTATAATTTTTAAGGGTCAGCTAAATGGGTACAACCCCTCCCCTCCCCTCCCCTACCTCAAGTTCATGTATGGATGTAGTTGCTAGTATGTATAATCAGCTGTTTGAAAACAGCATAGGAGCGAAACCTATCATATAAAGGCTGAGACCAATAATTTTGGTACATTTTTGAAAAGTAAGTTGCTTACTTTAATTAAAATTTTTAAGGCTTTGCACATAAAATTCGATTTTAATCCATTGTGAATAGGGAAGAGAAAGGTCGAGGCTTGGCTACAAGGCTTTTAGTAAATTATTGCAAAAGGAATTTATTTTGAATATTTTTTCAGAATAATTACTTAAATCATGTGATTTACTAACAGCCTTGTAGCCGTTTTAGTCTTTCAAATGTTCCAATTTAGATTCAGGCTAGCCAGGCAGAATCTTCTACCTGGATTCTATTCTATACTTTATCTTCTTTGTTTGGGGGGGGGTATTTACCCCCCCAAAATTGTTTGGGGGGGGTAAATACCCCGTCCTAAATGGTTGGGGGGTGCCTACGGCACCCCCAGGGTAGGGGTAAATTTTAAATAGGGGGGGGTAATCGCCCCATTACCCCCCCCCTTGGACGTCTATGCATGTATAGAAACTCTACTGTGATATTTATGTATTAAACGATCTAAGAACCCCTTGAATTTAGGTAGCAGTTAAAAATATATGAGAAGGGTTGACGAAGTTATAAGGATGATTTTCTAGTGATTAATTACAGAATGTTTACTACATTGTGATGTATTGGTAATCTAATTTTCAAATAAATGATTTTTTTCTTAGAACTAATTTTGTTCTCAATTATATTACCATGATCCCTAATATTATAATTTTGGTCAAATGTTTTGGATAAATCTGGTTTTCGTTGCTTTTCAGTGAAAACTCTTAAATTGAATTAATTGCCCATTGTCCGCTCTCTTACTCCCTGGTTAATTAAGATCTTTGAAATTGCTATTGAAATGTACGAAGTTTTAATTCTTAAAAGTAGCTTCATATTGAAAAGTATCAAATAATGATAAAAAGCAATAGTGATGTGATGTAAACTAGTGTAGCATAATAAAATATTTTTGGGAAAATTTTTTTCTTAACTATATCTGTATCATTCTTGTTTTAATTTATTTCAGGAATCTTCCAGATATCCATTACAAGCTCAAACAATAAAGAAATCTTCAGAGGAGTAAAATACTGAGATATTTTATCAAAAGAAAACTATATTGCCTACATCTATTCAATTAGGCATTAAGACAAATATATTCAGTTTAACATGTTTTTAAGTATTTTGAAATTGTTTTCAATATAACATGAATTGATCCTCTAATATTGTTAAACTATTAAAATAGTAATCAAATCATTTCTGATAAAATAATAGGACCAGGTAGTTTCATTTCTGAAATATATTACCTATTTCTGAACAATTTTTATAAGCAATAAATGAATACCTCCTAATTAATGTAAAGTCTATTGAATACTTAGTAAATTGTAAGTATATCTTATATTAACAGTGTTTAAAATGTATTTTTAAATGTTAAGTTTAAATGAATATATATTTTATAAAAACCTTTATTTTTTATTTTTAAAGAATCTAGCTGTGCTACAAATACCTACCTAACATATTAAAAAAAACTAAAAATTTCATGCAGGGGTGTAAATTTCTCAAACAAGTTAAATTGTTTTTCCTAATCTATACTACAAAAATAGTTCAATATATCCTTGTTCTTATTTTTTCAAGAAAATATATGCACCACTGAATTTGTGTAATAAATGTAATCTTACCAAAATTTTCTTGGATTCTATAAATCTCTTTTAAACAAAGTCTCTTTTCCTATATACTATCCAAAATAAAGGAGTAAATATTTCTTAACTAAAAAATCCTTTACTTAAAGATTTAAGTAAGCTATAACAATAAAATATTTTCATTATATAGTTGGACAATAAAAGTTCTAATAAAATTATTTCTAACTTTTGTAAGAATTTTCATTACAAACACTATTATCAAGATATTAGAAAATAAAGGAAATTTTAATGAAAAATAAGACAATTGTTCTAAAAACAATAAGATTTTTTTGTTTTCATAATAAATATAAAAGGTCTAGATCCCAAATCACTTAACTGGACCAATAGGAAAATAGTGTAGGATTAATCAGACCACATTATTGGTTAGGAAGTAAACACATTTTTGTATGAAAGGGGCAGGATTTTCAATTCATTCAAATAATAAGTCAGCTTTAAATAGTCAAATTTTTATCATAAAAATTTGTTTGGGAAATTTTATCATCCAAAAATTTCGCCGCTCCTATAATGTGATTGAACCATATAATGTAGTTAGATATTAACAAAAATATTCGTAGGTTACCTAGAAATTGAGTCTGATTGGCCATCTAGGGTTATAAAACTACCTATTAATTTCATAAAGGGTTTAAATATTGAAAAAGCAATGGTTGGTCAGCTGCTGGCTGAGGTCTGAAAAAAAAACTTTTCAAACTAAAGAAATTCATTTGTATGCTTTTGTTAACTACATAGCAGGTACTGAGAGGAAAAAAAGGTTGTAGTTTCACTGAACAAGGACAGTAGTCTTGCATAGTAACAGTGAGATCAATGTTTAACAATAATATCCAAGGGTTAAGGGAAAATAACCTAAAATCATTCCAAGACTCAAAATTATAAATAGTCTAAATCCATTCTAAGACCTATGTTCACTGAAAGAAGAACTTTACTACTTTATATAATAAAATAAGGATATCTGCAAAATTTTTCTAAAAAATTCTTTCTTTGGGTGCTTGTTGGTTTGATGGGTGAAGAGTTAATTTGCTCTCCCTTCTTGGATTTTACCATGTGAAACTATCCCCCCCCCCTTACACACATCTTTCATAGCCAATAGTAAAATAGTTTTGTAGGTCAAATAAAACTCAATTCATCTTGACAACCAAGTTTGTTACTATGCATGGTTAGCATATAAAATAACTAACAAAATAATCAGGTCAATAGCAAATTATTATGACAAGTTAAATCCTATATTAGGAAGGTTTTTCATTTTAAGATTTCATTAACCACTTAATAGATTAAATCCTAAATTTAGAGAAGCTTCATGTACTTCCTCAGATGGTCTAAGGCTATTTTTCTGCCCCCATTCCCCGGATACTACAGGTACAGCCATTAGTTAATTGTAAAACTTAAGCTAAATAACTCTAAAAGGTACTATTTAATTATGAAATGCTTTTCAGGTAAGCTTAACCCTTACAGATCGGGGGGGGGGGCTCAAAGAGCCCCCCCTCTAGTTTTTTCAATCTCATTTTTTTTGTAGGTAAGATGGAGAGCTGTAACTTCATGACTTTTTAAGTTTAGTAATTATACGTCGGCAAGAGTTGATTTTATTAGGATATCTGGTCTGTGTCGGTCGTAGTGTCCGGTCAAAGTCGGTTGGGTAGCAAAAAAAATTAGAAAAAATTCTAAATAAATCTTAATTTCTACATTATGACCTTTGTGTATAAGGTAGAAACCTAAAATTTTTTGGTGAATACTTAGATATCAATGACCATCTGAGAAAAGTGGTGTTATGACCGTTTGACCGCTCCCTGACCGACTTTATGACCGATTTTTGTCCGGCTTTTACAACAGACATATATCATGAATATCGTGGCTTCTATTACAGCTAGAGACCTATAATTTTTTTTGGTAAATCCTTGAGCAATAATAAACAGATAAAAATATTAATTTGAGCCGCCAATCGCCGTTTTACCGCCGTAACCGCCGAAAATGGCGGTTTCCGTTATTTGCCGTTTTTCGGTGATGATCAGAAAAAGTAATTTTTTTGTTATGAAAAATAAAAGTTCGTCCTAAAATTTGGTCATCCTAGCTGCAAAATTGGCCGCTCTACAGCTGTTTTAAAATTTAGCGGCTGGCCGCTAAAAAGCGGCTAAGGAGCGGTCTGACTGCTATGACTAGAAAACGTAATTTTCTCTAAAAATACACATGAACCACCAGAAAAAAATGTTACGTCTTTATCTGTACCAGGAGCCGAGATAGAGGGGGGGGCTCAAAGAGCCCCCCCCCCGATCTATTAAGGTGGGAATTGGGGCCCGATCTGTAAGGGTTAAGAATTGAATTATCAGATATTTTATTTATCAAAAAATCAAAAGTTTATTTTACACTACCAAGGGTTTGCTTTTTTACTTGATTGTATGGACAGTAAATAACATGCATTGATAAAAAGAAGAATTCTATCAACAACCTTTTCTTTCTCCCAAAACTTGATAACTCCCAAATGCAGATTTTTTCACATCTATAATACAAAGTAGAACGATGTTTGTTTGTCTGTCTGTCTGTTTGTTTGTAGCAAAGGATCTCGCTAACCGCTGAACCGATCGGGTTCTCCTTTACAGGGTAGCTTCTCATAGGTCCCGGGAAGGTTTATAACTTGTTTTTTGGGGGGTGGGACACCCCCAACCCCCCCTAAAAAATGAAAAATACCCCCCCAAAAAAAAAAAAATTTCTCCCCCCCCCCCCCAAAGAAAATTTTTCTTTTAAATCTAAAATACGAAAAATTGGTTTGATCAAACCTCTTGGGGCACAGCCCCTAGAGGCTAGGGGCGAAGCCGCTAGTAAGTATTAAAGGAAACATTATTTTTCTATTTCACTGTCCCATCCCTCTATCCCAGGGCAAAGTACATGAAAGCCCATAACGTACCATAACCTTAATGCGCAGTTTTAACATTTGAGAATGAGTCAGGATGTATAAATAGAAGATTTAATGGTTTTTAAAAGCAAAGCTTCTCTATAATTACGGTCAGTAGTCTGTCCGTCCGTAACGGTTAGCTCTTGTCGTTAATTCAGGCATGTTAGATTGTCCTAACGATTTCAAAAAACAAAAAGTGTTACAAGCAAAGCATCTCTACAATCAAATCCTAAAAACGTAAGATATCCTTAAACAGAATCCATATTCGCAGCAAATTTACTTACAATTTTTTCATATTTTACTTATTCAGTTCTGACACTCTCTACAAGTGTTAATGATCGAATCTTCGCGTTTTATGGATATTGTCATCCTTATTCCAAATAAGATAATCATAGTTTTTAAACGTTTGCGGTTGTATTACTTATGGACAAAATTGTATTTGTTACAGGTATCTTTCTATCCTCTCTTAATAAATGATATTAATTGCTAATTTAGAAGAGAAAATATGATTGAAATAAATGAATATGTATAAATTATAAAGAATCAAGGCCTTTTTAAAAACTAATTAAAATTCTTCCATTGATGCATGTATTATTTCCTTTCTTTAATTCAATAAGTTCTATGAAATCTTAATGAGCCTTCTTTAAATATTTAAACAATGATAACTTCTTGAAGAATTATCTATTACTAAAATTAACTTAATATAGTTTTTGGAAGATTGTCTGATTAAAATTGAAAGAATTTTTAACAAGTAAAATGACTAATTTACCCAAAACTACTGATAAATATGTTGAAATGGATGAATTGTCCACTCCCTCCCTGCAAGGCCCTAACATAATATTTTGGGGAGTGAAAGCAGATTTTCTTTTATCACTCTAATAAGTTATTGACCCCTTGAGGTACTAGACTATTGATATGTAGATTGCTCAAAAGTGTAATTTCGTCTACTTGTTGTAGAAGATCAAGTCTAGTGCCAAAATACATTAAAAATTGTGTCTACTGCTGCTTTGTCAGGCGCTTGGCGATAAAAAAAGAATATTGGTAGGAATGTTGGTCCCCAAAAAAGGTGTAACTTATTGCACAGTGAAGAAAAGAAAGATTCTACGTTAATCTATAACTGTATCAATTAAAGAAATTCTTGAACCATCACTGACTAAATCAAAGGGAGGGAGGGGACATTGGACTTCAAATCACACTGGTACCCAAAGTTTTATAACCGCGTTAGCTTATTTGTTTTGTGCTTTTATTTAATTTTAAACTAGTAGTGTCCAACAAATAGTTTTAATCTACAGAAGGGATAATTTTGCTTATCACAATTGGGGATGGATGTCAATTGTTACTGGTTAAGCTCAATTCTATATCAATAAAATTCAAAGGGGCATAAACTCTAGAATCACTCTAAAATGTTCACTGTTTAACCAAGGAGGGTTAAGTTTACTGCAGCAAAATTTACCAACAACTAACATTTTCACTTGCAACAACACTACGAAAAGCACTCTTTAATATAATGAAAATTGGGGGAAGATTATTTTATCTATTATTGTCTAATCCCTGTATCCTTGGCGTTACGAGAGTACACATGTTATCGGCACTAGCGACCTTGAGTGACTGAATGGTTCCACTAAGAAAAAAAATCAAGAAAATCTTCTAATGGTGTTCCTAAATACGCGCCAAATTATAAGCAAGTTTTTTGTTCTTTAAGGTCTAATGAACAGCCAGATTGGACTGTACAGTACACAGGTACCTAAAGTTTAATAAAAAACCAACTTATCTTATTAGCTGGCCCAAAATGTTTGATGGAATTTTGGGTCCAAACTTTTCAATCAATAATTGTAATATACAGAAGGGTATTTTGTTTATCATCATTGGGGTTGTAAATTAATTTATCGTCCATCGACCGTAGTTTACACAATCTTTGTCTAAAAGTCTAAAATAAAGAGTTGCTTCTGTATGTAAGAAATTGCAATAAAGTAGTCATTTTTGGTCTAAAGCTGGAGATCTAGGAAAATTTTCGTATTGATTGTAATTTTCATGGAATGTCTTGGAGTGGTTTAAAGCTATTTATTTTCCCTCCCCTTCAGGCTAGAGGAAAGTTACTATTAGGATTTGAAAGAAATACAAATAAAAGGCTATACAAAAATCTGATTTGTATGATATTGTTTTATCTTGAACGTATTCACACAAAAGTGTTAAAACTTCCCCAGTTGAATAAAGGGCCAAATATATTCATAAAAAATACAACTTCTACCTATGCAAAATAAAAAAATTTAAAAAGAAAGAAGAACTTTGAGAAATGATTACTAGACTAGGGTGAGGCAATTTGAAAGTAAAGGAGATATGCTCATGATAGAAGCTCAATAATAGAAAGATTTTCGAAATCTGCCAATAAAAATGTTGTAATATTAACCCCTGAAATTTTGAAAACATACCATTTATAATAAAAGCTAAACTTGTATATCTTAACTAATACTTGATAATATTATAAGGAAGTTAAGCCATTTATAAAAAAAATAATACAACTTATAAATAAATACGATAATTTCAGAGATCCTCAACGCTAAGACAATGGACAATAAAATCATTCACAAGTCCTCAATGATAAATAACAAAATTACCCCTTCTGTAGATAAAAATAACGGATTGAAAAGTTTGGAATGAGCCAATCAAAATTCAATTGAAGTACCAAAAGTTTTTGAGCCAATGAATTCGATAACGTGATAACAATCTTTGGGTACCAGTGTAATTTACAGTCCAAAGTCAACGGTTAAGCTGCCCTGTAAAGAAGCACCAAATTGTAACTGCTATATTTTACTCAAGGACATAAACAGACAGACACCCTAATACTTTTACGCCAGATAACATTTTTCATTTTTAAAACATCTTATTTATCTGAAAATAGCACCAAGAAAAAAATATTTTAATTCAAACTAAATTAATAACAAATATACAATAATTGAACTAAATAATACATAAATTAACTAAAAACAACTTTCATCTTTTTTTATTAGATAAAATATTAACAAAAGTATCTTTAGATATTTGAATATTTCCAAAACTTTTCATACGTTTCTTTCCCTCGGCCTGGAACCTGTTTTAAATACCTGTATAGTTTAATGGATTTATTATTACTTGGATCTTACACAAGTTATCATGTACTCTAATAAAGTGAAACTTGTAGCTAGCTAAAATAACGATCCCCCTATCAACCCCCTTTACCCCCATCCCAACCCCTCCTTCTGGATAAACGAACTGACCAATAAATCTTGTCTATGTAAGCAACCTAAATTGACGACAATTTTTCCCCTGTCATAATATCCACGTAAATTCTATATCCATTTATAGTTTGGTGTAATGTTGTCGGGTTCGAGTCATTCAAATGTGTCCCAAATCAATTACAGCGATCTTAAGAGATAAGATAATAGACGGTTTATTGTGTACCCACCCGATTATGATAACAAAATTACCCCTTTTTTAAATTGTACTTATTGCTTCAAAAGTTTGGACAATGTTAGTTTGAACCAACCAATTTAATATATGTTTGTTTTAGCTTGACATAAACATAATAGTCCTTAGCTGAATCTTTAAATCATTTTGATGGCGCGCCCCGATTTAGCGCACCATCAAAATAATTTAAAGATTCAGCTCTTGTTTTTACATTTAAACTATACGGATATTGACCTAAGAAGTTTCATTTTTCTGCTAATATCTCCACCGTAACACTTGGCTGTCACGTCCTTGCGTAGGGCAGCAAGGTTTTCACGGGCTAAAATAAATTAAGTGTTATATCTAGAATACTTAGAATACATATCTATAACAAAAATTCCAATGTTTTATGAAATCTATCTTCAAAATTGGGTGTATTACATATAGGTTTGTTTTAAGAGTTGCATTAATCTTGTAATTGCCCCCCCCACCCCTCGCCCCCGTCCTAGGAAGCTAAGCAGTAAGCATGGCTGTTTTAAAAATTCCTCAAATACCAATAGTAAACTATTGCCTTTGAAAATCTTAATTGTCTGTTATAATATTTGGCAAAAAAAAATATCTTCAAGAAACTAAATGGCAAACAATGGCGAGTTGTTACCTTTGCAATCCTATTATATATTTTTTGTCTATATTTCTTGTCGAAGGATCTTGCTAAAAGCTCAACCGATATGGTTCTCCTTTACAGTAAAGCTTCATAATGGTTCAGGGAAGGTTTTTAACTATTTTTGGGGAGGGTATTTCCACGCTTCGAATAAAAAAAATGAGCCCCATTTTTATTTCTACTTTTAAAAAAAACTAAAATTGAATATGAGGAGGGGTCAACTTTCCTCCTAGCACCTTGAGTGACATTCTAGGGGGCGAATCCGCCAGTAACAATGATAAAACTTAATTGCCAAATATGCAACTTACCTAAAATCTTAGAAGTACTGCCAACAGCTGCCTGAATGGCAATAGCAAACTGTTGTCTTGGCAATTCTTCTTTTAATCTGCTCACCAAATGCCTTCCCTAAAAGATATTTTGGCTATGAATTAAAATTCATTTAATTTTTAGGTTTTAATACAAAGGACATTTATGGACCTTAAGTCAAATAAATCAATTTATAGAATCATATTATTTGATCTTCCAATAAAGTGAAAGAATAGAGGGGGTATGATCAATATGAACTCTGCCCACAGGACGGGGAACCGTTCCCGAAGTATTGGGTCTTTGAAATCAGCTAATAGAATCGGAAATATAAACACAGCCTAGTTTCTACAAAAGAACAAGTAATTTGCTAGCAAATAAAAAAGGTCCCCACAACTGGAACCAGGTAGTTATTTTCTTTTACATCTATTATTTTATCTTCCGTTGCACTGTGGGCAAATAAACGAAAACAGGAATAAATCATTTTCAAGTATAGTTAAGTGTTTAATAAAGCAAAAATCCATTATTTTGGTCAAGGATCTCATTTTCACAGTTTTAAGAAACCTAAAAGGATTTTGAAGACTTGAAAAGTTACATTGTTTTTAGAAACATTGAAAGTTTTAAATTGAAATCGAATTTTTAGCATTTATTTCAATTTTTTTGCTTATTCAAAAATTGGTTCAAAATCACCAAAAAGGTCACGATAAGATTATTTTTTTTACCTCATTTGTATTTTTAAAGAAAGTAGGTAGTCTCATAGTATAAAAAAAAACATAACATACCTTTTGCTGTGCTTTACTAGCATGACATATACAGCTTAATTCTTCCATCGGTTTTCCATTTAACAGGATACTAATTTTAACTGAAAATAAATATAACATTAGTATGACTTTACGCCGATTCCTGTTACATTCAGGTACAATCTAGTCAAGTCAGAACTTAGTTTTTTTATACAAATTAAAACATAATAGAATCAATCTAGTAATAAAATTTTTAAAATAGTGATTCATAGATCAATTAAACATATTCAGTGTGGCCACAACCAAAAAAATACTGATACTGAAGAAAAAAAAAGAAATACTGAAAATACTGAATCCTAAAATAAGAAAAAAATACTGAAATACTGAACAAAAAAATACAAATACTGAATAAGTATTTTTCTATATGATTCCTCATTTCAAAATTTCATATATCATAGCTTTATTATTCGGGGGATATTTTGCCTCTTAGATTTTCTTGCACCAATTAAGCAGAAAATGACTGATAAATATTTAAATGATTACAAAACTTAAATACTTTTTAGTTGAGTTAAGAGCATGCTAAAAAACTTTACCTTCAATAAGGGGGGGGGGGGGGTTTAAGGTTGTCGAATTGGGCACTTTTTTTGATATTGGGCGGCCCAATTGCCCAAAAGGGTTTTAGGCGGGTTTTGGGCGCCCAAAAGTGGTTTTGGGCACCCTTTTTGGGCAAATGTCGTAAAAAGCATATAAAAAGGATATAAAATAGCCTAAAACCATACCTAGACTTATTATTAGAAATAAAATAGCCTAAAAACATCTCAGGACCTATAAAGGCTCCACTGGAAAGGAGAACCATATCGGTTCAGCAGTTAGCGAAATCCTTCTCTAGATACAAAAAAGCTTACTAATTTATATAGTTAACTAGCGGCTACGGCCCTAGAGGCCTCTAGGGGCACTTGAGGAGGGCAGAGTCAAATTTGATAATCTGATTTTATTATTATATTAGATTTAAAAAGAAAAAGTAAAAAAAAATTGGTGGGGGAAGGGAAACATTTTTTTTTTTTTGGGGGGGGGGGTTTCCTCCCTCCATTTTTATTTTTAATTTAAAAAAAAAATTTTTAAAGTTTTGGGGGGAGTGTAATTTTTTTCTAGGGGCTATTTCTCTTAGGAGGGTGGTGGTACCCTCCCCCAAAATAATTATAAACCTTCCCAGAATCTATGAGAATCTACCCTGTTAAGGAGAACCCGATCGGTTCAGCGGTTTGCGAGATCCTTCGGTACAAACACACAGACACACATCCTGTTACTTTAGTATAAGGATTTCACCCAAAAAATAGGCCCGCCCCCCCTCTTTTTAAACCCCATCCCCTTTTTCTCTCCCCCTAAAAGGGGGGTGCCCAAAACTGCCCAAAAGGACCTTATATTGGGCGGCTCAAAACCGCCCGCCCAAAACTGCCCGCCCAAAAGCGCCCGCCCAAAATGACAACCCTGGGTTTAATGCAACCATCTCGTAATGATCATCAGTGATTAAATGGCACTTAGAATTCGAATTTCTATCTAAAATTTTTCATGAGTAATCCTTGGTAGGTCTATTTTCCCTAAATCGAACAAAAAGTTGGAAATGTAACGGCTGGCGGCTCAGCCGTTTTTTGCCTATTTTCAGGGCAAATTCATCATTAATTACGTATGAATCAACTTTTTAAAACATATTTTTGGTTTAATTCATGTTAAATGATAGCAATAACCAATTTTTAAATTTCTAGTACCAACAGCTACCGGCTAGAACCGTTTGATAAGGTTTTTGAGTGAGAAAAAGTATTATGTGAAGATAGGTTTCATGACTTTTTTGCTCTTAAGATAGTAATAAAATGGCA
Organism: Acartia tonsa; assembly: GCF_053477335.1. Lineage (NCBI taxonomy): Eukaryota > Metazoa > Arthropoda > Copepoda > Calanoida > Acartiidae > Acartia > Acartia tonsa. The sequence goes on along the minus strand of NC_137262.1, from coordinate 57,195,341 downwards.
AAACAGCTGAGCCGCCAGCCGTTAGCCGTTACTTTTCCAACTTTTTGTTCGATTTAGGGAAAATAGACCTACCAAGGATTATTCATGCAAAATTTCTGATCGAAATTCGAATTCTAAGTGCCATTTAATAATTGATTACGAGATGGTTGCATTAACCCCCCCCCCCCCCCTCATACAAAGTACTCACCTTAGATTATTCATTCTATTAATAGACAAAAAAAAATATCTGAAAAAAATACTGTATAAAAGCATCTCAAATATCTAAAATATTTATATTTAAGATGAAATTGAAAAAAAAATGTATATTACCATCATAGACGTCCAAGCTTTTTATTTTGGGGGGGGTAAAATTTTTTTTAAGGGGGGGGGGGGGGGGTATTTCGCTTTTGGGGGGTAAAATGGCCGCCAATTTTTTTACCCCCCACAAAATTGTTACCCCGGAGTAAAATTTGCTTGGGGGGGGGGGGGGGTAATTACCCCCCTGAAATCTGTTGGCAGGGGTAAATTTTGTTTACTCCCCCTAAAATTTTTTTTTTGGGGGGGGTATTCACCCCCCCAAAATCTGACATCAACTACTAGAAAAAACATCTTATTTATGCAAAAATTTTTGGAAAGAAGTTGTATCAACTTTTTTGCTTTTTATTTAAGATAGCTAGCCGGTTCTTTCAGTAAGTAGTAGATGTAAAATTTTTCATAGAATTCAGATATGCAATCGGTTTTTTTGTAGACCTCTTATTTTTTAAGTAATTTAAGTTTTAAAAAAAAATAATTAAGTCGGTTTTAAGGTACTAAAACGCAACAAAATAAAAGAAGAAAATAGCCAGTATGAACAAAAATAGTAAGATCTTTAATTTGACACCTTACTTTTAAAATTCTGTTGAGTAATTGTTGAAAAAATCAATTTTTTTAACCTCGGTTTAATCAAAACATTAAACCTAAATATTTTCTCATACAGACATAAAAATATGGGTTCATATATACCATTAGAATGAGAAAAATAATATGAATCCATTCTAAGCGAAATTGAAAAAGTTTTAAAAAATTGTAATAAAAAATAGAAAAAATAAAAAGTTTATTTTAAGAATTGTAACTACTAAACTAGCCAATCACAAATCGCAAAAATTGACGAATCGGGAAGCTTAATCTATAAAATTAACCTATAGAATTGCCAGAAAAAAAGGAGAACGTTCATACAATATATACAATAGATACTACAATAAATATAGTGATATTAAAGAACATGTAAAGAATGAAAAATTATGAACAAATATGCATCAGTCTGTTTATAAACTTCAAAACAATGCAGTTAAAAATACATTATTGTTTCTTGTGTTTAAAAAATATCTGCTACATTGCATTGTCTTTTGTTTAGGTTTTGTTCAGGTTTGGTTCAAGCTAACCCTTTAAAGCCGAAAATTATGATTCTTAAAATAAACTTATTTTTTTTATAATAGTTTTATAAAACTTTTTCAATTTTGCTTAGAATAGATTCGTAATATTTTTCTGATTCTAAAGGTATATATGAACCCATGTTTTTTATGTCTGTTTGAGAAAATATTTAGGTCTAAAGTTTTTATTAAACCGAGGTTAAAAAAATAGATTTTTTCAATAATTACTCAACAGAATTTTAAAAGTAAGGTGTCAAATTAAAGATCTTACTATTTTTGTTCATACTGGCCATTTTCTTCTTTTATTTTGTTGCGTTTTAGTACCTTAAAACCGACTTAATTATTTTTTTTAAAAACTTAAATTACTTAAAAAATAAGAGGTCTACAAAAAAACCGATTGCATATCTGAATTCTATGAAAAATTTTACATCTACTACTTCCTGAAAGAACCGGCTAGCTATCTTAAATAAAAAGCAAAAAAGTTGATACAACTTCTTTAAGAAATAATGAAAATACTGAATCATGAAAATTTCCAAAAACTGAAAAATACTGAATAAAATTTTCAAATACTGAATATTCAGTATTTACTGAAAATACTGAACCCCCAATTTCCAAATACTGAAGAATACTGAATATTTTCAGTATACTGAAAAATGTGGCCACGCTGCATAATTCATGCCCATAAAGAAAAGAGAGGATTAGTGACATTTTTTAACAACTTTGATTACAGAATATAAACAGAAAGCTGTCTATTTGTTCATTAGGAATTTGAAAAGCTTTCATTTGCCGTATTAACTAACTTAATTAGGTACTTAAATAGTAAGGAAAAGGTAAAAATCAGGGAATCGATCTAGCACCCCAACAAATAAGAAACTCTTGAAAATCCCGTTTCCCCCAAACGTTACGGATTGACTGACTGACGGACGGACGGACAAAGTGAATTATAGAGTAGCTTCGCTACTAAAAAATTTCAGAATCACCCCAAATGAGCTACTAAAATTAGGATTATTGTTTTACCTAAATCACTTTGAACATAGCCGGCATCCTCGTAATCAAAGGAGGCGTAGCCAGACGATACTGACTTCAACTCGTCGAAAAACTCGGTGGCAACTTCGTTCAGCGGAAATTTATATTGCATATTTAACCTACGACAAAAATCATATTGAATCATTAAAGTATAAGTAAAGAGAGGGAACAAGTTATATGTAATTTTACCAGATTAGGGACCATATGATATCCCGACCTTCAATTGGGTCTTTTAATATCTACCAATAGCGTCAGAACAGCTAAAACAGCCAAGTCGCCACAAAAAAAAAAAAAAAACAATTTGCTAGCAGACGAAAAAAGGTCCCCACCACTTGGGCCAGGTAGTTATCTGGGCTATAAATAATACATCTATAGTTGTTGAATCAGTATATTTGTCCTAGGAGAATGGTTAGGACACTAGTTTATAATTCTGTGTGTGTGTGTAGCCATAGTTTCTTAGTGTTTAGACCTAAGTAGTCATGGAGAAGGACGAGACACTTTTGTATAGCCACTTGAGCTAGCAAGCTCCACGCCCAAGTACATTATGCCTTGACCCGCTGTCTCAAGGGAGCTACTCTTTATTACCTCACCCTCGCCGAGTATGGCAAGAGTCCCAAATTAAGTCACCGTAATGAATGACGCCCTCCGCAGAGGAGCTTGGGATAAAGGTTGTACAGATATTATGTACGTGACTATTAAGTATCCAAACCACTTAATAATCTCCCTTCTTACACAACCAGGGGAAGTTGTGTGAATATGTTCAACTGAGAATTCGAGTTGCCACATGGGGACTTGAACTCGAACTCTCATCACCGTAACTCAGTGCGTTACCACTGAGCTACGACGCCCCTCTAGTTTATAATTCTGAGGGTATATGGTTGAAGTCAGGGATCTTAGGGGATAAGACATTAGACGATAAATTTATATATATTGTATGACCTTATAATTATGATGAAAAAAAATATTCTTCTGTAGACAAGTATTGGTGGAAAAGTTTAGACACTGCTAGTTTGTACCATCCAATCAATATTTAATAAAAGTACGCAAGAACAACGGATTTTGTATTCGCTAGGCAATTGGAGGGAAAGCACCTATATAATTCTGTATTATTAAGTGATGCTTTGGTTTCAATGCTAACTTGTATATGCTATATTTTCTTTTTAAATATTAATGAAATCAAATGCAAATGCAATTAGTTGATTAAAACAAAAACAATAGATAGGAAAACAAAAAACAACCTTTTGTTTTAAATGTATAGAATTCATGAAAAGAAAACAAAAACCATAGGAATAATTGATGATAAATAATAAATTCATTATATTAATTCTGTAATACGTAGTTTTCTTTTTGAGAAAGAAAAAGTAAATAAAAGATTGAAAAGGGTTGGTTTTCTGTTATGCCGTCGGTAAGGTTTCAATGGACCATTTAGCGTCTGATCAACCCGCTAATTATAATCATTTTCCAAGACGAATAAATTACAGATAGAGAGAGGATATGGGGCTGTTTATTAAACTAGTCCCCAAAGTTTTATAAAGTGTTATAAGGTAAAGAGGAAGAGCCAGTATGAGGTGCATCTACCTGGAGCAACACACCACCACCTGTCCCAGCAAAGTCTTCTACCTTACTCATCTCAGAGGATCTCAAGTCAGTCATTTATAATAAAGTTTTCTTATACGTTGGCTTAACAACTTTGGGGATTTTAATAAAATGTGATTGGTTGGTTCATTTAGTTGAGTGTTCAAAAGTTTTAACCTCTAATTCTAATCTACAGAAGTAATTTTGTTTATCACAATTGGGGATGTACATCAATTTATCGGCCATTATCTTATCCCTTTGGATCCCTGAATACATTGCGTGGTAGTATAGCTACCATAAAATCTAACATACCTAGTTTGATCAATATTAACAATAGAGATTTGTTCTCCTCTTTTCTCATTACACAACTCTAAAAAGTAATATGATGTTAATAACTCAAGTGTGTGTTTGTTTGTAGTTTCCTAGTGCTTGGAAATAAGTAGATATTGATAAGGACGAGACACTTTTGTATTGCCCATAGGGCCAGCTCAAGCACCGTGTTCAAGTAAATTATGACTTGACACGCTGTCTCATGTAGCTAGTCTTTATTACCGCACCTGCATTGCTGAGTATGGCAGGTGTCCCAAATAAAGTAACCGCAATGAATTACAAATTCCTTAGCCTAAAACCATATTAACACTAAAATCTAAAAAATAAATAGCCTTAAAGCATCCCAGGACATATGTGAAGCTCCCATTAAATGAAGAAATTTCGATTTTTTTGTGATTTCTCTTGGGAGGCCAGGGTGGTGGTACCCTCCCCCAAAATAGTTATAAACCCTCCTGGGACCTATGAGAAGCTACCCTATTAAGGAGAGCCCGATCGGTTCAGCGGTTAGCAAGATCCTTTGGTACAAACAAACAGACATACAAACACACATCCTGTTACTTTATTATAAGGATAATACCTACCCATAATAGAATAAAGATACTTAACAGGGGTGATTATAGTCCCAATAACAGTTAGTTCTCTGTACTACTACACAAAATATAATACCTACCCATAATAGAAGAAAGATACTCTACAGGGGTGATTATAGTCCCAATAACAGTTGGTTCTCTGTACTCCTCCACAAAATATAATACCTACCCATAATAGAAGAAAGATACTCTACAGGGATGATTATAGTCCCAATAACAGTTGGTTCCCTATACTCCTCCACAAAATATAATACCTACCCATAATAGAAGAAAGATACTCTACAGGGGTGATTATAGTCCCAATAACAATTAGTTCTCTGTACTACTATACAAAATATAATACCTACCCATAATAGAAGAAAGATACTCTACAGGGGTGATTATAGTCCAAACAACAGTTGGTTCTCTGTACTACACAAAATATAATACCTACCCATAATAGAAGAAAGATACTCTACAGGGGTGATTATAGTCCCAATAACAGTTGGTTCCCTGTACTACTACACAAAATATAATACCTACCCATAATAGATGAAAGATACTCTACAGGGGTGATTATAGTCCCAATAACAGTTGGTTCTCTGTACTACTACACAAAATATAATACCTACCCATAATAGAAGAAAGATACTCTACAGGGGTAATTATAGTCCCAATAACAGTTGGTTCCCTATACTCCTCCACAAAGTTCTTTTCCAACCATTCTCCGGGATTTGAAACCTAAAATTATTATAGGATATTTCATTAAAGTACCGGTTGAACACTGATAGCTCCCCCTCCCCACAACCTTTTTTATAATATTGAAAAAATTAGGAAGGGGATAGTTTTCTTTTCCTTTGCAATTGAATGGGGCAATTAACCTTACGGTGCAAAAATAACTACTAACTAAGAGGCAGATAGCTTGTTGTCTAATCATTTTTGAGACCTGTCTTACAATCAGCAACTTGAACCACTTGAAACACATGGTCAGACATAGCTATATAAATCAGGGAGTAAGGGAGGGGACAATGGGCAATTAATTCAATTTAAGAGTTATCACTGAAAGACTATGAAATCCAGATTAATCCAGACAATATGAAGGAAATTATAAAGGGAAAGTTAATACAATACAGAAAACTATAAAATAAGAAAAGAGTTCCAAGAAAAAAACATTCATTTGAAAATTAGATTACAAGCACATCAGACTGACATAATCATTCTGTAATTAATAACTATAAAAATCTCCCTGGAACCCATTCAACCCATAGCCCCATCACCCAAAATTTATTTGGGTTCTTCGAATAGTTATTAAACAAATATCACAATAAAGTTTTTATCTATGAAATTAAATTTTCTAGAGAGAAAAAAATTTTTAAAAGTCACATCATAACAAATTAAGTTTATTGATACTTGTCTGCAATGTTCAAAACTAACACACGAGTTGCGGCATTTGTTGCGCTAGTACCCAAAGTCAGTCAGAAACTGCTAAATTCTTGTACATTCCCTTTAAGCCAGTTTCAAAAGTCTGAGACTCCTAAAAATTGAATACTCGATCCATTGTCCCTCCCTTACTCCCTGTATATAAATGCAACAGAAAAAAACTTAAAGAAACAATGTTACATATAGACGGTCAGAATAAGTAAATAAATGCTAAAGATTCTAATAAATATATCATTTCGTATGTTTATTTAACTAGCCTCATTGTACATGACATTGTGTGTACATACAGACAAAGTAAAACTTATAGAGAAGCTACTCTACTGCTAAGACTTACCGTTTTAATTTTTCCAAGTTGTTTAATCATTTTGTCGCCTTTAATAACAAGTTGATACGGCACAGAGGGGGCAGTTACAACCGTCTAAAAAGAATTTAGTTTATTAAAAGTCCGCAAGATGACTCTTCATAATATAATATAGTTCATCCTGACTCCTTTAAAAACAAGTTGATAGGGAACAGAGGGGGCAGTTACAACTGTCTAAAAGAATTTAGTTGATAAAAAGTCCACAAGATGTCTCTACACAGTCATCTAATTCTAATTAAATGAAAAATTTCAGTAGACAAAAGATCCACAAGATGACTCTGCATCATATTTTACTTCTAGCCTCTGTCAGAAAACATTTTAGTTTATACAAAAAACCGCATGACGGCTCTGTATCATAATCTAGTTGTAGCCCTAGTGGGAGGACAAATTTTAGTTGATAAAAATCCGCGAGATGCCTTTGCACAATATTCTAGTTCTAGCCTCTGTCATCTCTGTCATAGGCAATTTTAGTAAATAAAAAGCCTACAAGATACCTCTGCATTATAATCTAGTTCTAGTCTCTGTCAGAAGTAATTTTAGTTGATAAAAAATCCGCAAGATACCTCTGCATCATATTCTTGCTCCAGCCTCTGTGAGAAAACTTCCATGTGTAGAAATCCAAGGAAGCCTAACCGCCATCCATGGCCCAACGCAGGGCTTGACTCCTCACTAAAATATAGATAACTTTTATTACAATATTTGGCAATATGGATAGGTTTTATCCTATTATATAACCTAGTAAAGTGTTGTATGTTTGTTCATTAAGATCTTAATGAGTTCTTCATATTATTGATAGTTTCAAGCCATTTAACTGTCTGCCCCCTGCCCTCCCCCTCGAATTCAGAGTACTTTAAGATAAGGTCGCAGCCGCTTGTTCGAAATAATGTATCAAGATTCATGTCTAGTACAATTAGAATCTCTTCCAGTATTATAATTGTGATATTTATAATGATTGATTAAGAACAATGATCTATGCTTCACAATAGTTATAATATCATCTGACTAGTGCTACTACATTTAAAATTTTCCATGAAGTTTAGTGGGGAAGTGGGCCGATCCTGGCGGTACTGCAATACCAGGCCAACCCGTGACAAGGCTGGAGCAAGCTCCAAGTCCTCATCCCCTGACAAAAATGAGTTTAATATCGAAGGGGACACATGGTCCCCGTATCAGATATTAAGCTGATAAGAACAGATACTACACTTTGATCTTAGCCAAAAGGCCGAGAAGCGATACCCTAAATGGTACGATTTTGCGTACACTTAGAAACTTTAACAAAAATGTAACTACTTGTCCAAAAATATTCGTTATTTGCACTTATAACTTTAAATATTAGAATATAACATAAAATTATGTAAAATAATTATGAACCCTTAAAGATTTAATACTATATTACTCTATAATCTAAAGAACTTAGTAATTATTGAGCCTCCTAACGGAATATTATAAAACTAAATTGTCCAAAAAGTGGAAATTGTGACAGCCAATCACAATGGACTTGGGAACAAAATCCGCCAATAGGGGAGAAGATTAAACTAGTCTATAAACACCCACACACAGAGTGTAGTCTGTGTGTGGATTTTTATTAGAGTAACAAAGAGCGCTCAGAAAACTACTTATCTATGATATTTAAGTATAAGATTTTTTATATAATAAAAAATGATAAATAGAGTAAAAATTGTACATTTAAGATTATAATTTGAAGCTTATCAATAAAATTTACAAAATTCCAACTATATTTTTGTAGATTAGGTCCAAACAATGATTAAATTGATTACTCTAGTTAAGTTTGTCTAATATAGAGAGACTTCTAAATCTATAGTGTAGAGGGGAATCTACCGCATAGGGAAATAAGGGAGTGGGGTATAATAGTATAAAATGGGGAAAGAAAGGAAAGGGGAAGATAGAGAGAGTCGGACAAAATCGTTTACTAACACAAACTAACACGCACACACACACACACCCAGCCAATGCCATTCAATCAAAGTAAAATACACAGAAAATAACATGCGGACGTTAATTTTATTTACTTTGCTTTAAAGTTTAAACACAAAAAACGGTCTTTTATATTTAAAAAAAACTTTTAATACAGGAATGATAAACGCATAATTTTAACTAGTGCAGATACATATAAATACTTAACAGAGATATTGAAATAAAAAACTGCAGTTTTACAGTAAAAAATACTAAAATATGTTAAATTGTTAAAAGATGGATAAAAAGTAGTATAAAATGATCGGACCAAACCACAAAACATTAGTTTCAGAGTAGGCTTTGTAACATAAATGGAAAAAATAAGGCCATAAAAATGTTTATTTTACCTTACAGAGACACTATTATCGTTTAAACACAGTTTTTCTATAGCAGATCTAAAAATATAACAAAAAATGCATTATAAACGAGTAATAATAGAATTAACACAATTTTTGGATCATGTTACTTGTCGATGCAGCGCTGCACTTACAAGTAACATGTTTAACTTTGCTGCACTTACAAGTAACATGTTAAAGGGAGATAAAAAAGGAGATAGGCAGACAATGCTAGTTATATTTTTTTATTTAAAATAAGCTTTTTAGTCATTTCTAAAGAACTTCAAAACCCCAAACAACTTCCTTCATCTTGAACCAAATTATGCAAGGAAAACTCCTCCCACTCTTTTTCTCCTGAGAAATTTCCACCAATTTCTAAATTAAACCTTTGATTTAAAAAATCTCCACCATCTGGAAAACATAACTCAGGGCAATTTCATGTACAACCCCCTCCCTCCCTTCTATTCCAACCAAATTATCATGTGTAATTATTTAATAATATTTTTGCATATATTCAAAACCATTACTAATAAATGTTTAGCTAACGAATTAATCTTAATTGTTTCTATTTATAAGGGGGGGGTTTTTAATGCAGTAATCTCGTAATCAATGATTAAATGGCACTTGGAATTCGAATTTCAATCTGAAATTTTTCATGAGTAATCCTTGGTAGGTCTATTTTCCCTAAATCGAACAAAACGATGGAAAAGAAACAGCTGGCGGCTCAGCCGTTTAGCCGTTTTTTGCCTATTTTCAGGGCAAATTCATCATTAATTACGTAGGAATCAACTTTTTAAAACATATTTTTGGTTTAATTCATGTTAAATGATAGCAATAACCATTTTTTAAATTTCTAGTACCAACAGCTACCGGCTAGAACCGTTTGAAAAGGTTTTTGGGCGACAAAAAAATTATGTGGAGAGAGGTTTCGTGACTAATATGCTCTTAAGATTGACAAAAATTAGTAAAACGGCTGAGCCGCCAGCCGTTAACCATTATTTTTCCAACTTTTTGTTCGATTTAGGGAAAATAGACCTACCAAGGATTATTCATGCAAAATTTCAGATCGAAATTCGAATTCTAAGTGCCATTTAATCACTGATTACGAGATGGTTGCATTAACCCCCCCCCCCCCCTTATATTAGTATCTCTATAGGGATATTGCTGCATCTACAAGTAACATGTATGAGTTTGCTGCATCTACAAGTAACATGTGATAAGCGCTGCATCGACAAGTAACATGATCCCAATTTTTAAAACCAAGAGATTTTGTACTTTTAATAGCAGAAAAAAAGAGATTTCTAATGCCACAGGGTTTTTAGAGAGAAATGTCTTTTAAAACTTAATTGTGCCCAATTTATGTATAAGCATAATTAAGATTTTTAAAAAGACGATTCTCTTAAAACACCCTGTGGTATATTGATACTAACCTTAAATCTTTATGATCCGCAGGGTTTAGCGGATAAATGCCAGCAAATAACATCGGCTTACAGGGCTCTATCTCTAATAGAGGTGGCATGGGATTATCCTAAAATATCAATGTTAATTGGGTAAATAACATTTCTTTACAGGGCTTTATTTCTAAAAGAGGTGATAAAGGATGGTCCTAAAAATCAATATTAAGTGGGCAAATAACATTACTTTACAGGTCTCTATCTCTAATAGAGGTGGCATGGGATTATCCTAAAATATTAATGTTAAGTGGGTAAATTAATAACATTACTTTACAGGTCTCTATCTCTAATAGAGGTAGTAGGGGATTATCCTAAAATATCAATGTTAAGTGGGTAAATAACATTACTCTACAGGGCTCTATCTCTAATAGAGGTGTCATGGGATTGTCCTAAAATATCAAGGTTAAGTGGGTAAATAACATTACTTTACATGTCTCTATCTCTAATAGAGGTGGAATGGGATTATCCTAAAATTTCAAGGTTAAGGGGTCAATATACGCAAATTACATTGGTTTACAGGGCTCTATTTCAATAGAGGTGGTAATAGATGGTCCTGAAATATCAATGTTAGATGGGTAAATAACATTACTTTACAGGGCTCTATTTCTAACAGGGATATCAAAAATTTTATTCTAAAATATCAAGGTTAAGTAGGTCTTACTTTTTTAATATTTACACCCTCTTGTTTGTTTTAGGGAGGGGAGGGGTAGAGGGTGGTAAACCTAGAAAAGTGTATCCACTTTCCTTAATTTTTCCAGGGGGGTGAATACAGCCTCATTCTGTGCGAATATGATGAATACTATTTATAAAGTTCTAAAATGACTGACCTTTAAATAAAAAGTGTCTCCAATAACTGCTTCTTTAGCCGTTTTCATATTACATGTTATATAACCAACCTAAAATAAAATATAATCAAATAAGACATATTTTACGTGAAATAAACAATTTAGTTACAAAACAAGGATAGAATTATCCTTAAGGTTTATTCACAAGAAAATTCAAGATTCTATCTTATACAGCAGCAGAGTACATCACATTTCCCACATATTAATTACACGTAACCCGAGTCATTACAGACGGACCGACGGACCGAAGTTTGTTGTAAAGTAGATGCATTTTGGTAAATAGAATCTTTAAAATTTTCAACTTGCTATCTCAAAGAGAAGTCAATTATATACCACTATACTAGCGGCTACGCCCCTAGAGGCCTCTAGGGGCACTTGAGAAAGAGAGAGTCGAATTTGATAACCTAATTTATAATTTTAGATTTGGAAATAATAAGTAAAAAAAAATTTTTGGGGGGGGGGCGGGAAATTTTTTTTTTTCACCCTATTTTTATCTTTACTTGAAAGAAATTTTTTTTAAAATTGGGGGGAGGAGTAATTTTTTTCTAAGCGATTTCTCTCGGGAGGGTGGTGGTATCCTCCCCCAAAATAGTTATAAACCTTCCCAGGACCTATGAGAAGCTACCCTGTTAAAGAGAACCCGATCGGTTCAGCGGTTAGCGAGATCCTTCGGTACAAACACACAGACACACAAACACAGAGACAAACAGACATCCTGTTACTTTAGTATAAGGATTTTTCTCGTAAAAATTCCATGATAAAAAAGCATTACCGACAAACTTACAGACTAAGTGATATATATATTAGATGCTCAATGGAAAAAGTATCTTGAAAAGCAGCCAAGCAATTTCTCCAAAACATTCCAAACAGACGTACCAGGGAGGGGACATTAGGCCGTTTGTTACACTAGTCCCCAAAGTTTATCATAACATTTTCTTATTTGTTGACTCAACATTTTTGGGGACTTTAATTGAATTTTGATTCTTTGGTTCATTAAATTAAGTGTCCAAAGGTTTCAACAACTAATTTTAATATACAGAGGGGTTAATTTAGTGTATAATCATTGGGGATGTACAGTGTCTTATCTCTTTAGATCCCCGCAGACGTATATAGTGGACATTTACAAATGAAGCTTACCTGACCAGGATAAAGTGCAGGCACCTCTATTTGTTCTGGAGATAAGATACCCATATTTTTAATATTATATTCCTAAAATAAGAATATATTATTAGCTTAGATAAAAAAAATTAAAAAATAAAAAATATAAAAAGTATTTTACAATGAAACAAACAATTAAGCTAAAATTACGGTAACTATTTATCTGAAAATGGCAGGTGTTGCCAATACATCACTGTTTCATAACATAAAGCATATTTAATTTTTATGAAAGGGGGATGTGGAAAATAACCATTTGGGCAGGGGGGGGGGGTTTACTCGAGAACCCTTAGAGCTAGAGGGAGCTAATTTTGGATATAAGCTTCTATGGGGCCAAAGTTACTTTTAAAATTATCGTCGACCCCCCACCCCCCCCCAAATTTTTTTTTTTTGGGGGGGGGCGGGTGGATTATACTATGGGATGTTTCTCATAAACGACTTGAGATAAATGGAGCAAACCTTGGGATACAAGTTTTGTAGGCCTATATTTGATATTAGAATTATCGTTGACCACCCACCCACCCCAAAACCCCTAATTTGGGGGGGGGGGGGGGAGGGGCGGGTGAATTATACTATAGGGTGTTTCTCATAAACGACTTGAGATAAATGGAGCAAACCTTAGGATACAAGTTTTGTAGGCCTATATTTGATTTTAGAATTATCGTTGACCACCCACCCACCCCAAAACCCCTAATTTGGGGGGGGGGGGGGGGCGGGTGAATTATACTATAGGGTGTTTCTCATAAACGACTTGAGATAAATGGAGCAAACCTTAGGATACAAGTTTTGTAGGCCTATATTTGATTTTATAATTATCGTTGACCACCCACTCACCCCCAAACCCCTAATTTTTTTTTTTTTGGGGGGGGGGGGCGGGTGGATTATACTATAGGGTGTTTCTCATAAACGACTTGCAGCAATTTTATTTTGGGTGCTACTCCCTTAGTTTTAGAGATAATTGGATGAAATCTTTTGGGCTGGGTCACTAATTACCCCAACTATTGGTATCTTTAAAAAAAACGGCTGCGAGACCGCCGCTCCCGCCGCCCGCCAAGATTTAAAAAAAAAATTTTTATTGCATTTCTCGCCGAATTAGGCAATTTGGAATCATTTGAGACCATGTTATTTTTTTCAAAAATTTTTCACCTTACAAGCAACCCTGCGGGGGATTTAGTCATTTTTTTCAAATTCTCAAAAAAAATAACATGGTCTCAAATGATTCCAAATTGCCTAATTCGGCGAGAAATGCAATAAAATTTTTTTTTTTGATGGCAGCTGTAAACGGCGGCGGGCGGCGGGAGCGGCGGTCCCGCCGCCGTTTTTTTAAAAAGATACCAATAGTTGGGGTAATTAGTGACCCAGCCCAAAAGATTTCATCCAATTATCTCTAAAACTAAGGGAGTAGCACCCAAAATAAAATTGCTGGTATGTCGTGTGATAAGTCACCACATTCCCCCCCCCCCTTTACTTACAATTTTGTTTCGACTTTTATTTTGGGTGCCACTCCCTTAGTTTTAGAGATAATTGGATGAAATCTTTTGGGCTGGGTCACTAATTACCCCAACTATTGGTATCTTTTAAAAAAAAACGGCAGCAGGACCGCCGCTCCCGCCGCCCGTCGCCATTTACCGCCGCCACCAAAAAATTTTTTTTATTGCATTTCTCGCCGAATTAGGCAATTTGGAATCATTTGAGACCATGTTATTTTTGTCAAAAATTTTTCGCCTTACAAGCAACCCTGCGGGGGATTTAGTCATTTTTTTCAAATTCTCAAAAAAAAAACATGGTCTCAAATGATTCCAAATTGCCTAATTCGGCGAGAAATGCAATAACAAAAATTTTTTTGATGGCGGCTGTAAACGGCGGCGGGCGGCGGGAGCGGCGGTCCCGCCGCCGTTTTTTTTAAAGATACCAATAGTTGGGGTAATTAGTGACCCAGCCCAAAAGATTTCATCCAATTATCTCTAAAACTAAGGGAGCAGCACCCAAAATAAAAGTCGAAACAAAATTGTAAGTAAATTGGGGGGGGGGGAAATGTGGTGACTCGTCACACAACATACCAGCAATTTTATTTTGGGTGCTACTCCCTTAGTTTTAGAGATAATTGGATGAAATCTTTTGGGCTGGGTCACTAATTACCCCAACTATTGGTATCTTTAAAAAAAACGGCAGCAGGACCGCCGCTCCCGCCGCCCGCCGCCATTTACCGCCGCCACCAAAAAAAAATTTTTTTTATTGCATTTCTCGCCGAATTAGGCAATTTGGAATCATTTGAGACCATGTTATTTTTTAAAAAAATTTTTCACCTTACAAGCAACCCTGCGGTCCCGCCGCCGTTTTTTTTAAAAGATACCAATAGTTGGGGTAATTGGTGACCCAGCCCAAAAGATTTCATCCAATTATCTCAAGGGGGGGCCTAATTCGGCGAGAAATGCAATAAAAAAATTTTTTTTGATGGCGGCTGTAAACGGCGGCGGGCGGCGGGAGCGGCGGTCCCGCCGCCGTTTTTTTAAAAAGATACCAATAGTTGGGGTAATTAGTGACCCAGCCCAAAAGATTTCATCCAATTATCTCTAAAACTAAGGGAGTAGCACCCAAAATAAAAGTCGAAACAAAATTGTAAGTAAATTGGGGGGGGAAATGTGGTGACTCGTCACACGACACACCAGCAATTTTATTTTGGGTGCTACTCCCTTAGTTTTAGAGATAATTGGATGAAATCTTTTGGGCTGGGTCACTAATTACCCCAACTATTGGTATCTTTAAAAAAAACGGCAGCAGGACCGCCGCCCGCCGCCATTTACCGCCGCCACCAAAAAAAAAAAAATTTTATTGCATTTCTCGCCGAATTAGGCAATTTGGAATCATTTGAGACCATGTTATTTTTTTCAAAATTTTTCACATTACAAGCAACCCTGCGGTCCCGCCGCCGTTTTTTTTTAAGAGATACCAATAGTTGGGGTAATTAGTGACCCAGCCCAAAAGATTTCATCCAATTATCTCTAAAACTAAGGGAGTGGCACCCAAAATAAAAGTCGAAACAAAATTGTAAGTAAATTGGGGGGGGAAATGTGGTGACTCATCACACGACATACCAGCAATTTTATTTTGGGTGCTACTCCCTTAGTTTTAGAGATAATTGGATGAAATCTTTTGGGCTGGGTCACTAATTACCCCAACTATTGGTATCTTTAAAAAAACGGCTGCGAGACCGCCGCTCCCGCTGCCCGCCGCCATTTACCGCCGCCACCAAAAAATTTTTTTTATTGCATTTCTCGCCGAATTAGGCAATTTGGAATCATTTGAGACCATGTTTTTTTTTTGAGAATTTGAAAAAAATGACTAAATCCCCCGCAGGGTTGCTTGTAAGGCGAAAAATTTTTGAAAAAAATAACATGGTCTCAAATGATTCCAAATTGCCTAATTCGGCGAGAAATGCAATAAAAAAAATTTTTTGGTGGCGGCGGTAAATGGCGACGGGCGGCGGGAGCGGCGGTCCTGCTGCCGTTTTTTTTAAAGATACCAATAGTTGGGGTAATTAGTGACCCAGCCCAAAAGATTTCATCCAATTATCTCTAAAACTAAGGGAGTGGCACCCAAAATAAAAGTCGAAACAAAATTGTAAGACCATGTTATTGTTTTCAAAAATTTTTCACCTTACAAGCAACCCTGCGGAAATTTAGTCATTTTTTTCAAATTCTCAAAAAAAATAACATGGTCTCAAATGATTCCAAATTGCCTAATTCGGCGAGAAATGCAATAAAATTTTTTTTTTTTATGGCGGCTGTAAACGGCGGCGGGCGGCAGGAGCGGCGGTCCAGCCGCCGTTTTTTTTTAAAGATACCAATAGTTGGGGTAATTAGTGACCCAGCCCAAAAGATTTCATCTAATTATCTCTAAAACTAAGGGAGTGGCACCCAAAATAAAAGTCGAAACAAAATTGTAAGTAAATTGGGGGGGGAAATGTGGTGACTCATCACACGACATACCAGCAATTTTATTTTGGGTGCTACTCCCTTAGTTTTAGAGATAATTGGATGAAATCTTTTGGGCTGGGTCACTAATTACCCCAACTATTGGTATCTTTAAAAAAAACGGCGGCGGGACCGCCGCTCCCGCCGCCCGTCGCCGTTTACCGCCGCCACCAAAAAAATTTTTTTATGGCATTTCTCGCTGAATTAGGCAATTTGGAATCATTTGAGACCATGTTATTTTTTTCAAAAATTTTTCGCCTTACAAGCAACCCTGCAGGGGACCACCGCTCCCGCCGCCCGCCGCCGTTAACGGCCGCCATCAAAAAAAATTTTTTTTATTGCATTTCTCGCTGAATTAGGCCCCCCCTTGAGATAATTGGATGAAATCTTTTGGGCTGGGTCACTAATTACCCCAACTATTGGTATCTTTTAAAAAAAACGGCGGCGGGACCGCAGGGTTGCTTGTAAGGTGAAAAATTTTGAAAAAAATAACATGGTCTCAAATGATTCCAAATTGCCTAATTCGGCGAGAAATGCAATAAAAAAAATTTTTTTTTGGTGGCGGAGGTAAATGGCGGCGGGCGGCGGGAGCGGCGGTCCTGCTGCCGTTTTTTTTAAAGATACCAATAGTTGGGGTAATTAGTGACCCAGCCCAAAAGATTTCATCCAATTATCTCTAAAACTAAGGGAGTAGCACCCAAAATAAAATTGCTGGTATGTCGTGTGACGAGTCACCACATTTCCCCCCCCAATTTACTTACAATTTTGTTTCGACTTTTATTTTGGGTGCTACTCCCTTAGTTTTAGAGATAATTGGATGAAATCTTTTGGGCTGGGTCACTAATTACCCCAACTATTGGTATCTTTTAAAAAAAACGGCGGCGGGACCGCCGCTCCCGCCGCCCGCCGCCGTTTACAGCCGCCATCAAAAAAAAAAATTTTTATTGCATTTCTCGCCGAATTAGGCCCCCCCTTGAGATAATTGGATGAAATCTTTTGGGCTGGGTCACTAATTACCCCAACTATTGGTATCTTTTAAAAAAAACGGCGGCGGGACCGCAGGGTTGCTTGTAAGGTGAAAAATTTTTTAAAAAAATAACATGGTCTCAAATGATTCCAAATTGCTTAATTCGGCGAGAAATGCAATAAAAAAAAAATTTTTTTGGTGGCGGCGGTAAATGGCGGCGGGCGGCTGGAGCGGCGGTTCTGCTGCCGTTTTTTTTAAAGATACCAATAGTTGGGGTAATTAGTGACCCAGCCCAAAAGATTTCATCCAATTATCTCTAAAACTAAGGGAGTAGCACCCAAAATAAAATTGCTGGTATGTTGAGTGACGAGTCACCACATTTCCCCCCCCCCCCCAATTTACTTACAATTTTGTTTCGACTTTTATTTTGGGTGCTGCTCCCTTAGTTTTAGAGATAATTGGATGAAATCTTTTGGGCTGGGTCACTAATTACCCCAACTATTGGTATCTTTAAAAGAAAACGGCGGTGGGACCGCCGCTCCCGCCGCCCGCCGCCGTTTACAGCCGCCATCAAAAAAATTTTGTTATTGCATTTCTCGCCGAATTAGGCAATTTGGAATCATTTGAGACCATGTTTTTTTTTTGAGAATTTGAAAAAAATGACTAAATCCCCCGCAGGGTTGCTTGTAAGGCGAAAAATTTTTGAAAAAAATAACATGGTCTCAAATGATTCCAAATTGCCTAATTCGGCGAGAAATGCAATAAAAAAATTTTTTTGGTGGCGGCGGTAAATGGCGACGGGCGGCGGGAGCGGCGGTCCTGCTGCCGTTTTTTTTAAAGATACCAATAGTTGGGGTGATTAGTGACCCAGCCCAAAAGATTTCATCCAATTATCTCTAAAACTAAGGGAGTGGCACCCAAAATAAAAGTCGAAACAAAATTGTAAGTAAAGGGGGGGGGGGGAAATGTGGTGACTTATCACACGACATACCAGCAATTTTATTTTGGGTGCTACTCCCTTAGTTTTAGAGATAATTGGATGAAATCTTTTGGGCTGGGTCACTAATTACCCCAACTATTGGTATCTTTTAAAAAAAAACGGCGGCGGGACCGCCGCTCCCGCTTCCCGCCGCCGTTTACTGCCGCCATCAAAAAAAAATTTTTTATTGCATTTCTCGCCGAATTAGGCAATTTGGAATCATTTGAGACCATGTTTTTTTTTGAGAATTTGAAAAAAATGACTAAATCCCCCGCAGGGTTGCTTGGAAGGCGAAAAATTTTTGAAAAAAATAACATGGTCTCAAATGATTCCAAATTGCCTAATTCGGCGAGAAATGCAATAAAAAAAATTTTTTGGTGGCGGCGGTAAATGGCGACGGGCGGCGGGAGCGGCGGTCCTGCTGCCGTTTTTTTTAAAGATACCAATAGTTGGGGTAATTAGTGACCCAGCCCAAAAGATTTCATCCAATTATCTCTAAAACTAAGGGAGTGGCACCCAAAATAAAAGTCGAAACAAAATTGTAAGTAAAGGGGGGGGGGGGGAAATGTGGTGACTTATCACACGACATACCAGCAATTTTATTTTGGGTGCTACTCCCTTAGTTTTAGAGATAATTGGATGAAATCTTTTGGGCTGGGTCACTAATTACCCCAACTATTGGTATCTTTTTAAAAAAACGGCGGCGGGACCGCCGCTCCCGCCGCCCGCCGCCGTTTACAGCCGCCATCAAAAAAAAAATTTTTATTGCATTTCTCGCCGAATTAGGCAATTTGGAATCATTTGAGACCATGTTATTTTTTTTTGAGAATTTGAAAAAAATGACTAAATCCCCCGCAGGGTTGCTTGTAAGGTGAAAAATTTTTGAAAAAAATAACATGGTCTCAAATGATTCCAAATTGCCTAATTCGGCGAGAAATGCAATAAAAATTTTTTTTTTAGTGGCGGCGGTAAATGGCGGCGGGCGGCGGGAGCGGCGGTCTCGCAGCCGTTTTTTTAAAGATACCAATAGTTGGGGTAATTAGTGACCCAGCCCAAAAGATTTCATCCAATTATCTCTAAAACTAAGGGAGTAGCACCCAAAATAAAATTGCTGCAAGTCGTTTATGAGAAACACCCTATAGTATAATCCACCCGCCCCCCCTCCAAAAAAAAATTAGGGGTTTGGGGGTGAGTGGGTGGTCATCGATAATTATAAAATCAAATATAGGCCTACAAAACTTGTATCCTAAGGTTTGCTCCATTTATCTCAAGTCATTTATGAGAAACACCCTATAGTATATTTCACCCCCCCCCCCCCAAATTAGGGGTTTTGGGGTGGGTGGGTGGTCAACGATAATTCTAAAATCAAATATAGGCCTACAAAACTTGTATCCTAAGGTTTGCTCCATATATCTCAAGTCGTTTATGAGAAACACCCTATAGTATAATTCACCCGCCCCTCCCCCCCCCCCCAAATTAGGGGTTTTGGGGTGGGTGGGTGGTCAACGATAATTCTAATATCAAATATAGGCCTACAAAACTTGTATCCCAAGGTTTGCTCCATTTATCTCAAGTCGTTTATGAGAAACATCCCATAGTATAATCCACCCGCCCCCCCCCCAAAAAAAAAAAAATTGGGGGGGGGGGTGGGGGGTCGACGATAATTTTAAAAGTAACTTTGGCCCCATAGAAGCTTATATCCAAAATTAGCTCCCTCTAGCTCTAAGGGTTCTCGAGTAAACCCCCCCCCCCCTGCCCAAATGATTATTTTCCACATCCCCCTTTATCTTATAATATTGTAAATTTTAAAATAACCACATGCAGGCAATACCAAAAAAAGAGTCGCTGCGCTTCTTAAAGTATAGGTAATTAATTTACAATTACCTTATTTGTTTTACAAGAAACAATTTGACTTTTCTGTGTTAGAACTCCTTGGTGGACTTGAACTAAAAATATCAAAGTTACAAGATTTCATAGCTCGATAACTGTAGTGTAGATAAAATCCTATTATAAAGTAGTAAGGTTTTTGTGTGAAGGTTAAAATTTCAATAGATACTGAACCGATCAGATTCCTCTTTAGATAGGTCCCGGGATGATTTAGGCTGTTTCAGTTTTCGATTTATGCCTTGGAATGGTTTTAGGCTATTTTTGCCAAAAAATATAGCCAAAAATTCTGCTTAAAACGAAATTGACAAAAACTCCCAATTTTTGTCAAAAACACAGTGGCTGACTTTTGCTAGTGGTAAAAGTGGCAGCACCCCAATAAAAAGGTAATAACACAAATTTATCTTCCATTAAATTTCCCACCTTCTATTGTAACCATTTCAAGCGACAATAGTTTTATTTTATCTTTTTAGGACCAATAGTCATTAATTGCTGTTTAATAAATGGACGGACAACAATCAATTACAAAAGTTGCTACGCATTAAATATTATGACAAAACTTACCCATATTGACAGCACCCTTGTATCTATCAAATTTTTCTATCTATCTATCCACCTATCTATCTATCTATCTATCCATCCATCTATCTATCTATCCATCCATCTATCTATCTATCCATCCACCTATCTATCTATCTATCCACCTATATATCTATCTATCAACCTATCCATCTATCTATCTATCCACCTATCCATCTATCTATCTATCCATCTTACCCATATTGACAGCCCCCTTGTATCTATCAAACCAGCTGTCAAATAAAAACAATTGTAATGTTTCTTCGCGAGATTTGGTGGGGGGCGGAGGTATTTCCTGGTAGTTTTATCCAATTAAAAATTATTATATTGAGGTTTAGGTTAGGATAGGTTGAGTGAAGGTTAGGAGAGCCCCGCAGGTGGAATTATGATTTCTCTTTCAATTTAGGAGGCGCGGCGTTTCGTCGTATTTTCACAGTAGTTTTCCCCTATTTGTAGCACCTGCGTAAGGCTCTAACCCTGAGAGGCCAATTTACCAACCTTGCGGGGCAATCACTTAATCTAACTTAACCTAAAATAACATATAAAAACTAATGTGAAAATACGACGAAACGCACCTTAAAAGGCGTTGTCTCGTAATGAACTTCCCTTCGAAAAGGTAAATTTTAGGATTTATTACTGTTTTGTTAGTCCTGATACAAAGGGGTCTTTAAAGTATACCTAGCTCTAGAACTAGTTTTAATCCATCGGAAATGAATCTGTTCGGAGTCATACTGGAAAATAGAATCCGATTCTTGTACTGCAAGAAACGTTTAAATTATAGATCCATTTTAGCTTTTACTAAACTAAGGTTTTATATCACCCCTATTCTACACAACAAAACAACTAATTGGATAAAATTCCTTGACTACAGTATCCAGAAGGCTAGAAACCCCAGTCCCGAGTTTGGCTGATATAGATTGTACTTTCTCTGGGTCTATCTCAAATAGGGAGTACAGCTGCTCTCTAAATGTATAATAATTATATTAAAAAGAGACACAAAGGAAGATAAATAAATTAAAATTAAAACTTTCATAATACAAGGTATTGTGCTATTTCTATTTACTAGAAACCTAATTTACCTTCCATAATGCATAGTAGCTGGAAAATTATTGGTGTACCAAATGCTTAAGATTTTAAAAGGTAACTAAATTTTTAAGCCAATTTAAGAGAAATCAAGTTTATAAAACTTTGGGTACCATTATAATTTATGGTCCAATGTACCCTCCCTGCCCGTTTTAAATATTAACAAACACTTACTTTACTCGCTCAGGATCTGCGTTGGGTAGATCAATCTTATTAATGACAGGTATAATCTCTAAATTGTTAGCAAATGCCAGGTAAAAGTTGGAAACAGTTTGTGCCTGCACGCCCTGGTTTGCATCCACTAGTAGTAGCACTCCTTGGCAAGCTCTGAAATACGATTATGTTCAGAACTTATAATCCTTATAATAAAGTAACAGGATCTGTCTGTGTCTGTTAGTACCAAAGGATCTCATTAACCGCTGAACCGATATGGTTCTACTTAACCATGTAGCTCCTGGAAAAGTTTATAACTATTTTATTTTGGGGTAGGGTACCTGTATGGCTTACTGGACTTCAAGGGTGCCGAAGCTTTTTGTTTTCAAAACTTCAACTACCTCAAAGGCTTCTAGAGGCCTCTAGGGGCGTAGCAGCAAGTTTTAAATAAAACAAAACAGTAAACTTAAATACGTAAGAAATCTATAATTAAAATTGAGCTTATGAATCTTTCTATATTTATAACCAGTGGCCTATACAAGGGGGTATCAGCACTCCCTTCAAAATCAAAAAAAAAAATCAAAATATTTATTTCAGTCAACATATTAAAACACAATTATATGATACGAATATTTACATAGGTATATTGTTTATATAGTTTTATTTTATTTATTTTAAAACTAGATTTAAAACTAGATTTAAGGAAAAAATAACTACCCTTTTTTTAATCCTCTAAAAGTTAAAAAAAAAACTGTTGGATCACTGTGCACGCCATTGTTAAAATCAAATATCAACTAATTGGAAAATAGAAAAAGAAAAAGGGGAATATATTCATATAAACCTAAATAACTTTCATATAAATAGAAAATAAATTGAAGATAATGGACTAAAGTTAAAATGAGTTAGTGGTTTAAATAACAAATCGATGAAAAATTTTACCTTAATGAACGAGTAACTTCATAACTAAAATCTACATGTCCTAAAGAAATTAATTTTATATTAGAATAAGTTAAATATGATTAGAGAACATTTTTTAAGTGGCAGTTTCCCTCATATTGAATCTGGACCACAAACGAATCATTTATGCTTATTTAGGTTAGTTAAGTAAGGATTAAAAAAGCCTCGCAGGTATAGTACCCTGAAGGGATGGGGCTAGTAATATTTACTTCCAAAATTTTTAAAGGAGAGGGGGGGGGGGCGTTCGTAAAGAAAAAAATATAATACAAACAGACCTATACAAAACAAATTGAAACAGTAGGCACAAAAATTTGAAAGGGGGGAGGCGGATGTGCCACTTTTTGAAACCAAAAGTAAAACGTGCATGATTTCAGTCCATAAAAGAGTTACAGCTCTAAAATTCTGCACAGCAGTTGCTTTTGTGGTGAACAATATTGAATCCCCCCAAAAACTGCCGTTTCCCGCCGAATTTTTTTGCCTTTTCTCGCCATAATAGACAATTTTCAATCATCTGAGATAAACTTTTTTTTTCACAAAAATTTCGCTTATATTTTCACTTGACACTTGTAAGATTTTACACTTGCAATTTTTTTTAGATGATTGAGAACTGTCTAATTTGGCGAAAAAAGACAAAAAAATTCGGCGGGAGCGGCGGTTCCCCCGCCGTTTCTTCACAGTTCCATATTCTTCTCAACAAAAGCAATTGCTGTGCCGAAGTTTTGAGTTATAACTCTTTTAAGGGCTGAGATCATGCACGTTTTACTTTTTGTTTCAAAAAGTGGCACATCCGCCTCCCCCCTTTTGCTTCTACTTTTAGCGGCTGGACCCTTAACAACTAGATACTTCTGTAATAATAGATAGAAACCATCCAAAGACTTAAATCTGAAAAGGAAATATCCTAAAACCATCATGGGACCTATGTGAAGCTTACCTGAAATAGAAAAAAAACAATAAGTTAATGAGATCTTAAGCTTCAGACAAAAAAAACTTACTAAATACTTTATATAATAGGATAATTACCTGGAGTGTCTATAAGATTAAGAATATATTGTTCCCCCTGATAAGTATACAGCACTGAAACTGTTTGCGCTTTCACGGTTATACCTCGTTCTCGTTCCACTTGTAGCTTATCCAGTACTTGCTGAAATAATATTCACTAATAACTATTATTCATGCCTATATTTCTTGAGAAAAAAAATATTTTTTCAGTAGCAAAGCTATTCTATCGTTCACGTTGTCCATCAGTCCGTAACGGAAATGGAGGAAATGTGAGTTTCTCGGCTGCTATTTAAGGTAGATTGCCGATTTTTTTTTGTAAAGATACCTATTATATAAAGGTTTCATGATTACCTTTTATTTAATAATAACTTTTATGGCCGCTTTACATCTGCTCTATAACTTACTTTGTCCGGCCGTTTGTCAATAAATGATTCTTTTGTTCTTCGCTACTTATATATGTTTTCATTCTTCTTTTTTATCAAATATTGGACAATATATATGTCTTTTCTATATGCTAAATATTCATTTTATTGTTTTGCAAGAAAACTGTCTTAAAAGAGCTTCATACACATTTATCTTGGTGGCAATTATGGTAGCTTAAATACTGCTTATCAGGTAATAAGCCGAAATTTATATTTTAGTTGTCTTTTTATCTATTTCCAGTAAGAAAATAAATTGATTTAATTTCTATTGGACCTGGGGTGTTTTTAAACAATTAATTGCCTAGGATCTTTAATATCCGCTCGTTTCCTTAGACTACTTTGTTTTAAAATAGGTAAAAACCTGCCATACTTACTTTATTAAGCATAGATTTATCTATAGCTCCTGATAATTCTAGAATTCTGTCGGCTAGAGTAGATTTCCCGTGGTCAACGTGGGCAACAATACTGTCAGTATATGAACGTGTAAAAAATGAGGTTTTACCTAGTTTTACTTTATAAATTGGAGGGGAAAAGATGAGTTTGTAAGAGTGAAAAATTCAACTTGGTAGGGAAATAGGTACCTATCCAATACATATTAAAACACTCCTGAATAAACGGGGAAAATATTACAATCAGAGATGAAATCAATGTTTTCATGTATGTTATAAGAATGGATTTATAATACGTGGATATATATTTACAGGGGAAAAAATTGTCGTCAAGTTAAGGTTGCTAATATAGACCTTATTTATCGGTCATTTCGTTCATCCAGTAGAAGAGGAGGGGACAGAGTAAAGAGGGTGGGTGGGGTGTTTTATTTTAGCCAGTTGGGATTATCTCTTTATTATAGTGCATGCAAATGAAATCTGGTGCAACATTTTTAAACCTTATAATACGTTCTCCTGCCTAAAATTTCTTATCTTCTCAGGTGGAAAAGTTTGCAAGTCTACATCCCTAATTGGGGCACCACCACCACCTCCAGCTCCTGCTGCTTTGTCAGACAGCTGACGTATGCTTAATCTGTAGCATTTTGGTGCCTAGAATTGGACTAAGATAGTTTTTGTTTTGTCAATCGAGAATTTTAATGAGAGGATTTAGGTCAACCCCTTCCCTAACCCTCTTTTCAATCTAAAATCTTGCTAAAACTAGGAATTTTTGTTAGAGGTGATAGTTGATTATTTCTAGGTTCCCTCCTCTAGAATAACCATAACGGTTCAGATATTAGAGAGATCTTTCGATACATACATAAGCCAGACAGAGAAACATTTTGGTAATTTCACATAAGGATAGATGTAAGTCAGTAAATAAATATTAATAAAAATTAAGTTTGGAAATTGGAAAATTGAATAAGTCCTCTATTTTTTATTTTTTTATGTTTAATGTGTACAGTGTACAGTACATTATACAAACCTGCAAAGCAGAGCTTTGAAGCAATCTTTTTATTGATATTAACATTATGATTTCATATTCATTAATCTGAAAATATTATTTAAATCATTAAATAAGAAAAATTACAATTAAGGGTTTCTAATTTATTTATTATATATTTCTAAAGATTTAATATATTTTTAAAAGACACTCTATAATTGTCTATTACAACCATGTAAATTTACAAAAAGGTTTTCTAATAAGAAAATGTACTATTCGCTATCCTTATTATTTAATAAGAATCTTTTGGTTGTTCGATCAAGTTACTTATTCATAAAAATGATCAATATTAACTAGGTAGGTACTTAACATTAAATGTTCACATAACTAAATTCTTATACTTGCTGATGTGGGTAAAGTAATATTACACTAAACCTATTATATAAAGTAGTAAGGCATTTTTGTCTAAAGCTTAAGATATCAATAACTACTGAACTGATTGAGTTGTCTTTTTAGGGAATCTTCCTATAGGTCCCGTGATGGTTTTTAGGCTATTCTACTTTTAAATTCAAGCTTAGGGGTGGTTTTAAGCCACCTGGATACTAGGGGCGCAGCTGCTAAAATATAACATTACATGGGCATAATTTAGATGTAATAAAGAAAATATCTCGCTACCCTAATACGATTTTTATACAATTCAAACTATTTCTATTTCTATAGTACTTAAAATTTTCACGCTTCTCGAAGATGTTGTCATCCTTGTTTAGCTAAAAAAAAACTATGACTTATAAATAATTCTAGTCTACTGTAAATAAATTAAAAACTATCACAATAAATAAATAAAGACTAAAATCTATCTATCTAACAAATAATATATCACAAAATAAAAGTTATTTTTTTACAATTTGGTACTAAATTTGAGCTTATTTTAATTTTTATAATAGTTATTTATCAAATCGTTTTATAGACAGCTTTCCGTAGAAATTAAAATAAAAAAAAATAAGATCAAAACCAGTTTTGTTAGACCCAAGAGGAACAACGGCTCGGGCTAACAAAACTGGTATTAATCTTATGAATTTTATTTTAATATTAGTGAAAAATTGTCTGTAATTCGATGCTATATATGATTTTCAGTATGGCTGAGAACCGGTTCCAATCCACCGGGTAATAATCGGTTTCGAAGCCATACTGGAAATATCAATGTTAAATCTATTTCTATGATTTAAACTTTATAGTATTCTAAAAGATTACTTTCCTTTTATCTAAAAGCGTTTTTAGGTAGATATAACGTCGAAGATAAAAATCGAAATACAACTTTTGGGCACATTAAAAATTACAATTTTTATACATAATGTCCTAAAAGTCCTGAGCTGGATCTTTAAATCATTTTAGTGGTGAGCAAGATCGGGGTGAGCCGAATTTCAGCCAATCACAGCGCGGCATTTCATAAAATGCTGTGCTCTCATTGGTTGAAAGTTGGCTCACCCCGTTCTGGCTCACCACTAAAATGATTTAAAGATCCAGCTCTGAATGTATCTATCTATAGGTAAGAGTATTTAAAGATCATAAATTGAAAATTTTTTAAAATTTCTACCATTCAAGTCAGGTAAAGTTTTTAAAACATGTTTTCTACAAAAAGAATAGACTAGGAATGCTATATTTGAACTACGGAAAGGTGGAGGCAAAACAGTATTTCTTTATGTTACATATCTGCGTTAAAATAATAATGTTTATGAAAATTTCTATATAGCTATGGGATGAAATGAAAAATACAAAAATAATGTACCTAGAGTAATTTATCTAATATTTAAACTTTAAAAGCTACCAATTACATATGAAGTATTCTAAATGTGTGGTGAAAGGGTGGTAAATTAACCCTTCATTATCCTATCATTCTATCCTAGCTTGTAATTCAATAATTTTCATCTTCGCTGTCAGTCCCTTCATTCACCTCTCCCTCATCAAGTTCAAGGTTTATCAGATCATTGACAACAGATCTCAGCTGATCACTGACAGTCCTAATCTGACTTGTTAGTGACCCACGGGCATCTTGATCACTTTCCCGTCCGTTGATTGGTTGATTTTCACCTGAGGAAATTTCCTGGTTTCTTATTGGTTGGTTTTGTGCGCGGGAACTTTCCTGGCCTCTTATTGGTTGATTTTGGCTTGTTGCTCCGACTCGCAGACGGTCAGATTGAGATCTTCTAGGTGAATCTGCTGAGATCTGGGAAAAATCAGCTATTCTGTGAATAATATCAGCTGATCGTATCGTGGTATCAGCTGTACTAGGTGATAAATCAGCTGATCTTTGTGATAAATCAGCTGTTCTAGGTGTGGAATCCTCTGTTGTAACACTGGAATCAGCTGACAGATTAGAATCTCTTGTAATATCACTATTGTCATCATCATTTGTATTCTCATTATCACAGTTTCCTCCAATTCTAAGTCCTGCCACACCTTTCTTTGGTTGGGTGGCTTTGTCACGTTTCACCTGGCGCCGCCGACTTGGGTCATTACGCCTGAAAATTAAAAAATGTAGAAGACAGTAAGAGGTTCGAGTCTCTGTCAAATCAGATTTCCTTTTTTATCACTAGTAAAATTGATTGTAAGAGTAGAAATAATCTTGGTCTATAATAAAATGATACTCCTTTATATTCAGCAGATAGGACTTTCAGTAAAAGGTAATACAATCAAACGAGTGGTTGTATATAATTTAGTTATGGATACAAAATCTTCCTTTAAATTCTGGCTTTATGTTTAAATTTCAGTAAAGTCTATTTTACATACAATGTTATTTTTAGACTGTATTTCAAAAGAAAGAGATCTCTGCAATTGTTTGACCTATTAGGCTCTTCTGCTTGCTTTTCTGAGAAGCTTCCACTAGTCAGGATTAATTTACCTGTATTGAAGCATGTATTCAAAGTCTATGACGTAAAGATATCCAGCTATCAACATTTCACATCTTCTATCCCCATTCTAAAAAAAAAGTAATAGAAGATTTAGAATATACATGGATATTATGACAGGGAAAAAACATCGTCATTTTAGGTTGCTAGCATGGACATCATTTATTGGCAGGGTTTCGGATCCGGATCCGCAAGGATCCGCATATTTTTGAGTCCAAGGATCCGGATCCGTATCCGCAAAAAAATGCGGATCCGGATCCTTGGACTCAAAAAAATGCGGAAAAAATGGAAAAATCTACCTAAATTTATATAAAATCCCAGACATTCTCTTGATGAGAGCCAATCTTTAAGGTTTAGGTTGAGACTTGAAAATTAAAAGTATTTTTGACTTCGAATTAAAGAATAAAATTTTTCTGAAAAATTTGGTGATTTTATTTTTATTGTCAAGGATCCGGAACCGGATCCGGATCCGTACTGATCAAATTTTGAGGATCCGGATCCGCATACAATGCGGATCCGAAACCCTGCTTATTGGTCAGTTCCTTTACCCAGTAGGAGGAGGTGGGATTGGGTACATGGGGTGGAATCATTATTTTAGCCAGCTACGAGTTTTTCATTATTAGAGAAAATAAAAATCTGGTGTAACATCCAAGTAATAATATATCCATCAACAGTTAAAACTGTCTTAATCTTTCTATTTGTTTTGATGTATATAGTTAACAAAAACTTTGGGAAATTTAATACAATTTAATTGGTTGGTTCTAAATTAGTAGTAGGTAGAATCCAAAGGTTTTCAACCAATAACTTTCTTCTTCTGAAATATTTTATCATATTTAGGAATGTGTTCTTATGTATTTATTGTCCATTGTCTTATCCAATAAATATTACTTTAGTCAACAAAACAAAAACAAACTTATAAAATGTCACCTTGTGATGATTTTCAATTTCTTTGCTAGTTCTGAGATCATACTGCCACCAGCCGTTGCGACCCTGCAGGGATAATAGTCATACAATACTTATATATATGTAAAAGAATATGCCATTTTTTAAAATTTAATCTTAAAAACAGAAAAACTTCGTCAAAAAAATACTGAGATGAATTCTTAAAAAACTTTTGCCCCACTAAAATCAGTGAGGCAAACTAAAAATTTAGAGGGGATAATTTTGCCTCACTAAAATTTTAGTGGGGCAAACTGATTTAATGGGGCAAAAGAATTCACCTCAGAATTATGCTTTAGCTTTAATAATGTACTGTATAAAAGTAAGTGAAAGGGCAAGGCCAATATACCCAACTTTCTTAAGATCTTATCACTAAACCGATTGAGTTCTCTATTATAGGGAAACTTCACGTTTTTTTGCCGCTTGTAACTTGTTACAATAAATATAATGTACTGTACTGTATGACTACCTTATAGAACCACATAAACTCCTCCACCTCCCCTCCCTCCACACCACCCCCACCCTCAGCCCCTGTGCCGCCCTCCATGAGTCCCTCCAAGGCCTTGCCCTCCCCCTCCTTCAGGGGGTTCACTAGGACAGGGTTGAATATGTAATCATCTGGTATTTCTTGTCGACACATGGCACATCGTTTAGACTGTAATGTAATACCCTAAAATAAGATTTAATTCAAAATTACCTATTAAAGTAATTAAAAGACCGAAAACTGAGATTAAAATGATCGATAAAATAGCCTTTTATTTACACAATATTTAAAACCTTAAAATGTCAAAAGTGAAATTTTTTTTTTTTGGGGGGGGGGGGTGTCCCATTCCCCAAGAAATAGTTATATGCTGGGAACTATGAGAAACTATCTTGTTAAGGAGAACCCGTTCGGTTCAGCGGTTAGCGAGATCCTTCGGTACAGACACACCACACAGATACACAAACACACAGACATCCTGTTACTTTAATATAAAGATTAAAAAACAAATACCTTAACACAAAGATTCAAAAGATATGAGTACAAGAAAGCTTAACAGGGAAGAGGGATTGTTAAAGACAAATGGCACAAATCTTACTTAACACAAAGACACACATACATCCAACTACTTTAATATAATAAAGATTATTACCTTAACACATAGAAAACAACAGATATGAGAACAAGGAAGCTTGAAAGGGAATAGGGATTGTTAAAGACAAAAATAGCACAAATCTTACTTAACACACAGACACACATACATCCAACTACTTTAATATATAAGATTGTTACCTTAACACATAGAAAGCAGAAGATATGAGTACAAGGAAGCTTGACAGGGAATAGGAATGGTTAAATACAAATAGCACAAATCTTACTAAACACATAGACACACATACATCCAACTACTTTATCATATATTATTGTTACCTTAACACATAGAAAACAGAAGATATGAATAGAAGAAAGCTTGACAGGGAAGAGGGATGGTTGAAGACAAATAGCACAAATCTTACTTTAACACACAGACACACATACATCAAACTACTTTAATATATAAGATTGTTACCTTAACACATAGAAAGCAGAAGATATGAGTACAAGGAAGCTTCACTGGGAAGAGGGATTGTTAAAGACAAATAGCACAAATCTTACTTAACACACAGACATTCATACATCCAACTACTTTATAATATATAATATTGTTACCTTAACACATAGAAAGCAGAAGATATGAGTACAAGGAAGCTTCACAGGGAATAGGGATTGTTAAAGACAAATAGCACAAATCTTACAGAACACACAGACACACATACATCCAACTACTATAATATATAAGATTGTTACCTTAACACATAGAAAGCAGAAGATATGAGTACAAGGAAGCTTGACAGGGAAGAGGGATTGTTAAAGACAAATAGCACAAATCTTACTGAACATACAGACACACATACATCCAACTACTTTAATATATAATATTGTTACCTTAACACATAGAAAGCAGAAGATATGAGTACAAGGAAGCTTGACAGGGAAGAGGGATTGTTAAAGACAAATAGCACAAATCTTACTGAACATACAGACACACATACATCCAACTACTTTAATATATAATATTGTTACCTTAACACATAGAAAACAGAAGATATGAGTACAAGGAAGCTTCACTGGGAAGAGGGATGGTTGAAGACATATGGCACATTCAATGGTAGAACTATCTTTGCTTTCATCTAAAAATAAAGTTAATTAAAAATATTTTCCGTGGAAATTACAATTACAATCAAACAGTGATTTGGGGTAACTATAATACCAGTTGAAAGGTCTCTAAAAAACTGACAATACTTGGTACAGCCTTTTCAAAGAATTATTATTCTATACAATCATCTTTATAACAATGTAAAAATCCCTAGAGGCTTCGACCCTTTCATATAAGGCTCTGCAAGCAATCCCAATCAATCTTTAAATACAGTTGTCTAGACCAGACCCAGAATCTTTGTGAACCTTCCATAAAGGAGAGAACTTAATCGGTCTTAAGCTCCAGATAAGATAAACTACTTTAAATCATAAGAGACCTACATAAAGCTTCCCTAAATTGAAGAACTCAATCGGTTCTGTAATTATTGAAATTTTAAACTAGAAAATAAATGACTTTACAACTTTAATATTTATATATAATAATAATAGGAGGATAACCTTACCGTCTTCTGTCTGGAAATCTGAGTGTTCCACATGTGGCTGCGTCCCGCTTGACCCCGCCATTCTTGTTATAAATTTATTTCTAAGAAGTATATTACTGGTTCACCTCTCTCTGGAAATACAATCACAGGATTACTTTGATCATAATTATTAAATTAATATAAATACAATTTCTAATAATTTAAACAAGGATTGGAAAATATTTTTCTAAACAGAGCTTTGAATTGCCAACATTGGCTTTTAACTGTCTGTAAAATCATTGCAGGATATACAAATCATGTAAGGGGTTCAATACAAGTTTTTTTTAACTTTAAATAAAAAATCATTGGCTGAACACTATTTCAATTTTTTAATGTTTTCTTTATAAAACAATAATTTTTATCTACAACTTTCATTTTTTATACGCTTTGAACATATTTTCCAATCCTGAATATTACTTATTATTAAAATACATGAAAATGAACTGGTTACGTTTATAAGGAATGCAATTTAACAGTAGTTGAAAGTAAGGAAACAGAGATGGGACATTGG
This sequence comes from Acartia tonsa, assembly GCF_053477335.1. Lineage (NCBI taxonomy): Eukaryota > Metazoa > Arthropoda > Copepoda > Calanoida > Acartiidae > Acartia > Acartia tonsa. The sequence continues at coordinate 57,162,471 of NC_137262.1, read as the reverse complement.
GAGACATATAATCTGGAGCTTTAAATATGTAAAAATTGTATTGTAAATGTCATATTAATTTATCTTCTATTGGCCCATCCCTGTTTACCTGATTAAGAGACACTCATAAACATAAGATTAAGAGCAAGAATTTTCATAACCTATAAAATGTCTGTAGATTACAATTAGTGGTTGAAACGTTTTGACCTTCAACTTAATGAACCAACCAATAAAAGGGATCCAAAGGGACAATGCAATTGCCGATCATTGATGTACATCCCCAAAGATGAAACATAAAAATAACCCTTCTGTAGAGTACAATTAGTGGTTGAAACGTTTGGACACTCAAACAAAAGACCCCAAAGTTGTTATAACAACGAAAAAAGAAAACTTATTCCAAAACTTTGGGGACTATTGTTATAAACAGCCCAATGTCTCATCCCTACCTGAGCTTCACTTCTAATCTAATAAAGGTATCTATGAACATCTCTTAAAAAGTCAGGCTACAAAGAAATAACCTGAACCAAAAATAAATCTAGGAATAAATAAAATCACAGACGTGTATCACAAAATAATTCAAACTAAATAATTAAGGACAGAGATATTGCACCTAAAGAAAACTTTTCCACTTGTCTAATAGTTTATTATCTAAAAAAATTTATAAAAAAAAGAACAATTTTAACCGAAGACCCCCAAGGCGGGGCAGTTAAAGGAGTTTTTATCCCCCTCAAACTTTGGAACCAAACAATTTACCCCCCTCAAAATTTTAAAAATATATTAGTTTACTCCCTCAAACCGTTGAAACCCTTTAACTTACCCACTTCTAAAAAAAGCCTAGGCGTCCTTGATATGATCTAACAGTTGGCCCCATTCTAAACAGATTGATACTTGTTTTTTAAGGTGCAATATCCATCCCTAAACATAATAAATAAATCAATTTAAACTAAAAGAAAAAAGAATAATTGCAAATTTTTAAAGCAGCTTTAATTATAAGAGTATTTGATTTTTAAAACATTTTCAGTATAAGTATAAAATACTAATGTTTGATTGTAAAATATCAACATAATATGGAGGTGCGCAAAAAAGTGCTTTGAAGAACACTTTTTATATATACCACTTTATTACGCTTACATAAAATTGTCAGGAAGACAATATTAAGCTTCAGTTTCCTAAAATTTCAACCTTATATTACATACACATAACTAAAAAGTCTAGTTGACCCACTTAACATTGGTAATAATCTAGCTGTCTGTACAATTTGGAGGTCTTAGCTTGAGTTTAAAGCCGTCAGAATCTAAAAGTCCTCTGCCTTCGAAACCTTCTTCTTTTTCAAATTCCTAATTCAAGATATTTTGTTTACATGCATGATTAAGATCACTAAGTATAAATAGCCCCTGAAAGCTTCTGGGAATATTTCCCAAAAAAATAAATCCCAAAAAATCCATAAACAAATTCTTTTGAATAGTCTGCTTAGAACTTTGGGTACTTTTCAATGATCCTGAGCTGGATCTTTAAATCGTTTAGTGGTGCGCTGAATCGGGTTGATCCAGTTCACCCCGGTTTGGCGCGGCAATGTCACTCGCTGAGTGCCATTGCCGCGCCAGTACCGCGCCACTGGGCGCGCTGATTCGCCCATTCCATTTTGATTTAAAGATTGAAATCTAATAGTATCTAGGTGCGCTGAACTGGATCGCCCCGATTCAGTGCACCACTAAACGATTTAAAGATCCAGCTCTGATTTGTTGTACAAACTAATGTCAAAACTTCAGATGGTATTTTAGTCAATCTTAGTTTAGAAGTATATCAATGTATCATCCATTGTCTTATCCCTTAATATCCCTGCTGATAAGAGACATAGAGTAGTAGTGATCCTCATATGCCAAAATACAAACATTATACCTAATAATTTAAGGTTGAAAATATTAAGCATGTAAAAATTTCCTGCAATTGTGAATAATCCACGGTTTGATTCGCCAGCTTCCAAGTGGCCAGGGACTGGCGGAGACTTTCAGTCAGCTCCTGAGTATTGGCTTCTTTGCCTGTACATACACAGGGGTAAAGGGATAAGTAACTTGCCGTGGAATAAATTCCTTGAATTTTAAGATGAAAATCTACAAACATTTTTAGGGACCAAAAAATCCTTATAATAAGGTAACAGGATGTCTGTCTTTACCAAAGGACCTCGCTAACCGCCAAACCGATAAGGTTCTCCATGACAGTGTAGTTTCTCATAGGTCCTGGGAAGGTTTATAGCTATTTTGGGGGAGGGTACCACTAACCTCCCAAGAGAAATCGTCAAAAAAAAAAACTAACCCCATCTAGCGGCAACTAAATATTTTTGGTAAACAGCTGATCTTAACAGATCCAAAACAAATGTTATATTCACATTCTCTTATTTTTTACTCCTATTTATATATCTCTTTAACCTTGCCTGTTACGGTAACTCTGGTAGCTCCTCGCTGCTGCAGGTTCAGGTTGGAGTCTTGTTGGACCTGTGACACCATAACAGGATGGCATAAAGTACATGACCATACCTCGGTTCCTAGAAACAAGGATGATTACGTCAATTTAAAGCAAATCTTTTTGAGATGATAACATAGCATAACAGTTATGAAATGTGAAGAGTAACTTTTTTTATATATTATGGATGTTTTCTCTGTCTGTTCTAATATAATCTAGTTACAAAAATTATTCTTTTTCTTACCTGTATTATCAAGCGTAACCCCACCGCAGCGATCCGCACAATCCACATGCGCGGCATGCGCGCACGTGTACACAACACTGCGTACACGTGTGCTCAGCGGCAACGCGCATATACTGCAGCGTCGTCTTCCATTAGTGTGCAGCGCGCGCTTTTTGGTGAGTAGTAGTTCCCGCATTAATATGATTCGTTCCTTTTCTTGAACTTGGATGCTTGATTCTAATACTCGTTCCTCATACCTTAACAATTAAAACTGGTTCATTTGTAATTAAGGCTCTTCTAACAAGACCAAAGAAATGGTTGTAACGAAATATCATATCTCAAAAGTGAAAATAATGATTAAACAAAGCATTGCAGAAATCCCCTGGTTGAAAATTGTTTTATAATTTAGCTGAAATAACTATGCTAGTGTGTAAGAATGAATATTAAGAGACCTAAAGGAATAAATAATACAATAACCGATAATTTGTTGTACACTGTACATTCCCAATAATAATAAAATAAGTGGTTGAAACGTTTGGACACTCAACTGAATCCAACCAATCAAAATTTAATACAAGTCACTAAAGTTGTTAATAGGAAATAAGAAAACGTTATTCTAAAACTTTGGGAACTAGTGTAATAAACAGCCCAATGTCTCCTCCCTCACAGGAAATATTACCTAAAAGACTGTATAAGTTCTCCGAGCATATGTTTAAGGTGTGCCCAGGTATCTACTCCAGAGGAACAACTTGGATTAGACAGGACTAGAGATACAACCTGGAAAAAAATGGTTACTGATATAGATATCAAGTTACATTTGTTACATTGAAGGAAATGAAAATTACTTAAATATTCTATGAGAGAATTTAAAGATTTTGACTTAGGGAATAGTAGCTTTCGCAATATTCCGTAAAATTGTGAGCAAGCTTCCATTCAAATGCGCAAATTAAGTCTAACTGTTCTTAATGTTGACCAAACGCATAGTATAATTTAATGCATATTTAAAAACAGTTTTACCCAATAAGCGCATTTGACTGGAATCTTACTCACAACTTTACGGAATTTTGCAAAAGCTACTTTCAATTTTTTGCTTAGCATATAAATACATTTTAATAAACAGTAGCTTGAAAAAAAAGAGAAATGACAAAAAATTTAGAAATGATTAATATATCAATAGACATACTGTTTTAGTCAATAATGAGAAAAAATTAAACTTTTATTTTAGATCTAAGTACTACCTAGGTATGAACTTACAATCCTAGAAAAAATGATACTAAAAGTAATGTAGCTATAATCATCCTAAGGTTTAATTTGTCTATTGCAATAGATTTCAGTGTTCATTGAACTAATTGAGTTCTTCTTGTTACGAAAGCTTCATTTAGGTCCTAGAATGGTTTTGGGCCATTTTTTAGCCCCTTTCTTACCCCTTTTGAATAGATGCAAGGTATTCAGCCGCTAGTAATACAAAAAAGTACTAAAACATTTTATTGAATCCTCCAAATTAAATTGTTTACCTTTTTATGTCCAACATGTCCGAGCATAGTTGACACAATATGCCTGACCATTGACCTCCAGGGCTCTGGGTTGTGGACAATTTTGATGGGGGCCGACACTTTGTCCAGCAGGCTGCACCACAACTCCTCCCTGCTCTCTTCTGCGAGTTTGTCTAAATACAAAAGTTTTAGATAATTCTTTTTTTTCTAGGAAGCTTTACAAAGTGTCTCAAAAATCAGCCATGTGACGTCATAAAAAAGAGGGATTATCTATTTCTATTTTACGGGTTTTCTTTTCCACTTCTCCTCTGATCCCTCAATTTTATGACGTCACATGGCTGGTTTTTTTAGACACTTTGTAAAGTTTCTTTTTTTAGTAGCGAAGCTACTCTATAATTCCCTTTGTCTGTAACGCTATGGAGGAAATGTGATTTTTTAATGGCTGCTTTTGTGAAAATAGAGAGATAACATTTTTAGTGAAGATTTCTATGACATATGCGCATCTAATCTATACAATATACATTGTTTTGACCTTCTGTCTGTCGGTCATGCTTAAAAAGATGTAAATATTATTTTTTTAATGTTTTTTTGATTTCGTTGCAGTTTTTAAATATTCTCTCTCTTTTCTCATCTTTATAAGAAGTGAACAATATCAGCTAACTCACATTTCTCTCAGCAAATATAGCATATAATTGAACAATAAAAATAAAAATAAAAACAACACATTTTGTCTACATAAATATTGAACCAAAATCACCTGAACATCTTTGAAGGAACTGTGTGACCACCAGCAGCTGCGTATTGACCTCAGCTATCCGCAAATCCATGACAGCGGTCAAATTATTGTTCATCCCGCCAATATTTTCATTTTCCCCGCCGTTTTCTACAATGTTTCCGTTGTTCTCCGCCTCCAAAGCCATGCATTGGGCTACTTTGTCCGCCAATAAATCCGCCAAGATAGTAAAAGCGTCGGTATATCTGTAATTTAAAATAAAACTTGATGAAATAGGAAATTCGAAAATTTAATCTCTCTCCATTTAACAATTTGCAACAACAGTAACAATTTGCGATTTTTGCAACTTAGTCATTTGATTTTTGTATATACATAATATATCTAGAGGTTCCATTTGAACTCAAAAATCGTCAAACTTAAAAAGGAATTTCTAGCAGACAAACACCTTAGTTTAAGTTTGTTATACACGATTCTTTCTAATAATACCAGTGACGAAATTTCGAAGATATAATTTCCCAAAAGCTAGCTCTATCCTAAGAAATTAAACTACTCATAGCTGAATTATGAAACATCATGTTTTGTCATAAGCTTCACATTATCTATACCTAGCCTAAATAACCGCCCTTTCTCCCTAAAATCTGTACACTCTCTGGCCAATAGTATTATCGATTTGTTCCTCCACTGTTAACCTATTAGCCGATTTAAAGTGTGTCTCTAGATTATCTCTATTACTGATTAACAAAAAATGTTATCAGCTGAAAATGGATTTCCTATTCGAGCCCTAGTTTCCTAAAATGTACAGCAGATAATCCAATTATTGCAGACCCTTTTTTCAGCGACTCCAGTCAAATGGAAAAGCGATTTAATGTATAAACGATTTATACATTATACAGTCAAAAATTTAAATTTTAAAAATATTTATTTTTTTTTATTTTAAAGCTTTTTTAGCTAGTAGCAAATATTGAGATAGGACGCGGAAGCTACGCACACTTTCGGAAATTAAAATTCAGTTCATCAAAAATGTGTAATAATGTCAAAACAAGAACAAAACCTGTCCAAAGTTTCCAACAAGTAAATTCTGGCATCTGTAATATTGTATTTCTTACACAGCTCTAACACTGAATCAACTCTGTATGTTTCTAAAAGCATAAAAATATTGTATAACATAAATATTAATTAACACCCATTTGACACAGGGATAAAAGACAATGGCCGATAAATTGATGTACATTCCAAATGATGATGCACAAAATTACCCCTTCTTTAGATTAAAATTAGTAGTTAAACCTTTTGTACACTCAACTTAAGGGGGGGAAGTTTGTACAGTTATAGGAAATGAAATTCAGTATAAAAGTTTGGGAGGGCCGTGTGGGCTTGTTTTTATAGTTATCAACCTAATTCTTTTTGTAGGCTCTCTTATATGACTGGATGTACACATAAAACTTTGAAAATTGAATTTCGGCACTTTCCTTCTTGGGGCTTGTGGAGCACAAAAACCCCCCAAACGCTAAAAATATGAGTTCTGAGCTTATTTTTAAAGATATCAACCTGATTTTTTTTTAAATAATACTTTTTTAACATAACTGAATCAACGAACCATTACAGATTTCATTTTGGGACTTTCCTTCTAGGAGCTTGTGGAGCAAAAGACCCCCAAAAACTAAAAATATGCATTCTGAGCTTATTTTTTAAGATATCAACCTGATTTTTTTTAAATAATACTTTTTTAACATAACTGAATCAACGAACCATTACAGATTTCATTTTGGGACTTTCCTTCTTAGGGCTTGTGGAGCACAAAAAAAACCCAAACACTAAAAATATGAGTTCTGATCTTATTTTTAAAGATATCAACCTGATTTTTTTTATGGAAACTTTTTTAACATAACCGAACTAAGGAACCATTACAGATTTAATTTTAGGACTTTCCTTCTAAGGGCTTGTGAAGCAAAAGACCCCCAAAAACACTAAAAATATGAGTTCTGAGCTTATTTTTAAAGATATCAACCTGATTTTTTTAAGGAATCTTTTTGAACATAACCAAACTAGAGAACCATTACAGATTTCATTTTGGGACTTTCCTTCTAGGGGCTTTTGGAGCAAAAGAACCACAAAACACTAAAAATATGAGTTCTGAGCTTATTTTAAAGATGTCAACCTGATTTTTTTTAAAGAAAACTTTCTTAACATAACTGAATTAAGGAACCATTACAGATTTCATTTTGGACTTTCCTTTTAGGGTCTAGTGGAGCAAAAGAACCACAAAACACTAAAATTATTAGTTCTGACCTTATTTTTTTAAGAACACTTTTTTAACATAACCGAACTTGGTAACTTTTACAGATTTCATTTAGGGACTATCCTTCTAGAAGCTAGTGGGGCAAAAGACCCCCAAAAAGTATTATTTTAAAAAAATCAGGTTGATATATTTAAAAATAAGCTCAGAACTCATACTTTTAGTGTTTTTGGGGGTCTTTTGCTCCACAAATCACAAGAATGAAAGTCCCAAAATGAAATCTGTAATGGTTCGTTGATTCGGATATGTTAAAAAAGTATTATTTAAAAAAAATCAGGTTGATATCTTTAAAAATAAGCTCAGAACTCATATTTTTAGTGTTTTCGGGGGTCTTTTGCTCCACTAGACCCTAAAAGGAAAGTCCAAAATGAAATCTGTAATGGTTCCTTAATTCAGTTGTGTTAAGAAAGTTTTCTTTAAAAAAAATCAGGTTGACATCCTTAAAATAAGCTCAGAACTCATATTTTTAGTGGTTTTGGGATATTTTGCTCCACAAGCCCCTAGAAGGAAAGTCCCAAAATGAAATCTGTAATGGTTTGTTGATTCAGTTATGTTAAAAAAGTATTATTAAAAAAATCAGGTTGATATCTTTAAAAATAAGCTTAAAACTCTTATTTTTAGTGTTTTGGGGGTCTTTTGCTCCACAAGCCCCTAGAAGGAAAGTCCCAAAATGAAATCTGTAATGGTTCGTTGATTAGGTTATGTTAAAAAAGTATTATTTAAAAAATTCAGGTTGATATATTTTAAAATAAGCTTAGAACTCATATTTTTAGTTTTTTTGGGAAATCTTTTGCTCCACAAGCCCCTAGAAGGAAAGTCCCAATATGAAATCTGTAATGGTTCGTTGATTCGGTTATGTTAAAAAAGTATTATTTAAAAAAAATCAGGTTGATATCTTTAAAAATAAGCTCAGAACTCATATTTTTAGTGTTTGGTTTTTTTTTGTGCTCCACAAGCCCCAAGAAGGAAAGTCCCAAAATTAAATCTGTAATGGTTCGTTGATTTAGTTATGTTAAAAAAGTATTATTTAAAAAAAATCAGGTTGGTATCTTTAAAAATAAGCTCAGAACTCATATTTTTAGTGTTTGGGGGGGTTTTGTGCTCCACAAGCCCCAATAAGGAAAGTCCCAAAATGAAATCTGTAATGGTTCGTTGATTCAGTTATGTTAAAAGAGTATTATTTTTTAAAAATCAGGTTGATATCTTTAAAAATATGCTCAGAACTCATATTTGTCAGCGTTTGGGGGGTTTTTGTGCTCCACAAGCCCCAAGAAGGAAAGTGCCGAATTCAATTTTCAAAGTTTTATGTGTACATCCAGTCATATAAGATAGCCTACAAAAAGAATTAGGTTGATAACTATAAAACCAAGCCCACACGGCCCTCCCAAACTTTTACACTGAATTTCATTTCCTATAACTGTACAAACTTCCCCCCCCCCCCTTAATAAACCAATCAAAATTCAATAAAAGTCCTAAGGTAGTTATGCCAACGAATAAGAAATAGTAATCATAAAACTTTGGGGACTAGTGTAATAAACAGCCCAATGTCCACTCTCACCTTGTATTTGACAACATTTCCCATATTCCATTATCATATTAAAAACTTAGATTTAGAAATAAAATACCTAGCATAAAACTATCCAGGGAAGTGTGTAAAGCTTCCAAAAAAGGAAGGACTCAATCGATTCAGCGGTTAATTAGGTGTTAATAGACAAGCAATAATTAAAATCTTCATACTTTACATAATATAGAGTGATCAACACAGTTTAATTAAACATGTTATTTTTATTTGATAAGTCCAATACACAGTGTTTCATGTAAAGAACAATCTTCAGTTAGACAAATAAAAATACATGATGCTTTAATGAGCATAAATTCTATACTTTACATAATAGGATAGCAATTTAGATTCATATGAAATTTTATTAGCTTTAAAATACTGCCTAGTTCAGGAATTATTGTCCTTGTTAAAAAAAAAGAAGAAAATACCTTTAGTTTTAACATACTCCAGTACAGCTGTCGGATCTTTGGTGCACATGAGCTCAATGTACTGCTCGTACAAATCAGCTGTAAACACTTTTCTAACGTTCATTTGATGAGTTGGGGACCCTAATCCTTCGCTTGCTCCCCGCTGCTCTAAAAGCTCCTGAAGATAGAATTGTTTTATCAATTCAAAACTTAAAAGAAATATTTTAAATATGATCATAGCGAAAGGCTTCAAAAATATTATAGTCAACCAAGGCAGGGATCTAAAGGGATAAGACCATGGCCGATAAATTGATAAATGTATATTCCCAATGATGATACACAAAATTACCCCTTTTTAGATTACAGTTAGTAGTTAAAAACTTTGGACACTCCACTTAATGAACCATCCAATCAAATTTAATCCATGTCCCCAAAATTGTTAAGCTAAGGAATAAAATACAATTAACAGTCCAATGTCCCCTACCTCCCTGCAACCAAAGTCTTACATAAAGTTTAAAGTTTGATTCGAAAGATAGAAAATTAAACTTAATTTCATGATATCACTCAATACAAAGATTAATTTTTTTACCTGTAAAAATTCATAATAAACCGGCTGACTACTGAGATTACTCAAAATATCCGGAATTCTCGCCGCCAAATATTGATACACAACTGCCGCCGTTTTTCGCACATCAATCGCCGCCAAATCGTCGATGTTCGCAACCATCTCCTCGCCGATCAATCGCCGTACATCGCCGGTATATTTATCGTCGGAAGAGAATATTGTTTGTATGAAATGGAATGTTTGTTGGTTACGCCGTTGGTCCTTGATGTATGGATATATTATTACTTGGATGTTGCATTAGATTTTCATTTTCTCTAATAAAGTGAAGCTTGCAGCGGGCAAAAATAATGATACGCCCCATCCACCCCCTTTACCCCATTCCCTATCCTCCTACTTAACGAACTGACCGATAATTGACGACAATTTTTCCCCTGTCATAATATCCATTGTGATGATTTGTAGAAATACATATTTTGTTATTATTTAGACCATCCTGTGATGTGGCCATTAAAAGATCATATACCTACCTATGGAAGGAGTTCTACATGTTGAAGAGGCCGACGTTCTTGTCCAATATGAAGGAGGACTCTTCAATATAGTTTTATGTTTGTTTAAAAGATCAAATATTTAATACTGTGTTTTATATGTCTTAATTCAATATATCATGTTGCTAATATCTTTATCATTTATATACATTTGGTTTATTATTCTATACCCATTACAGAGTGAGTATTTCTGGGGTTTTAATTATGTTTAACTGAAGATCTCATGTGTATTTTAGAGTGGGTAAAATGGCATTGATCCTGTCTACCTGATCTGTTGATTACACTGTTGTTTGGGTGAGTTTTAGCTACTTAATTGAACATTTCAATGGTAGCAGCAAGAAGCAAGAGACGATCTACGGCACGGTGTAATTAAAAGTTCAGCTTAGGCATATCAATCACTCTAAAAATTAAAAGATTTGTCCAAGTCCAAAAGCAGAGGGGTATTGGCCAAGATCAAAGTCAGAGGTGTGGCTAAGGTTATGTTAAATTAAAAGAATAAAAAACCCCAGAAATAAAAATGGATGCTAATAATTTTGAAAAATCCGGCGCGGTTGGCGGAACCGGGGAAAACGACGGCGAAAAACGTACTGATAATGTTCTTGAGGGAGGATTACAGTCAAAAAGTAGCGATACAATGGATAAAGATCAAACCGGCCATGTTGACGGCGGCTTGACAGATGACGGTGAAAACAATAATAATAATGGAAGAGTAGAGGGCGGAGGCATCGGTGGGGGTGCAAGGCCTAAAATTTATAATACAGCTCCTTATACGGATAACCCAAATACTTATGAATTTGATGAATTTCGCATGCAAAGATTTCTTGAATTTGAAAGATTTTGCAGACAAAGACCAATTGAGCAGGATCGTTATGACAGACAAAGACCAACTAACTTTAATGACCAAAGAACAAATGAGCAGGATAATTATAACAGACAAAGACCAACTAACTTTAATGACCAAAGACCAAATGAACAGGATAATTATAACAGACAAAAACCATCTAATTATAATGATCAAAGACCAATTAATCATTATGAACCTATTGGACAAAGACCAAATAACTATCAAGACTTTCAAGGACAACAACAACGTTCCTATGATGATTATACAAGACAGAGACAGGACGTAGGTAACGAAAGACAGAGTTACAGACAACCTACAGAAAACGACAATTTCAGACAAAGACCATATGATTATTACGACAGTCCTAGAAACAGATATTATGACAGCTACGACAAGAAAGGTAGAAACACTGTCCCTGTGCCGCTTCTAAATGAGTTCAGTGATTTTAACACTTGGGTATCTTGTGTTAGGGCATGGTCCAACGCAACGGAACTTGCCAAAGACCAACAGGGTTACCTTCTTGCGTCTGAACTGCCGAGAGAATCAGAAAAATATGGTAAAACTCTAAAAGATGATTTTTTTAAAAGCTGTCCTGCAACGGAACTAATAAACAATGAAGCCGGTATCGAACGTGTAATAAATTTTCTAAAAACGCGCGTATTTATAGATGAGGAAAAAGAACTATTTGAAACAAAGCGACAAATGACCAATATTAAGCGCCGTAAAAACCAAGATATAAATCAGTTTCTCATCGAATTTGAGAACATTAATGAAAAGGCCAAACAGTTAGATATTAACATAAAGAATGACAAACTTTTAGCATTAACTTTGTTTGAATGTGCAAATCTAGATAATACAGAAGAAACCGTAATACGTGGCGTATGCAATTTTTTGGCGCAAGATGGCAAACGGTACGAAACCGTTAAACGAAAATTACGTGAAGTCTGTTCGAAATTAAATGATAAAAATGACAGAATTAATGAGGAAATAAACCTTACTCAAAATTCTAACGGAGAAGACGACATTTCGAATCGTATCGAGGAAGTCTACATATCCAGAGGTTGGAAACCACCAACCCATTATCAACGATACCAAAACTCCTCATATAAGAATTCACGAGACCAAAATAGGAAAACATGGAACAAAAACAGCGGAAATAACACAAAATCCGGCAATTTCTCTCAATTAAGAACGAAAAAGAGAAATCCCTTGGGCCCAGATGGAAAACCAATGAGATGTAAACTCTGTGATTCAACCACACACTTTATGGCAGATTGTCCTGATTCCGTTGAAAACACAAAAAAGAATGACAATAAAGGGAATAGGCAAGGAAAATATGAGAAAGTGTACTTAACCAGAGTAAATGAACAAGGTATAGAGGAAGAAAAAGAGCTGCTCATGGAAAGAACAGATGAAGAAAGTGGAGAAGAAAGTGTAAATTGTACTGTGCTTTGTTCTGACAACAAAGAAGAATTGAACAATTTTACAGCTGAGGCCATAAACATGGCTGCCCTGGACACCTGCTGCACTGCAAGTGTGACAGGAGAGAAATGGATGAGAGTATATCTACAAACATTACCAGAAGATTTGAAGCAGAATGTACAAGGACCTATTGAATCAAAGAGAACCTTTATCTTCGGAAACCAAGGACGACTAAAGTCAAAGGCCAAATACACTATTCCAGTAAAGATTGGAGGGGAATACAATGAAATCACTATTGATGTCATTAGCTCTGATATTCCTTTACTTCTCTCTAAAGCTGAAATGAAAAGGTTAGGAATAACCTTGGACATGAGAAATGATAAAGGATCCATTAATGGCAAACCACTTGATCTGCACACAACAACAGCTGGTCATTACATAGTTGACCTTCTGCAAAAGAATGAAGCTCTAGATGAAGTCAATATCACCGAATTAGAAACAGATGATGAAAAAGAACAAATTAAGAGATTGGATAAGATCCATAAACAATTTGGGCATAGACCAAAGAAAGTGCTTGTCCAAATTATCAAAGATGCAGGGAAATGGAACGAAAAGTTTGACCCTATGATAAATAAGATCATGGAAAAATGTGAAGGATGTCTATTGCGCAAGAGAGTACCAGATAAGCCAGCAGTTGCAGCACCATTATCCAGTGACTTTGGACAAGTGTTGACCATTGATCTAAAGGTATGGAATTTTCACAAGGGCATCTACATTCTGTACATGATTGATCATTTCACGAGATTCCAAGTAGCAACAGTTGTCAGAAACAAAGAACCAGAGACAATCATAAAGGCCATCACCACAAAATGGCTACCTATCTTTGGTAAAGTTGACAAGATTCTGAGTGATAATGGAACAGAGTTCTCAAATGAAAACATGCGTGAGGTGGCAAGCGCGTTAAACATCCAGCTTCTGACTACAGGGGCACACAGCCCCTGGCAGAACGGATTAAATGAGAGAAATCATCATATCACAGATAACATAGTTAGGTCAAATATGAAAGAATATCCTAATATGTCACTGGAGGTCGCTCTAGCATGGGCCATAACAGCTATAAACTCCTTGTCAAATGTGAGAGGATTTTCTCCTTATCAGCTTGTGTTTGGGAGGCAAATCAAGCTTCCAAACATTCTGGATGATCCTCCGCCAGCCTGGGAAGAGCCAGAAAAGAGCAAATCACTCTTAGAAACACTTGAAGCCTTGCATGCTGCAAGGAAAAGCTTCATAGAATCTGAAAGAAGTGAGAGGATAAGAAAAGCACTAAAGGCAAAGATAAGGATTGCAGACACAGTCTATGAAAATGGAGACATTGTGTACTTTCACAAGGAGGGAGAAGACAAATGGAGAGGACCAGCCAAAGTGGTCTTCCAAGACAGCAAGGTGATATTTATCAGATTAGGAGCCTCATACTACAGAGTTAGTGCTAATAGACTGCTTAAAGCAGGACCTGAGCTGGCCAAACAGATCAAAGCCAAGGAGGTCATAGAATCACCTGTCTCAGAGAGTGAAGGAAATGATAGAACTGAGAGCATTGACAAAGATGATACTCAAAGAGACAACAATGAGGAGAAAAGCAGACAATCTCAACTTGATGAAACTCTAAATGAGCATGAACAATGGATACAACAAAGAATGGATGAGCTACAGATTGACAGGCTGAATCGAATTGACAAAGAACAAACAGGAGACAACTTTCCAAATGAACAGCCAGAAGAACCAATGACAGCTGACAATGACACAAATAAAGATCATGTTGTTGAATCACAACAAAACTTACATGAACAGCCAGAAGAACCAACAACAGCTAACAGTGATACAAACAAAGGTAATGTTGTTGAATCACAACAAAGTTTAGACAACAGCAAGAACAAGACTATTGAGAATGCAGCAAAAACTCGAAAAGACAGCATAAGCAAAGGCAAGAAAAGAAAGAAAGTCAATCAAAGACCAGCACCAGCTTTCAATGAAGATGGTACGATTCAGAATGCGAATCAAGTGCTCAAGAGGAAAGACAGAATTGAAATTTTTGAAAATGGAAAGTGGGAAAAAGGATCCATATTGAGTCATGGTGGAAAAGTTGGAGGTAGAAATGCTGGCTGGTTCAACATAGAACTAGACAATGGAGACGTATTCCATGACGAAGTATCCAAACGCCAGATAAGATATGAAGAAAAAGAAGTGCAAGAAGAAGACGAAGTACTTTTCATCATCAAGTTAGACTCTGGAAAGAAGATGGAGGTAAACAGAATAAATGACAGAAAAATAAGACTTGAGGATGAGGAAGAAGCAGTTTTCTTGACTTTACCTGAAGAAATTCTGGCAGTAATGATTCCCAAAGAACAAAGGAACACACCAGAGGTGATGCAGGCAAAGTTTGATGAACTCAACAAGTTGAAAGCTTTTGACACCTTTGAAGAAGTAGATGATGTAGGTCAAGAAAGGATAACTACAGTATGGGTTCTAACTGAAAAAGGTGATCAAAAAAGAGCAAGATTAACAGCTAGAGGTTTTCAGGAAACTGGAGAATTCCCAACTGACAGCCCTACTGTGCAAAAAGGATCAGTTAGGTTGATTCTGGCCCTTGCAGCAACCAACAGTTGGACTCTAAAGACGGTTGATATTTCAAGTGCCTTTTTACAGGGTGACAAAATGGACAGAGAAGTGTTTGTCAAACCTCCAAAGGAGGCAAATGCTTTAGATAAGCTGTGGAGGCTAAACAGATGCCTATACGGACTGAAAGATGCCAGCCGTAAATGGTATTTCAAAGTACTAAACAAGCTCAAAGACAAAGGCTTTCAAAAGTCTTGCATGGATAAAGGTCTGTTCTTTTTGATAAAAGATGGTGTTCTGATTGGAATCGTAGGCATACACGTCGATGACTTTCTCCAAGCTGGAACTCCTGAATTCGAGAGGATTATGGAGGAAGTGATTAAAGAGTTCAAAGTGGGCAAGATGGAGTCTGGAGAATTCATGTATACAGGTTATTACATGAAACAAGCAGCTGATGGTATAACTTTTCACCAAAACAAGTACGTGAAAGAAGCAAAGATTCCGCAACTTGATGTAAAAAGCATGAAAGACAAACAAAGAGATATGACACAGGATGAGCTGACTCAGTTGAGGCAGATTACAGGTATGATCAACTGGGCAGCCAGAGCAACCAGGCCAGACATTGCTTTTGATGCCCTAGAACTCTCCACAAAGTTCAAAGGAGGGAAAGTAGAGGATCTGGCAAGAGCTCAAAGTGTAGCTCTAAAGATGAAGAAAGCTGAAGTGACAGTAAAAGTGTCAAACCTACTAAGTTGGGAAGACTGTCAAATCTGGGTATTCACAGACGCAGCTTTCAGAAATCTGAACCAGAAAGTTGATAGCGCTGGTGGTTATATTGTTTTCTTAGTCAACATCAACACTGGACATAGTGCTGTTATTGAATGGAAGACAAACAAGCTCAAGCGCAAAGTTCACAGCACCCTAGGGGCAGAGACCCAGATTCTCTATAATGGAATAGATGCTGCGCTAGGCTTCAAAACACAGATCAAAGAAATGACAAAAGGAGTAGTGGATCTGAAAGTGAGGGCAATTACTGACAACATGTCAGCAAAAATTGCTGTATACTCCGAATCAGATGTTTCAGAAAGAATGCTTAGAGCTGACATAGCGATTATCAAAGACATGATTGATGATGGAAGAATACTAGAGGTTTGTTGGGTGGCTGGAAAGGAGATGTTGGCTGACATACTAACCAAACGGGGTGTCATCAAGGTTCCTTTACTAGAAGCCTTAGAAACTGGAAAACTGAGTGAAAATACTCTGAATGCGGTCTTAAATAGAAACTAAAGACCAAACACAATCCTTGTAAATATGTATATAACACAAGCACCCAAAAATTAACAAAAGAACAAACACTATGGTTATTGATTTATTTAACGCGCATTCCCTTGAAGCTTTGTTGTGGTAAAGAAAAGTTACGATGATTTGGCAGATTCGTAGAATAAGAATCAAATGCAACACAAAAAACGGAACGCGGCATTTTGTGCGCATTTCACAGCGATCCCGCGATCCCGGTAAAGAAATAAAGTGACAAAAATCAATTTTTGTAGCGGACGTGGCTTATTTAGTGCAATCCATAACAAATTTTCAATTAAAAATCATACGTAAGAATAGGATTTCAACAGTTAAAAAAAAGGTCAAAGTTCATTTTTACTCATCAGTCTATATAAAAATTGCAAAAACAATCCATTTAAAAATATTACCTCCATCCCAAAAATCACAATTTCAAACAAGTTTCCTCTTTATTGTAAGAAGTTATAGAAAAATTTTTTTGTGCTGATGACCAATATTTCATTTCAGATAAACGATTTTTCTTTGACCGCAATGGCGAGCAATGCCCAAGATATTGTGTTCGCGTATCACGCAATGCCACAACGCATTTTTGACGAGGAAAAGACCAGGATTAAATGGTTCTCACTATGGAATTATGATCTCCAAACCACAACCAAGACAATCAAACAAGCAGTAGCAGATCAAACGCAAGCTAAGAACATTGTTGTGTCTGCGTACCAAAAGTATGCAGCCACCATCGACAACGAGGTCATTTTGGACCACATTTTTCAAATCCTGGAAGTCTGGAGAGGTCAGAAAAAGAACAAAGTTCTGTTCGGCACATGCCTGTTTGAGCCTGAATTCTCACATGCATGGGAAAAAGTGGCCAAACTCAATGATGGAATCAGACTCTACAACCTGTGCATGGGCATGTCGCCACTAAATCTACATAAAATGGCCATGACCACAATTTCTGAGACTGATTTTTCTCTGAGAACAAAACCAGGATGCTACGCGGATTTCCAGCTGGGGTTGGGTGTAGGAAAGTATCCATCCCCAGAGATGTTGATCAGACTCAAAGGCCATCTGATAACAGTATTTGATAATGCCTTTACGGGCAAGAAGGATCCAGATGGTGCAATGGCCAAAACCGTCAGAATTAAAATTCCCCCCCCCCTAGCTGCCACTCCAGGGTACATGATAAACCCTTTTTTTAAGCAATGTCTTCAAGACAGAAACCTGGTCAGCAGAAATGAGGAGGAAGCCTTGGCTGAAAGACTGACATTTAGTCAATGGAAACCCACTGGTTGGAAATATTGGTATTTATACAGGTATGGTCATATGGAAACCAAGGAGGATAGAGAAGCTGCGCTGCAATATCACCTGGAAGAAATTCTGCAGTCTTCTCCAAGACCAACCTGGGGACAAGAGGAAATACCGATGGAAAATCTGGTCATTGAAGTTGACAACGATGCCTGTGTGCCAAAGAAATCAACCTTGGAGGATGAAGAAAGAGTTATCCGGGCTGTAAACGAATCCAGTGATAGCGAGTCCAGCAGTGACTCCAGTGATTCCTCTGATGAGGATTCTGAGGACAGCTCTGATGAGGATGAAAGCTCCAAAGGAGAAAAAGAAAAAAGAAAGTGTAATGAGAATCAATTGTTGGCAGAATATAAACGTGCGGCTGAGGTTAATGAAGAATTGGCTGACCAATACAAACAGGAATTAAATATTGTCAAAGTACAAGTCCAAGAACAAAAGGCAGCAGCTAGAGAATGGCGTAAGCAGGCAGAACAGGCTGAGCATGCCAGGAAAGAAGTGTTTGCGAGTAACAAGGCCATGGAAAGGCAAATTTCGGTTCTGGAAGAACAAGTGAATAGGATGAGGAAGGAATATAAGTTTTTGCGTAGTTTGTATGAGGATGGCTCTAGTAGACGCATCACCGGCCGCCGCTATGCCAAGGAGGAGGATTGGGCAATGGATGATAAATAGGCTATTCATAGTTTTAACACTGTCTATGCGGTCAGATAAGTTTAGTGATAAAAAGTCCAAATGATTTTCACAAGTCTAAAGTGCAATGATAAAAAGAACAAAAGAAAAAACAATTTGTAATTAGTGTGATGATTTGTAGAAATACATATTTTGTTATTATTTAGACCATCCTGTGATGTGGCCATTAAAAGATCATATACCTACCTATGGAAGGAGTTCTACATGTTGAAGAGGCCGACGTTCTTGTCCAATATGAAGGAGGACTCTTCAATATAGTTTTATGTTTGTTTAAAAGATCAAATATTTAATACTGTGTTTTATATGTCTTAATTCAATATATCATGTTGCTAATATCTTTATCATTTATATACATTTGGTTTATTATTCTATACCCATTACAGAGTGAGTATTTCTGGGGTTTTAATTATGTTTAACTGAAGATCTCATGTGTATTTTAGAGTGGGTAAAATGGCATTGATCCTGTCTACCTGATCTGTTGATTACACTGTTGTTTGGGTGAGTTTTAGCTACTTAATTGAACATTTCATCCATATATATATTATATCCATTCCTTGATGTAACAATGGAAAAGCTTCACGTACTCTTGCCGGCTTGAATATACCATCCTAGAATATAAAAAAAAAATTACACAGACAATTTGGAAAAAAAAACAGTAAAATAATGTAATGTAAATAAAAACAAGGATGAAAACATCCATAAGTAGCGAAGCTCAAAAAATATGAATAGACATCTGGGAAAAATGATTTATTGAGTAGGTCATAAAAAAGGATTCAAAAAAATCACGAAACCTTTTAAAATGTATTATAATAGTCTTTTGAAGCATTAAGCTAATAAGAAAAACGTTAAAATCTAAAATTAGATTTAGCACCACAACCAATAGCAAGTCATTATTAAAATTGGTCAAAATATGTAGAATGTTGACTATTCTTATCACTAAAAATTTCACCTGTTTATCTTGAACAGGAGTTGAGAAAACCACAAAAAACTTTTAAAATCTAGGAATTGATCTAGCACCCCAACCAATAAGGGTATCGTAATAAAACTTTATGGAAATATGTAGAGTACATATTCAATGAAAATTTCAGCTGTCTATCTTGTATAGGGATCGAAAAAATCATGAAAACTTAAAAATCTAGAAATCGATCTAGCACCCCAACCAATAAAGGTATCTTAATAAAACTTGATGGAAATATGTAGAGTTTGAATTTTCTTTAATCCCTGAAATTCCAGCCTTTCATCTTGAACAAGAATTGAGATAATTACAAAAACGTAAAAATCTAGGAATCGATCTAGCACCCTAATTAATAGACAGACGGACAAAACAATGTGTAGAGTAGATGAGCATATGCCATAGTAATCTTCACTAAAAATTTCAGCCGTCCATCTCTCATAGGGTCCGAGAAAATCATGTTTCACCCATAGCGTTACTGACTTACTGACTGACTGACGGACGGACAAAGTGAATTATAGAGTAGCTTTACTAATAATAAAATAGGCAAAGTTTTCTATGTATAATTTCCCGTCCGCAACACAAAGATTGTTAAAAGTCAGGGATCTTAAAGAATGGACTATAAATAGATGTACATTGCATTTCCAATGTGAAAAATTATCCTTATGTAAACTAAAACTATGTGATGAAAAGTTTGGATGCTGTCATTTCCAACAATCAGGATGTGGTAAAGTACCCAAAGTTTATTCGCAAACTAATGAGAGACCATGTTAATAAAACTTTGGGTACCAGTGTAATTTACTGTCCAACATACCCTCCCTCATCTATCTACTATTCTGTATATTGCAACTTTTTGCTGCTGCGCTACCAATGAAAGTTATTGATCTTGATAATCAGTGTTCATAGCTATCATTCATACCTTAAAACTCTATAGAAGCCAATACCAATGCTGGCGTCCTCCAGGTGCTGCGGGTCAAACAGGTGCCAGCCGCCGTACTCGAGCATGTCCAGCAGCGAGTCCTCCCGCTCCTCCCGGGAGCCAGGCTGCTCAGGGTCGGTCAGCACGCTCAAAACGCGGGAAAACAGGTCACGTGATATGCTAACACTGCGGTCACCTAGAGTGATCAGTTTTAGTAACATGTAGCTAAGATATTATTAGGGTTTATCTGTCCGTCATCGACGTCAAATGGTCGGGGTAAAGGGGTGTTTACTCCCCTTTTAACCCCTAATTTTACAAAATTAAAACAATACATTATATTATCCCCCATAAACCTCAGAAAAAAACCTTCATTTTAACCCCCTCAAAATTAAAAGCTTGGATGTCCCTATCTAAAGTACGTCAGTTTGAAACGCTCAGTTTAATTTGTTTATTAATATGGAATAACTTACGTCCTAAATACAGAATCAAACAAACAACAACATACACCCCAGGCCCAAGCAAATAAAACCATTAAATACTTATATTTGCGGGAACTTTTGTTTAATGAAATCTTCCAATTTTTAACATTTACTAAACAGCCTGCTTTATAGCATCAAGATCCATGACAGATCTATATAGGAAATAAATGTCTATATATGAGCTCAAGTTTTCTTAGCGATAAATGTTTAAAACTCCTAGTGCTCCAATAATCCGTAATAAACTCTCATTGACCAGAACGATAAGACCCGTTATTTTACTGTATGAAGAATAAATTCATTTTTTTATTTCATGTTGCTATTTGAATTATAATGAAGTATTAAATTTCTATCCATAAAACAGAAAATTTAAATTAACAATATAGTAAATAAAAGAAAACTTTGTTTTAAAATAATTTGATACTAGCGATACGTGCGTAATGTGGTCAGATATTGAGCTAAAATTTAACAGTTAACTGAACATTTTAACCCTTTCAGGACGATAATTTGAAATAAAAATTATTAAGATACTAAAATAGTTTAACGAAAGAAATCGTCAGGGAGAAGATAATGGAAGAATAGGGTTAATAGTCAGAATTCAGATAACCAAAAGAAAGTAAATAAAACATTGAATAAACCTAGCCAACAGCGAGATAATTCTATCGAGCCCAACTCTAGTTCTTAATATTTTTCACATTGCCCAATTATTTGTTTACAAAAGTTTCCTTTTTATGGACGTAGTGGCCCTTTTCAATGTTAACAACATAAAATACCTAAAATTACCTAAATTACCTAACTATCCTATTATATAAAGTACTAAGCTTTTTTTTGTCTGTAGCGAAGGATCTTGCTAACCACTGAACCGATATGGTTTCCCTCAAGAGGGAAGTTTCGTATAGGCCCTGAGATGGTTTTAGGCTATTTTTTATTCTTATAACTAAGTCTTTGTATGGTTTTAAGCTATTTTTCTTCCCTTCCATATCCCTTCGAATTTAGAGCTCCTAGATGCTAGGGGCGAAGCCGCTAGTCTTTGATATTTGAATAAACTTGATAAGAATTCAAAATTCCAACATATCTACATAAAATATAAGTTTTTTAATAATCTTCTTACCTTTAGCAATTTGTCTGGCTAGGAAAGTGAAGAGATACCCAACTTGTGCAGGACTAAAGGAAGAATCTTCTTTTAACATCACCTAAGGACATAATGTCATTATTAGAATAGCATTATCAAGTTGATTGGACACTTGTGCTTAATTTTGTTGAATAACTTAAAATACAAAGAAAATCGGCTTTTATTACGTCAATGTAAAAACATAATTCAGACAAATAAAGAATACAACAATAACATTATCTTAGACAAAAAAAATACCAACCTGTAATAACAAATCTACCAGTCTTTGTTTCTGACTATTTCCAATTTCAGTCTGATATTCTTTTTCTTCAAATGCAATGGATAATACATTTAGGAAACCCTGAAAATAGTAATATTAACTACCATTTTTTATCATGCATGAAAGACAGACGGAAATAAATTACATACTTCACATTTTCATTATCGCGTTATATGGACTGACGGACAGGCAGGAAAATTGAATAATAATGTAGCTTCGCTACTAAAAAGAAAATACAAAAAATTGTTAATTTTGGAGTTAAAAAGAAGGGGATTTTCATAATTCTAAGTCTTGAAAGAGAGGTTCATGTTCAAACTTCTAAAGTTTTATTATAATTATCTATCTACTGAATACTATCTATCTAATAACCTGGGTATTAAATGAAAGCAGAGTATTAAGATGTGGACAGGGGGGTTCATGTTCAAACTTCTGAAGTTTTATTCTATTTATCTATCTATTAAACTATCCAACTATCTATCTATCTAATAACCTGGGTATCAAATGCAAGAAGAGTATTAAGATGTGGATAAGGAGGTTCATGTTCAAACTTCTGAAGTTTTCTTCTATCTATCTAATGAACTAATATACTATCTATCTATCTAATAACCTGGGTATCAAATGCAAGTAGAGTATTAAGATGTGGATAGGGGGGTTCATGCTCCGACTCTGGAGTAATCTGTCTCGAGTGAATGAGGGTGATTGTACTGTAGATGTCGTACTTCACTTGCTTTACACGATCCTAATAAAACAGAACTTAGAAATAGCATAGGATGTCATCCATAAAATTTTATTATAAAGATGTCTCGCTTATAATATTGTACCTTATTGTCATAGGAATCATGATTCCAAAAATCAAATGAAAAGAATTATTTTATCATAGAAAAAGTTGTTGTCAAAAAAATATAAACCAGCATGTTTTAATTAGACGAATGGATTTTATGGTAACGATTACAGATTTGCTAGGCCTCTTATATCGTACCTAACTATTACAGGAATCCCCAAGTAAAAGAGTTAAACATAACCAAGAACAAAATTAAGCTTCAAATAAAAATAGAAGAACATACATTTCAGCCGTTTTCGAGATCACACTGAAAACATTATAAAGTAAACTAATTTTTAACAATACCTGCGGCACATCACCATAAGGATAAGCTCTGCCGGCCAAACACCCGGACACATAAACCAACAACTTATTTCCGATGTCTATCTATACACAAACATAATATAACAAACACCCGGACACATATACCAACAACTTATTTATTTCCAATGTCAATCTATAAACAAACATAATATAACAAACACCCGGACACATATACCAACAGCTTATTTCCGATGTCAATCTAAAAACAACAGTCATGAGTCAAGATTAAACCTTGAAGGAATTTGGGTGCTTTCCCTCCTAGTGCCTTATCGAGGACATAAACCTCTCCCCCCTTATTTGAGACAAAATGAAAGTAAGAAGGAGTAGTTTCTCCCTTGTTTATTAATTTGGGTTAGGGTATATTGGATATTGGAAAGAAATGCAGGGCTACCGCCCAGAAGGAAAAAACTACCGTCTTGAAAATAAGGGGAGGAGGGGAGGGGGCTGTGCCCATTACACAATTAAGGAGAATGGACTATTTCATGTACATACATTTGGTTATAATCAAGAACACGTTGACTAAATATGAGCATTAGACTACAACCCAAAACCCATCTTCACCAAATTACGCGAAAAAAGGACCCTCTATAATACCAATTCTATGTATGTATAAACTAACCTGCTCCTGGGTGAAAGGCTTGTCCGAGGCCAAGGCATTCTTCACTTCTGTCAATAGCTTTTCAGCTGGCGAAATATAATCCAACATGGCGTTGTTAAATACGTAGATAATAGCATCATACAGTCTGTGCTTTTCACTTACTACCATTACCTTATAATAAATAAGGATGACAACATCCATAAGAAGCGAAGCAAAAAACGACTAAGGAGGTTTAAAGAACATTTGTTAAAATCAAGAACATAAATTCAAATATATCAAAGAGCAAAAAATTCACCAAGACTTTCTCACGTTTTTTTTATATTTTTAATTAGGATTGGCAATCCGGATCCGGAATCCGCCCAATTTTTGGGCCAATTTAGGAATCCGAATCCGGAATCCGTTTTTTAATAGCGGATTCCAGATTCTTAATTGGTAGGCTAAAATTAGCGTCTTGAGTTTTTTTTCTTTAAAAAAATAACAGTTTTTTTTCAGACAAAACTTATTTAAAATGTGGCAGACATATACCTAAAAAGTATTTTATTGTTACTTCTTAACTACAGGTATAATGGTAGCTAGCATCCAAAGTTGCGTTTTTTTTGTAGGTATTTATTTTCATTTCACAGCTTTTCATGCTTCATTTATTTTTTTTTAAAGCCTTTTAAAATACTGCTAGAATCCGGAATCCGCCAAAAATAAGAATACGGAAACCGAATCCGGCCCAAAAATTCGACGAATTGCCATCACTATTTATAATATTTATATTTTATAGCATGACAGACAGACTGACGGACAAAGTAAAACATGTACTTGATTTAGGGAATCTTCACAAAAAAATCAGACGTTTATCTTGAATGGCAGTTGAGAAAATCACATTTCTTTGATTGCGATGCTGACTGACTGACGGACGGTCAAAGTGAATTATAGATTGGCTTGCTACTAGAAATGAATATACTGACAAAAGATAGATCTAATAGATTAATGAATAAATAATAGTTATTTATCGCATCGTATTATAAACAGATTTCCGCGGATATAGAAATTTACAATCATAAGATTAAAACTAGTTTTGTTAGACCCAAGATGCTGAAGACACAGGCTAACAAAACTGGTATTAATATTATGATGGTACTTTTTTATATTCGTAGAAAACTAAATCCAGCGGATATTAATCGGTTTCGAAGCCATACTGGAAATAAACTAACTTGGTGAATATCTAAACAAATGATGGATAAATGAGTGATACAAGCTTCTAAAGGTTCAAACTTTTCTCTTTTCTCATAATGGTCCACAAATCTGAAAATAAGTTTGTTTAGAGGGTTGTACATCTGAGGTGGATTCTTAAAAAAAAATTTGCCCCACTAATCGCTTCGTGGGGCAAAATTGTTTTTGTGAAAAATCCTCCAAAATCACATAAAAATCTACAAAAAAATAAATAAGATCCTATGTTAATAACCCTTCTATGATTTTGTTTATTTTTTGTAGATTTTTAATGTGATTTTGGTGGATTTATTACGAAACTAAGCGATTAGTGAGGAAAACTTTTTTAAAGAATCCACCTCTGTTGTCAGTTGGATAATCAATGTCGGTTTGTCTCTATGTGTAAATCTTTCTATGTCTATTAATCTATCTGTTTGTCTATATAAGTGTATTTCTATTAATTTGTCTCGTCTATCCATCTATTAATTTATCTATCTGTCTATCTGTCCATCTGTCTATCTATCTATCTATGCATACCTTTGTACAATTTGAGTAGGAATAACTGGTAATTGATCACTAAGTATATAAGGTTCTAAGCTCTCGAGAAATGCAGCACATGAAAAAGGATCTTCGTTGAAAGTGTTCCAAACCTTAAAAAGAAATACATTATCTTAGTTCATTTTCTATATACCAAAGAAATTCCAAATTTCCTAATGTCAATTAGGATCTTTGCACCAGCAGAGCCATGGTCCCCAAAGTTTCATAATAATATCATCTTATTTGTTGCTTTAACAGCTTTGGGGACTTCAGTGAATTTTAATTGGATGATACATAAAGTTAAGTGTTCAAACGTTTCAACCACTAATGATAATCTACAGGAGTAATTTTGTGTACCATCATTGGTGATGTACATCAATTTAACGGCCATTGTCTTTTCCCTTTAGATCCCTGTTTGTTAGTAGCGAAGCTACTCTATAATTCACTTGGTCCGTCCGTAATGCTATGAGGGAAATGGGATTTACTCAGCTCCTATTAAAGATAGAATGCTGAAATTTTTTGACAACATTCCCATCATTAAGGAGCACAATTGACTATAAAACATCATTGGCGGTCAGCCCGCTTTTTAGCAGGTTTAAGGCTATTTTTATATTTTTCACATTTTTATCCATATCTTCAGTGTTTTTGGTCCGATTTTCAAAATTTTTTCAATTATAGATATCAAAATTAAATTTCCTGTTGTTTTAAGAAAACAACCATGGCGGCCATGCCGCCTTTAATCAGGTTTTTGGCTATTAATATATGTTTTACATATTTCCCCATATCTTTGTTTTTTTATCCAATTTTCAAACTTTTCTGGGATATCAGTATCAAAATAAATTTTCACATCGTTATAAGCATCTTTTATGTAATTTTATCCAATAAATCAATTCTTGATTTTAATAAATACCCTTTTATTCTACTTGTACGTATTCCAATCTACGATTTTTTGTGCTTCGCTACTTATGGATGTTGTCATCCTTGTTTTATGATGACTGCGCTAAAAGGAATATTAAAAGCCAAATTGATAACATTTTTACCTTTTCAAAAAGAAAATCAGTTTTGCCTAATCTGACAGAGACATCAATACTGGGGGGTACAATCTCATTGAAATATTTGGTGAGGGTGGCCATGCCCCCCTCCTCGGGGAAGTTCTTGGTCATAGATACGTCCAGGAACTTCTTTAGTATTCCCATCACTCTGAAATAAAATGAAAAAAATGATAGAATGAGATAGCTTTATTAGGATTTGGTAATTTGAAAAGAGCTTCCTAATATGCTATTTAAATCAACTTATAAGATTTATTACCAAATGGCAATCTAAAATTGATAAATATTTAGAACCAAAAAACTTTATTAGTCCAAAATTACACTACATAAATGATAGATTTTTATAAATATTAAATACTATCATTGAAACTGTCTTTTAAAAAAACCACTATACGTAGAGTAAAGCTTATAAATATAATAAAACTCAAACAAAGTTTCAAGTAAATAGGTATATTTTTAATAATAAAAACATTTCTTTGGTGCATAAGCATTTGTCTTTATTGTCACCAAGCGTACAAGAAAAGAGAATGAATACATACCTAAGTGAAATATGGGCACGTTTCCTATCCCTGGGGCCCCGAAGGCCTACCAGGGCTTTGCCAGGATCATCGTACATGTCAAGGCCCAGATTTAAGGCCTCTATAAATCTGTTATCTAAAACAATAATACAAAGTTCTTAACAAATTTTATTACAGATTTTTTATAGAAGCGTATGTATTTTGTCTATAATTTCATTTGCATAGATCAAAAAATTTGAAACCTAGGTATTACTGCTATTTATTTTTGCAAAACTAAATACTTTTTTCATTTTTTCACTTGGGGTAAGATTTATTATTAAACTTTACCTATTTAAGTGTTATTACCTTTTAAAAGATGATCTAATCTTTCCGACCAAGTCCTGATTATCAACGCATGAAACGTCTTCTTTCCAAGAACTAATATCTAAATAGATATAAAAAATATGCCTTTTCGTCCTTTTCATACTTCTACCGTCCCTTCTTACCTATTAAAAATGTATTATCAAATAACGTCACATTGTAATACAGGATTTTGAAGAAAAAAAGAAGAATCCGTTTGATTTGTATACAAAAATTTCAGAAGACAGGAAAAGAATAATTCCAACCTTATAAAGATTTTTTTTACCTGATTTGTAAATGTACATAAGGAACCATAAACAGCCGTTTCACCAGCTACAAATAAAATATTTATAGGAATAAAATATTTTCTTTGTTTAATAAGTACCTATCTATTTGGAATTAATTTTTTTGGTTTGAAAACATTGCATACAGGAAAAAAATCTCAGATTAATATAATGTATATACTTTGAAAATGAGAACCAAATCGGTTTAACGGTTTCCAAGATATTAAGTTTCAGATAGACACACATCTATTTTAATTTTAAATTACAATAAATTAATGCAAATCTATGTTAATTTGTTAATGAATTTTGTTTAACTTTATAAAATAATAAAATTATAAAACTTAGCATACCTAAGGAAAAAGCAGCTGACACGTTGCCACCGTTTGCCAACCCTTTAAAAAACTGGGTCTGATACACAATTTCAACCTGAAATAACAAAATAGGACAACTGCCATACTTACGCTAGGGTATTATAATCAAAGAGGGATAGATTAATAAATGATAATAAAAGTTACAGGCTGTCTATGACTTTTTCTTTACCGAAGGATCTAGATAACCACTTAACCATTATGATTTTGCTGTTCAGCGTAGATTCTAAAAGGCCATGCAAAGGTTCATAACTATTTTAGGGGAGGGTACAACCACCCTCACAAGAGAAATCGCCCTAGAAAAATAATCCCCATCTCCGCCGCTAATACAAGATCTAATATCACCTTTTTAAGATCAACAGTTTCTAGGATATCTTTGGTTCTAGCATCCATGAGATGAAGCTGCTCTGATTGGTCAAGTAAACCCAGATACCTAAAAAAGGGATATGTCAAATGAAGAATATTTTTTCAAGTATGGATACGGAACCTATTAATATCCGCTGGATTAGAACAGGTTCTCAGCTGTACTGAAAAATTATGTATAACATCGTATAACAGAAAATTTTCTACAAATATTTAAATAAAAATCATAGTATTAAAACCTACCAGTTCTGTCACCACGGGCCTTCGGTTGTAATCTTATAATTTATTATTTTAATATCCGCGGAAAGCTGTCTAAAATACGATGTGATAAATAGCTATATCAAATGCCCTAGAATTGCTATTTCTCTTACCCATAGACATAAATTAAAATACTCTCAAATGGTTTAGACATGAAAAAAAAAAAACAATATTGATTTAGGTAATTATTCTACAGCCCTTTCTTCCAAAAATTATTACCAGCAGAATTGATAAGGGGGGGGGAAGTTCTGACACATTTGCGTAAACCTGGTGTATAGGCTTTATCTTTGGACTGAGAGGATAGGTTATTAGGGATAAAATCATTCTTATATGATGAATTTCCCCCAGATTTAAGATTTTTTGGATAGGCCTCCAGGTTCCGGAGCTCCAGGCCTCCAGGTGGTCTCTGTACAGGTAAAAATGAAAAATAAGATTTTTTTTTTTAAGAGTTAGATGTCAGCTTACGAGTTAAAATATGTATATTTTTTCTTCAAATATGTGAATAACAATCAAAAAGAAGCATATTTTGTTTTATAAGTTAACCTCTAACTCTTCAAAAAAAAATCTTATTTTTAATTTTTACCTGTACAGAGACCACCTGGAGGCCTGGAGCTCCGGAACCTAGAGGCCTATCCAAAAAATCTTAAATCTGGGGGTAATTCATCATATAACAATGATTTTATCCCTAATAACCTATCTTCTCAGTCCAAAGATGAAGCCTATACACCAGGTTTACGCAAATGTGTCAGAACTTCCCCCCCCCTTATATACTGGGGAAAATAATAACTTTACTCCCATTGCACTATCCTTGTGACTTACCTATTATTCATCCAAGATAAGAAGGAGAGGGTAAAATTAAGGTCCACACTTTGCAGAGGGATAAATACTATTTTATATGAGAGATTCACTGATACCTAGAAATAATAAATATAGATAGTTAATTATATGTCTATAATATAGAAAGTAGGGTAAATGGATATCTAATACACTATGCAGAGGGATAAACACTATTTTATATGAGAGATTCACTGATACCTAGAAATATAGATAGTTAAATAGATGTCCAGATAGATAGTAGAGTAGATGGATATCTATTACACTTTGCAGAAGGATAAATACTATTTTATATGAGAGATTCACTGATACCTAGAAATATACAAAGTTAAATAGAGTCTAGATAGATAGTAGGGTAGATAGATATCTATTACACTTTGCAGAAGGATAAATACTATTTTATGAGAGATTTAGAGATACCTAGAAATATAGGTAGACAGTTGATTAGATGCCTAGATAGATAGTCAGGTAGGTAAATATATCATGCACTTTGCGGGGTTTACAAACAATCTTATATGAGAGATTCACGGATCTCTAGAAAAAATAGTAAATAGTAAAATAGTAAATAGATGTCTAAATAGATATAAATAAATTGCACTTAGTTTATGTGTCTTAATAAAAGTAACATGATCTCTTTCAGTCTGTCTGTTTGCAGCTAACAGTAGTACCAATATTATTCTCCTTTACATTAAAGCTTCTTTTTTTTTATCTCAGATAAGGTTTATTATGACTATTTTTGGGGAGTGCATTTTAACCCCCCCCCCCCCCCTCCACACACATACACAATTAAATAGATATACCTGATAAAAACTAATGGTAGATCCTCTGGCAAACGTTAAAACTGGATCATTTGTTTTATAAGAAAACTGGTTCTGTTTAAAGAAAAAAATATTTTTAATCCATAAAATAAAGTAGATTGTGTGCCCGTCAGCCTGTCTGGCTACTGCCTTAGATCTCGCTAGCCACTGAACCGATTAGGTTGTACTTTTCCGGGATTATGACCACTGGTCCTGTGGTGGTTTTATGCTATTCTCCTAGTTGGTGAAAGCTTCCCTCCCATAAAAACTGGTCAAAACTGTCCATGAGCAACTTTCTTAATATTATTATCTTCCCTGGATGAGTACAAACTGCCAGCAAAGTAAAGGTAGTGTATGTTGATCTCCTATCAAGGGAGCTGTCATTAATACCTAAATATAACAAAAAAAAGTAATATTTTGCCTACGAAATTTTATTATGTATTGATTAATTTATATTTTTCAGCAAAGCTTTCATAATGTCTTCAGCTGGTTGTTTGAACATTGTATTTGTTGATTGCCTACAGCAGCCGCATAACAATACATTTTGTCTCAATATTAAGTAGACTAACAACAAAAATGGTGAAAAACGACAAAGATACACAAAATTTAATACAGTCAGAAAATCGACACAGATAATCTTTATAAATATATACATATAGTTGAAATGTAATAGATTGAACGCTAAAATTTAATTGTTAAGGACTAATGTTTTAGAGATCCATGGGATCATAAAAAAAGATTAAATATTTTTAAAAGCGAAGCTTTTCTATAATTAGGGTCGGTCCGTCCGTACGTCCGAACGTCCGTACCGGATAGCTTTTTTCGTTAATTTAGGCATGTTAGAATTGTCCTATCGATTTCAAATTTTGCATGGTGATTCCTTTAATAGTTAGGTACGATTTAGAAAGCGTAGCAACTCTATAATCATCACCAAAATGTCCGTACGTCCATTTTAAACATGTTGATTTTTTTACTTTTTTAACAAAGAGGGAGGTCATTTTCTAGTAAATCCCGTAAAGGTGTGTGTTATAAGGCCTAAAAATAGTAGTAGAACGATAAGGTGCTCTATATATTTGTATTCCCTATTGAATAGAACAATAGGGAAATTTTTTTTTTTTTTTTGATAACCGTACCTGGAATATCTTTAAAAAATACGAAATTTCTATCAAACGCTTTGTTTGGCTCAAACTGACAAAAATAAAAAAAAAATATAATTATAATAATAATGTTTTCTATAGGTAAAAGGTAAAGGTTAAGAACAATCTATAACATTAAACAAAGGAAGAAGTCATTCTTTACAGGTTGATTTATTATAATTATATTTTTTTTTATTTGTGTCAGTTTGAGCCAAACAAAGCGTTTGATAGAAATTTCTTATTTTTTAAAGATATTCCAGGAAAGGTTATCAAAAAAAAAAAAAAAAATTTCTTCCCTATTGTTCTATTCAATAGGGAATACAAATATATAGAGCACCTTATCGTTCTACTACTATTTTTAGGCCTTATAACACACACCTTTACGGGATTTACTAGAAAATGACCTCCCTCTTTTTATGTGATCTGATCATCCGATTGATCTGATTTTTGGTGTATTGATTCCTGGAACAACAAAGTATAATGTAATAAGCAAAGCAACTCTATAATCAAGTCCTAGAAATGTAAGTATGTCCAAAAACATTATCCTGAATCAAGCAGTTTTTTTTCAACAAATTTACTTACAATTCGCTTTTATGGATGTTGTCATCCTTGTTTTTAAACAAAACGTGACAAAGCTTCTAAAAAATGTTACCTTTAATCTTGGTTTAACTGTTATGACTATAATACGGGTTATAGTTGCCAAGGCAAGAATTGAATATCTAAAATTAGAATAGTATACTTATAAATGGTAACTATAGGATAATGGTTTGACTGTTATGACAATAATACGGGTTATAGTTGCCAAGGCAAGAATTGAATATCTAAAATTAGAAAAGTATACTCATTAAAGATAACTATGGCTTCTTTGTTAGGCGTGTGACTGACATCATTAGTAAAGAACAGATGCGACTCAAAAGAATGAACTTCCAACGGATACAGGTATAGAATAATCTTCACCCAAAATTACGATAATCCGTTGGTAAATCAATAATTTGAGGGGAAAGTTAGGAGTTCTGTGTTCTATTGTCCTCTTCCAAACTTTACTCCACACCCACTCACCAACAACAATTTTGAGCTTCCAAAGGCAGAAAATAGTTAATCAATTTATCTTTATTTCATTGTTCTTTTACTGGGTTGTCTGGCGGATACTACTTAAATATAACTTAACGTGTAGGTATTCATTAGGTACTTGAAATTAATATCTTGAGGATTTTATCACTTTTAAGTTTTAATTACCTACCTAGGTAAACTATTTTATCTAATACAATATAAAAAAATTACGTACCTAGTTAAAGGATGTTCTGGGATCTTATGGGCCACATACAAAGGTTCCATTGTACATACTTCCCCTCGACTTCCAGAGAAAATACATCTTGTTGTAGCTCCTATCAAAAAATAGAATAGGTCATTGAAATAATCTTTACAGCTTTTCCAAAATCAGAAATTCAAGCCAATGATTCAGTTCTATCAACCTATCTATCTTTCTATTTATCATTCTATCTATCTATCTTTTTACCTGCCCCTCTAATTCCACGGGTCATACTCAGCTTAAACACACTCCCCCAGAATCAGATATATGCTATCTATCTTTTTACCTGCTCCTCTAAATCCACGGGTCATGCTGAGCTTGAACATACTCCCTCCAGAATCAGATATATTCTATCTATCTATCTATTTACCTGCCCCTCTAATTCCACGGGTCATGCTGAGCTTGAACACACTCCCTCCAGAATCAGATATGAAGGCAATGTTTGGATTCTCAGAGTACCGTACATGTGTTATTGACGAACCTAAAATAATTCACAGATTTTTTATTGTTTAAATATTCCTAGATGTAGAACATAAAAAGTGTGTGAGGGGTGGCGGGGTGTAGGGGTTAATTTTTGTTTAACCCATGTGGGTCCTATACATTCACGCAGTTTTTACGTTCACTAAACTTGCGGGGCTACCCTTCACCAAATATAAACTAACCTAACCTGCCCAAAGGTAAAAATACACGAAACACTAAAGTAATACCCATATTTTCAATTCAATTCAAAATAAAGGGGGGGGGGGTATGTTTTCTGTGATCAAATAGTCACTTGGAGGAAAACCGCGTATAAATGACACATTTATTGTGGCTTTGATGTGAAAGTGTGCAATTTTGGGGGCAAATCTCAGTGTAATCAGAAGATATTGAATCTTACCTATGGGGTGAACATCACTCATATCTCTAAGAATTTTGCCAGTAGCCATATCATACTCTACAACCTGGCCCCTGGCAAAACCAACCAATAGCTTTGTCGCATCAAGACTAAAAATATAAAGATTTTTATTAACAATAAGATTAAATAAGAGTAATATTGTCATTATTATAAAAAGTCATATCATACTTTAATACTAAACTAGCGGCTTCGCCCCTAGCCTCTAGGGGCTTTGCCTCAAGAGGTAATTAAAAAGAAATGTAGTACATGTGGTGGATCTTCATCTTCGTCATATGCATTATCAAAAAAATCTACTAAACACTATCCCTTCCCCCTGGTCTATACTATCATCGAGCTAAAAAAAAGAGAAAAAAAGAAGAAGAAAAAAAATGAGGGAGAAATTTTCATTTTTGGGGGTGTTGGGGGTGTCCCAC
The DNA here is from genome assembly GCF_053477335.1 of Acartia tonsa. Classification (NCBI taxonomy): domain Eukaryota; kingdom Metazoa; phylum Arthropoda; class Copepoda; order Calanoida; family Acartiidae; genus Acartia; species Acartia tonsa. The sequence continues at coordinate 57,128,271 of NC_137262.1, read as the reverse complement.
CCCCCAAGAAAATAGCTTAAAACCACCACAGGACCAATAGGTATATTCCCTGAAGAGTAGAATCCGATCGGTTCAGTGGTTACCGAGATCTTAAGCTTCAGACGGACGGACGGACAGACAGACATCAAGCTACTTTGTATTATAGATATTTTTTAAGTAAGTCTTTTTTTCTGAATAGTGTATTTATCTTTTGTTTGTAGTTCATTCGTGTTTTTTTTTAAATAAACAAGATTAAAACAAATACTCCGCGATTAAATCTATAAAGTTCTCTTTATATTTATTTATCACTCTTATAAAATACTTTCAAGTTCAAGAAATCATAAATATAATAGTATTTTTATATCTACATACTTACCAAAAAGCAAGGCAAGAAACAGCTCCATAACTCATAGCAATAGAAGGTCCACCCAAAAACCATTTTATAACCTAAAAATATAAATTTTTATTACATTGTCAAGTGGAATTTTTTCTATAAATTAAGAGGTTAACATTACAAAGATTTATATCTCTTTTTATTTTATAGAGAACTATTTAATTTCACAACAGTAAATGGAAAGCTTTCTATAATAATTTGACTTTTTTTATGATGGTTTACTACGCCCTCACTACTTGAATTACGAGATGTATACTGCAGTACCCCAATTCCCGCCCTATTTTGAAATAAATCCATTACCTGATTTGAATCAAAAACTAATATGTGGGAATTCTGAGTACCTAAAAAATACACAAATAAAACTTATTCTAAATATCTTTCAATTGTAATATTATCAAATTAATTAAACATATTCAAATCGAATTCTTTCTTTGTAGAATTAAAATACTTTAGAAAAATAAAAGAAAAGCTACTTACCAACGGCAATAAAAACGGCTGTACACGAAGCAGTCATACAAGTGGGCGCACCCGCCTTCACCCTGTCCGCCGCGCTGGTCATTTGGGCGGATACGCCTTTCAAGATGAGATGGCGGAATATGCTGCCATAATGTAGTCTTCCTGAGAAGTTAAGTTCGGTTAAAAAAGATTACTCATTTTTCTTTCAGAGTGCTTCGAAAATATTAGATATTTTATTGACTGTTTATTTTAAAAGAAACTTTCTATCTATCTATGATAATTGTATTCGCATCTAATTTTAGAATCAAGAGAACATAAAAAGAAAATATCTATCTATCTTATTCCCAAAAGCACTAGAAATTCTAGTATGATTCCCCTCCGTCACTAGCCCTAGAAGCCCTGGTGCCCCTAGAACCAAAGGAACTGACAGACAAAGTATCTTTCTATGTCTAATAGAATTATAAGTAATCACTCTACTCTATGTCTATACTTGATTCCCCTCTGACACTAGCCCTAAAAGCCCTAGTGCCCCTAGAATAAAAAAGAATTATCTGATTTTCCTTAGCCACTAGTCCTAGAAGCCCTAGAACCTAGGGAATCAACATAAAAAGTAAATCTATCTATTTATAATACCTGATTCCCCTCTGCCACTAGCCCTTGAAGCCCTAGTACCCCTAGAACCAAAGGAACTGACAGACAAAGTATCTCCAATATCAGAATCAATGCCCCCAGCAGGAATAGCATATTGTTTCCTAAATAAATAGTGTTTTACAATAGTTTTCTATAATTAGTGCACTATGCATTACAAAGATAACATTAAGAACTATTACAATTTTGCGAAGGAAAAATAGATAATATTTCAGACTAAGTCACTCTAAACAATACGTAAATATTAATCGCGAATTAAATAACTATAAATATGATTCTGGGACGATTGAGAATGAAAGCCTTATTAATTGAAATATATTTAAATTCTGTTAAAAATATTAGCTTCATAAAGTACCCTAGAGTTAAGAAGTATAAAAACTTATTCAAGCCAATCTTGTTAAAATTTAATAGTTATTTATCGCATCGTATTATAGACATCGGATATTTATCTGTTTCGAAGCTATACTGGAAAAATACTTACTTTGGCGTAGAAATGATGCTGATATCATCTGGGTTACCCCCGCCAGCCCTCCAGGCCGAGGCATCCAGGTTGTCAGTTTCTGACAGGATCTCCTCCAGGGTGGGTGTTTGCATTAATCCAGGATCATTCTGGGTCATGTTCTCAACATCTAAGAAATGTATTATAGTTATCTACAATCTATCAAATTCAAATTCAAATTCAAATATTTATTGGGACAAAACAACATATACATTTAATATTCAACATTCATAAATGGTAATTACATTGCATTAAGAATTTATTAATAAACTATTTTTTATAAATAATGAATACTATAGGTTTAACACAATATAATACAAGGACTGAAAAACGCCTGAGGGCGGTGTTGACATGGATATAAAAAGGGCGTGCACACAGGGTTTGCATATCGGGCGGGCGGTTTTGGGCCGCCCTTTATCGGTCCTTTTGGGCACATTTGGGCAACCCCCGTTTTGGGGGGTGAAAAAAAGGGGAGGTGGTGAAAAAAGAAAGGGGGTTGGGCGGTCCTTTTTTTTGGGTAATATTAACTATTATATAAATTAGTATTTTTTTTTGTATCTAGAGAAGGATTTTGCTAACCGCTGAACCGATATAGTTCTCCTTTACAGTGGAGCTTTTATAGGTTCTGAGATGGTTTTAGGCTATTTTATTTCTAGTAATAAGTCTCGGTATGGTTTTAGGCTATTTTATATCCTTTTTACATGCTTTTTACGACATTTGCCTAAAAGGGTGCCCAAAACCCTTTTGGGCAATCGAGCGGCCCGTTATCTAAAAAAAGTGCCCGATATGCCAACCCAGCGTGCACAAGAGAAGTTATTACACCCAGTGGCAAAATAAAGGGAGTTGATACACACCTCTAAGAGTCTACAACCCCCAATACAGCCAGTGCAGTGCAGGGGTCAATAAAAATCACGTACCCTTTAAATTAATAAGAAGAGAAACTTGTATCTAAACGTCCCTCCATAGTGAGGCGCAACTCATTACCATGCTCAGTTGGGACTTCCAGGCAAAGGTCATGCAATCAAAGGATTGGTTGTCCAAAGGTCGAGTGGCCGAATGCATCATGCACAGCAAGATTTAATTCTAAGGTTGATTCTTAAAAAAAAATTTGCCCCACTAATCGCTTAGTGGGGCAAAATTGTTTTCGTGAAAAATCCTCCAAAATCACATAAAAAATCTACAAAAATTTTAAAAATCATTCTTATGTTAATGACCCTTCTATATGATTTTGTTAAATTTTTGTAGATTTTTAATGTGATTTTGGTGGATTTTTTTACGCAAACAATTTTTAAGAATCCATCTTAGAAATGCACCAAAATAAGATATCATGGTGCATTCCGTCCTCATAGGCTGTACGTACATGTAAAAACTATATATTACCAACACTGGCAACACATCAACATAAATCTACCAACTACCTGCTATAATCTCATCAAGCAAAGGGTCGACCTCTTCATCAAGCTCTATTTCTCCACTACCTTCATCCATAACTTTAATATCATTGTTCATACAAAGCAAGAGGAGTAATAGTTATTTATAGCATCGTATTATAGACAGATTTCCGTGGATATTAAAATAAAAAATTCTAAGATCGAAACCAGGCCCGCGCTATATTTGATTTTTATTTTAATATTCGTGGAAAATGCTATACATGATTTTTCAGTCTATCTGAAAACCGGTTTCAATCCAGCGAATATTAATCTGAATATACTGGAAGTTATTAGTACATTCCCACTGTTTTAGAGATCTTAAATAACACATAATTAAAGTTAAACTACAGCAAGATGACCTACAATTTGGTAAAAATCATTATAAAATATTAATGTTTTGTTATTACTTCTATACCTATATTAGCAAAACTGTCTTCCTTTAATTTTATTTACTTTTTATTTTTTTTTAACTGTTTAGTATGAACACCTTGTTCTCCATTATGATGAATGGCAGTAGTAGCTCCATTGTCTAGAAGGAAGGGAGCCCCATTGGGGTGGGCATTACTCCGCCCCACCCCTCCCCCACCTTCGTCCAGGGACATTCTACTGTAGAAATGTCTGAAAAAATGCGCGGTGAGAATTTAAGTAATTTATTTTTTATACAACAAAAATTACAAATTATTGATCATTATTTTTTAAACATGAAAAAATCGAACGCCAAAGTCTAATATGTGCCTTCGGAAACACTTCTACATGTTAGCTTTGAAAAAAAACATTTGTGAATACAACTAGGTTTTAGTTTGAGGTACATCACAAAAATATTCAGTTTTGTACAAATATTTTAAACATGATTTTATCGTACTTATAAAAAAGAATTGTTTATTTATATTTTAAATCAAACAAGGACGATACAAGCTAATAGTGCTGAGCTCCCATTCTGCTTGGATCCTGACTGGGGTAAGGAATAGCCCCTGCGGGAGCCTGCGGCAGAGACGGGGGCAGGGACATGAATCCCATGGGTGGCGGCGGACCATTGCCGGCCAGTCCAAAGTAATTCTTGCTGCCGCCCGCCGTGTTCATTTCCATCAACGGCGGTGGCAGGCTTGGCGGCAACGACATCTGACCCATACCGCCATCATCGCCGCTAGAGGTAGATGGACCGCTGCCGCCGGGGCCGGTGATAGCCTTGTTGCCCTGGTTTTTGCCCCAGCGGAGGGCCACCTTGCAGCCGCGGATTGTCAGCTTGTTGAAACTTTTCTCTGCCGCCATTTCAGCGTCGCCGCGCTTGGTGAAGGTCACGAATGCAACTCCCTAGAAAAAAATGAGTAGGTAGGTAAGTAAATCTTTTTAAATTAAGAATAATTATAAACTAAATTGAAGATAAAGCCTTAAAATCTTATTCTGTTACTTCCTTTCTGTCTGTCTGTCTATCTACCTGTCTGTTTGTCTATCTGCCAGTCTGTCCATCTACCAATTTTTTCTACCTGTTTAGGAACATGGTGGAGACTCCTAATTTCTCAATAGAATAAAATCGTATTCTTTATCTCCTTCACTGTCTATCTACCTGTCTGTCTATCTGTCTACCAGTCTATCTCTCTGTTTGTCCATCTATCTATCTATTATTTTTCTACCTGTTTAGGAACATGGTGAAGACTCCTAATTTCTCCATAAGAATAAAATGCGTTCTTGACATCCTGTTCTGTTACACCCTCATCCAAACCTTAATAAAAATATTGTTTTCATTTTAGTTTTTACACTTTATTTGATTGCTTTGCACAGCTTTTCTATCAAATAATTTAGATCGATTTCTTGAATTTTTTTCTAGTTAAGATGGGTGGCTTGTTTTTAAGATTTTCCTTCCATTTTGGCTTCAATATATTTTAGTATTTATCTGTTTGTTAAAATATATATCTGTCTTCTAGCAAATATCTATTTCTAGTGACAATCTAACTATACTAGTAACCCCTATTTCCTAATGTAATCTATCTTTCTATCCAGTTAACTAGATACTTTTTATTTACCCATATATCTGTTTATCTAGTAATATCTATCTATCTATATCTCTATCCCAACTCCGATAAAGTTGTGATAAGACTCAGATGGTTTTAAAATTGGCTTATTCTAGCTAAACTACCTTCTATTTATATAGTTAAATATCTGTCTGTCCATCTATTTAAATGCCTATAAAATCTATCTATCTATCCTACCTCCAACAAACAAAGTTGTAATAGCTTTGTCTTTTGGTGGTTCGATACTCGGCATATTCTAACTTAACTACATTCTATCTATCTGTCTGTTGTCCATCTATCTATAAGCCTATATAATCTATCTATCTATCCTACCTCCAACAAACAAAGTTGTGATAGCCTTGTCCTATGGAGGTTAGATACTCGGCATATTCTAGCTTAACTACATTCTATCTATCTATCTAACTATCTATAAGCCTGTATAATATGTCTATCTATCCTACCTCCTACAAACAAATTAGTGATAGCCTTGTCCTATGAAGGTTAGATACTCGGCATATTTTAACTTAACTACATTCTATCTATCTGTTTGTCTATCTATCTAAAAGACTGTATAATCTATATCTATTTATCTTACCTCCAACAAACAAAGTTGTGATAGCCTTGTCTTCTGGTGGTTCGATGCTCGGCATATTTTTTGCTCTGTCCAGAAGTTTCTTAGCCACTGGATCGTTGACACCGTAGTAACGGTCCTAAAAATGAAAATATTAAATGAACTTCTAAGTTAAAGTTCAAGAGGCGACTAAATTCTGTAGGTTATTTTTGTTTGTTCGTCCGTCCGCCCGTTAATAAAAGTTACAAAAAGAAAGTTCTTTAAGACTTCTGCGGTCAATTACGCAAATTAAATTCAACAAGTCCGAGATGAAAAAAAACTTTAATAAAAACTGCTGATTTGTTTGTGTTAAAGTTAATCTACTTATGAACACAACTGTACTTGTTATAACAAAAATATTGGGAAAATGAATACAATAATTATTAAATACTCTTAATCTTTCCATATATTATGTGCAAATTATCTGTTATAGCAGCAGTAGGTACCAATTTTAGCGTCTCTCGTATAACGCTGTGTGGACCAGACTAGAACCCTAATGCTCCACGACAGCAAGGAGGCATGTTACCAAATACGCTAATACCACGGCTTAAACTTGACATACTATATTTAAAATTTATCTATCCATTTTCTATCTATCTATATACCTACCTTGATATTTTGGTCAGCCAATGGATCATCTGGGTCTGTTGGTTTCTCGTGTCTGTATGGACATTCTTCTCCTCTCTTGCACTCTCCCTGAAATTAAATCATGTTAATATAGAAATTTTCGAGTAGGCATAAATAGATGTTAGACATTGTATCTCTAAATAATCGAAGATTTTTGGGGATAATATAATAACCAAAACAATGATGTATATTATCATCATTTTATACCTAGATCAAAATTATTGCTAGTTTGTACATCCCAATCACGATTTAAGAAAATGTCCCGGAAGATTTAATTCGAGAAATGAGAGAAAGGGTTTCTTTATAAGTATAATTTAAGGACTAAGTCAATTCCCTATTTGGAAAACCCCCAAAAAATTCACAATTAAAAACCCTATCTACATGATGTTCTACAGATATCACCCCAGCAGGGTTAAAAATAAAAATAACCTACCTTAACCCAGAAGCTACAAATATGAGGTCTGTTTCTCTTGTAATACGGGGTGGTTCGGGCCAGCTTTGTCAACAACTCATGCTTCTGAGAGGTCATTTTTCCTAAAAACAAAAATCTTATTATGTCTTTGTATTGATAAAACCTAGAGAGAGAGGGTGCATTGGCAGTATACAATGATACATTGTACTGGTAGTCAAATTTGCATAAAAACGTTGGCTTAAAAACTTTAAGTACTTTAAATTAATCTCGATTGTTAGGCTAAAAGTTTAAATCCAGCAGTGTCCAAAGCTCAGTTTTGTTTGCCATTACCTAGACTTAATATTAATATGAATCAATTTATGTACATTGTCTTTTCCCTTAAACTTGGCGATATAACGAAAATAGGCCACGATTATTAAAATATAACATAGAAAAAACATGCATGATATATCTACGTTTATTTTGAATTGGACGAGTAAGATAATTTTGGAGATGCGATCCTCAATTTTCAAATTCTTTGAACGTACATATGAGACTTTTACAGAAATGCTTCGCATCCACAACTATCTATCTATGCTTGATATAAAGTCAACACTTTATAGATCATATTATGAACCTTTGATTGACACGTGCCCTGCAATTAACTAGTAGCACTCAGGGGCAAGACACAATTACTTTAGCTAGGCCCAAGGCATTATTTGTATCAATTTATGCATTCATAGGCCTATCCTTACCTATATGACACCATATATGGGTAACGCTAGCCTATTCATGGTAATCTGTATGTGATTTGCTAATAGTATATGTTTATTAAAGATATTATGTTTATAGTTAATGTAATCATATAAACAAACAGTTCAAATATGTATGCCTACAACCATGCCTGATTTACGTCACATATTAACACACAGATATTTAATTGCACAGACAAACACTAAAATCCTGGTCCAGAGCTAATGTTATAGCATGTACCTCTTGAATTTATTCAGTTATTTACTAACTCTCCTACCATCAACTTCTCTTTCTGGCTTTAAAAGGTAATGACTTAGTTGTTTGGCATGCATTGTAGTTTAAATTTAGGCCCCTTAGTACTTAGCATGAATTGAGCTCAGGCCTTATGTTAGAACTCTAACACTTAGCACAATTCACTGCTTGGGACTTAGGGCACATTTCTGTCCTACTCTACTTATAATTTTAACACTTATCCTGTAAATATTTTCATACTTAACTTATGCACTTGTGATATAAATACACTTTATAAAAACATTTTCCTTCCTTAATACTTAATATACTTATACAATTCTGATCGAATATCAAAACCAACCATTTATTCTTAGGTTAAAGCAACATAATACTTCGCGTGGGTCTTTTGTTGAGCTTCCACCAGCTCAACCAAATTCGTATTATACTTGTGGGAATAGAGGGTTAAGCATTCTAAACAAACGAACCGACGATGAGAATGTCTATGTGTATTGCATTAAAATTAGGTTTTAGTAGTACTCATAGAAAAGCGGTCTCCATACCTAACTATGGACAAACGCCCCATTCGCACACACAATGGTGCAACTTACCGGTTGTATCTTGGAAAAATTTTACTTCATAAATTTTTTCTTTTTCCTTACCGTACCCGAACCGCCTAAGGCAGGTATTTTTACCAAAATCGAATAATTGTAGTTATGGCAAAATCGGATTTACCAAAACCTGTGAAACTATTTGAGAGCAAGGTTAGGACTATGAGGCGTTTGAAGAGATAGGGACTGAAAGGCACGACACAAATGCAATTGAGAGCCTCGTGTACGAGCAGTTGCACTAGCTGACACTCTAGAGGCCCTAGAGAATGCTAGCATATTTGTGGCCATTGGTCGCCGCCCTATAAGGACACTCGCACTGGTTGACACTCTAGAGGCCCTAGAGAATACCAGCACACCGGCACCTCCATGTCCGCCTCTCTTTAGTAAAACACTTGATTTGGAATAATCTATGATTGAGCTATGTGCAAAATTTTGATTTCTGGACTTAGTCAGAATTTTGAAATTTAGGAGTTGTGCTAGGTGGCGGAGTATATATATAAATCTTCGGACTTAGTATGATTTTTACTTATTCGGAAATTCTCTAAGTGTTGAAATACTTGAATCTTTGATACTTAAACCAGAACTTATTAAGAATCAAGCATGGAGTAACTTTTCATTTATAAGCTATCAAAATACTATTTGTAAAGGACCATTTTGAACTGTCTTATTAAATGAAAACTTAGGAGCAAATCCTATAGAACACGGGAAACGCTGTTAGTTGGGATACATATTGTCTTTGGAGCCATGTTTCTGAAACAATATGCCGAAAGCAGTTAGTACTCTTGAGTCGTAGTAAAGGGCCAAAAGATTATTACAAACTTGTAGCATTTATACTCAAGTTAAACTGTACTAATACTTTGGTGCCGTTAGAACCGATTTTCTGAGATTTGCATTTACTTATACATGCCTAGGACTTATATTCTTAATGCAATTCTGATTTATATGCGGATGTATCAAAATAACTATCGCCTCTAAAATTTTGAGTTAAACAAAGTATTTCAAAGTCGCAAAGATATTCTCAACATCGATCGGTTGGAATGATATAAGTGTAGACAAATTGCTGTATGCAATCAGAGAAATAACTCCAGAGACTTCCTGAGACTCTGAGCAAAATATTCCACTTTTGGACTTAGCACCGTTTCTATTTCTTTTGTTACAGAGAGAATCTCGAATTTCTGGACTTATAGTAATTTTTATGAAATTGTGAACTTGGTTGGAAATTTACCAAAATTCGGACTTGTAATAATTACGATTTTTCCAACTAGATTAACAAATTTCATTTTCCACACTTAAAAGAAAATTTTGTCTTAGAGTATTTTTGTCTTAGCCAAAATATTCCAATTATGGACTTAGAGAGATTCTATTTCTTTTGGTGAAGGATAATTCTAACACTCTAATACTTTATAATTTTAAAATCCTTAACTTAGCGAGATTTGCATTTAGTCAAAATATTCCAATAGTGGACTTAGAGTGATTCTATTTCTTTTGACTTATAGGCAATCTCTAAAGTAGCTTTGTGAATGAACTGTTAGGAAATTTCATCTCGGACAAAATATTCCACGTCTGGACTTAGAGTAATTCTATTTCTTTTGTCTCAAGAAAAATTCACTATTTTTGTACTTTTGTAGCATAATTTCATTGAAAGGTTTTGGACTTAGTCAAAATTCACTAATTTTGTACTTAG